>NC_089646.1:125972100-126289100 GCF_037042795.1 Molothrus aeneus | reverse complement strand
AAGGTGATACCAGACCAACTTCAGTCTTTTACATCTTTCAGCTTCCTTTTCACACCTACTTTGATCTAACATCCATATATTTTCAGCCTTCACCACTAGCAATCATTGCCTCAATATTTGCCTCTACCTCTTCCTCAGTTGTGGTTTCTGAATTATTGAGACATCTTTCCTTGCACCATAAATGTACAAAGATTCCTTTATAAATACTGTATTTACTAAGGCCTTAAGCCAGCACTTGGTGACGTTGGTGGGATTTAGTCCACTGATTTCAGAGGACTTTGGAACACACTTTCTCTGTGAATTAAAATACTAGTTTCATTTCTTAACCCTTTTCTTAAGAGGTGGAATATCAGCTTGAAAGCCAATCTCTTCCCAGCTGTGAGCTTTGTCTTGTCAGTTCCCACAACAAAACCTGGAGAAGACATACCCCATTGAAGGGAAGGCAGCCAAGGCAATATGGAAGAAAGCTAAGGTTCTGTTTTTCCAGTTTTGTGGGAAGCAAATGGTAATTGTTGTTAGTTTCATGCCAGAGTTCAGCTCCTGAGCTGGGTCTCAGTCCCTGGTTCCTCTGAGGTCAGTTTGGAAATGATGAATCAGAGGCGAGATCCAGTGATGCATTAAGAGCTTTCCCAGCAAAAACAGATTTAGAGGAACAAGCAAAACCAAATCTGCTCAGTTAATGTTCTTTCCTGAAGCCCAAGAAAAGCCCAGGAGAAAAAATAAAGGGCTGTAGGTGCATCATTGAGCTACTGTACTCTGAAACTAAAAAATACTGGGACTGAGCATGTGGCACTCCTTTTGTCTTTCACTTAATTCTTTTGGTTCTCTCTGAAACTTAGCTCTTAAACCCTTCTGTGGGCATTCGTGTCTTCTCTGCCCTCTTCACTTGGCTGCCATTCCTCATGGGTGCTGTTTGTAGTTGTCTCTCTTGTTCATGCTGCTTCTATAATTTCTGTTCTCTCAACCATTGCCCAACCAGTCCTGCTCTACCTAAGCCCTGCTATAGTATTCATCTTCTCATTCCCTGTGTAACTCCTGGTAACTTTTCCACGTGGGACCAGAAATTCTCCAGAAAATGGTACGAACCATATCCACAAATGGATTATATTAGGGAGGCTTTACCTGCAACTTTAACATTAATTTTCCATTAGAGGGAGCAATGTCTGTGAAACAGATGATTTTCTGCATCTGGAAAGCAATTTCTTATGTATCTAATGTCTCTGTCTGGTTTTATTTGGGGTTTTGTCTTTAATGTAACACCCCTCAGTGCAATATTTGAGCATTTTAATCTTTTTCCTTCTTAAGGTGCAACAGCATCTTTTTATTGGTAAAAGGTAATGTGATTACTGATTGACTCAAACAGAATATAGACAAGAAGGGGTTGTCTGCTTTTTCTTCTTTTTTTCACTTGTAATTTAATGAATATTTTTACAGTAGATTAATTGCAGATTTAATCAATTTTGAAAAATACAGCATCAAGTAAAATGTTCAAACCTCATTGTTAAATTAAATTATTCAAAAAATCCTCAAGGAGAAATATCTGTTTGGCTGATAGCTTTTAATATGACATCAATGCCACT
Organism: Molothrus aeneus; assembly: GCF_037042795.1. Taxonomy (NCBI): domain Eukaryota; kingdom Metazoa; phylum Chordata; class Aves; order Passeriformes; family Icteridae; genus Molothrus; species Molothrus aeneus. The sequence goes on along the minus strand of NC_089646.1, from coordinate 126,287,520 downwards.
CAGTCTGAGCTGTTTCCTGTTTGCAGCAACTAAAACACATCAAAATGAAAAATAATGCAAAGGAAGCACAAGAACAGAGCTGCAGAGAAATCTTTTTTTTTTTTTTTTTTTTTAGAACAGCTGGATGGTGTGGAAATGGTGATGTTCCAGAACTAATGCTCATAGTAGGTAGAAGAGAACGCTCACAAGCTTCAGTCAGTACTAAATGCTCAAGAAGTGAGATATTAGAGATGGTGGTATAGGACAGGGCCTTCTGAATGCTACAATAAATCACTTTTATTGAGGTAAGCTTGTTGCTCCTGTGTTTTAGTAAGATTTGAGACAAAAGGAAAGCAGGTCTGTGCTGACAGCCATATTAATGCTTTTGGTATGTTTTGAGTTCACCACTGAACATCTGGACTCCTACATTCAACATCAGGAATTATTTCTAAATTATATATTAACACTATTTTTCAGTTCCAAATTAAAAGTTAAGCCTTGCTGTAGAGGTGGGACATGGTGCCCATCAGAGAGGACAAGATGATACTGATCACTTTTCTGACCCTTCTTTTATCCTGTGAAATTCAGAAGCTCCTGCCAGGCTCAGAAGGGTGTGAGCTGTACATCTCACTGCTGCTTTTGTAAATGCTTTGGCTTCTAGATCCAGGGAGCTGCTCTGGAGTAAAGAAGGGGTCCCAATAGTTGTCTGCAGCTACCTAATGGAGTGACCAGAGGGCAGACAGACAAAGGGACAGAAGTAGCTCTCACAAGTTGAAACACAGTATATTGTGGTTATATATGTAAGGAAAAACATTCCTCATATGTGGTCCAGTGGTCAAACACTGGAAGCAGTTGGAAATGTTAATCTTCAGAACTCAGCTGGACATGATCCTGAGCAGCCTAATCTAACTTTGAAGTCAGCAATTCTTTCAGGAAGATCTTAGCCAAAATAACCTCAAGAGATTCCTGCTGACACAAATTCTGTAAATTTGTGATTATGTCATATATCCTACATAACCCAGGCATCCACCCTGAACACCTCTACCTGATCTATCAATCACAAGTAATAGTAAGGAGGAAAGAGATCAGATTAAATATAAGATAAAGGGAGCAACACAGACACAACTTGGGTTCTGAAATATTTTTCATTGACTTCTCAGAAGAAATTGGGAATTGACTTCAGGATAATACATTCTACAGCAGTGCAAATATTTAGTGACCATGTAATAATGAATTATGGCAAAGGATGACTTCAAATATTAGGCTGTTTTCTCTCACAGTAGTATTAGTGTAGGGACAGAAGAAAGATGTTGTGCTTCTTTAGTGAAATATATCTCAGAGGAGAATATATCCAAAGTAAAACCGGAAGATAAGAACCATAAACTCTTGTGTGAAATCCATTCATATGATTCAAGCACAGGATACTGCCTGAGTGTGTTGATGAAAGTAGTTGATGAAATTAGTTATTTTGGTTTGGATCATAGGAAGGACCAGAAAACCCCCTTTAACAGAAGGTTTGTGAGACAACTGAGAATATCACAAAAAAGGGTCTGGACCTAACATCAGCAAAAGTATTGAAGAGATTCATTCTACATTTTTGAGGAGATCAGTGGAAAATCTAAGATGTTTCCTTTATTATTAAAGTAAGAAGAAATTTGCAGAAGCTGAAGAACAGCCTTCAGAAATGGGTGAGCACATATGTGCATCACATAAATATGAACTGCATTCTGTGCCTTAATATAAGCTGTGCAGAAAACTAAAAAGTTTGGAAAATTACACTGCTCACATGGGATATTCATTTTTTGCTCGTTACTACTTTTTTTTTTCTTTTTGTCCCTCACACTGTTTTCTTAATAATAATTAGGTGATTTCCTTTTGTAGCACTTCAAGAACACTATTTTGCTGCATTCTTAATGTTCAAAGTGAAGGGCAAGACTGCAGTTCATTATGTCCCTGACTTCTTCCTAACTTCATACGAAGGCAAGAGTAATGAATATAGATTTCATTCAATTTTCATGTCTATTAACACTTTTTTGGTATGGTTTTTTTGGTCAGTTCTGTTGCAGTGATAATGCTGGGATTGGATTATCATTAACTAGGAACAGTAAAAAATCCAAACTCCTACAATCTAGTATGAGTTAGGCTAGTTAAATTGATTAAAATTAATAGGAGACACTCTGACATCTAACTCCCTACTTACCCCATCACCTCCTTCCATCACACAGGTATTTTCTTTAAGTAAGGATTTGCATTTTTGTTTTTCTGTTAGCAGTGTTTATCTTATGGCTCTCTGTGGTTGTCTGTCTACTTGCATCTCACAAACAGTATGGCAGGGTTCGAAGGGCTTTGTCATGAAATTGGCCAGTATGGCATTGCAAATAAGTAAAACTAATTCCCTGGACAAATAGATGTTGTATAGCATTAGATGCACTTGAGTGCAAATAAAGAATTGGATTATGTTTCTCCCTCCTGCCTGTGAAAAACAGTTCCCCTAAGTCTTTTATCTAATATCATATGGCTTAAGTGCTGAGGCTCCTGGTAATTGCCTTGCAGGACTGTTCCTCATCTAAGAGACATCTGCAACCCGTGACTCACTAGCAGTCTACTGAGAATTCCTTTACACTAATTTCCATTCCCAGCTCCTAATTTATCTCTCGGAGTACTCTAAGCAGTATCTTTCAACTTTTCATTTCTCCAAGGAAATTCATCAAAGATACTCAAGCACAAGGGTAGGAATCAGCCTACTGCTCAGAGTAAGGTGTCTCAGAGGCCACTTTTGGCATCTCTTCATGAGCCTTTGCTGAGAAATCACTGTTACTTGGGCTGTGCTGTGGGTGTCAGCTTAGGGGTAGATGCACTTGCAATATAGGAGAAAGGGGCTACAGCAGGACAAGTCACATAAAAAGTTGTGAGATGTTCAGCATAAGCCTCTGCCTCTCTGCACTTTCTTGGAGGAATGCAGCATAGGTTTGAATTCTAGGTTTGAGACTAGGTCATCTCTTTGTCAAGTAAGAGATTAATCCAAGGCACTTCTGTTCATCCTTTCTGCATTTCACACTAGGCACAGTGAGAAAACATCCAGTTTGTGTTTGGCATTTGCAAGCTAATGCTTGTGCAGAAGAATTAAGAGGGTTGGAAGGAGTTCTCTGCTGCCTGTGGCTCTCATTTCTATTGCATTGCTTCAAGAGGTGCAATAATAACTGAAGTGAACTGAGAAAAAAAGTAAGTATTGTTATTTATTAGTTATGCTTAATAAAATGAAAGGCATCTGTCAGTTCAAGTTCTGCATTCCCCGAGAAGTTAAGAAATAACTAATATGAAACTGCAGCAGAGGCTGTACAGAAGTCGTGTTTATGTTGACAAAGATGTCTGTATTAAAAGCACATTTTTCTGAGCTGACATTAGGCTAATTCCCTCCTGTCCATTCCTAATAGATTGAATGCTAGGAGTCAAAGGCCATTTGACCTTGTAAAAATTGGATCACCCATTTGAAGAAAACAAAATCTAGCAATGCAGGGTCTTTCTGATATAAGTAAATAAGGTTCTGATATAAGTAAATAGGTTTCTGATATAAGTAAATTAGTAGACTAGCTGTTCCTACTGAACTGATGTTGCTTGGTGCTGCTTTACAGAAATACTGAGGCAGCCTTTTCTGTAACAATCATTTAACCTAAAAGAGTGCAAGACAGAGCACTCAACAGCAACCTCTGCTTCTGCCTGTTCTCAGGGGTTTGAACAGAAGCAATTTGTTTTATGAGACATGGCATCTCTCCTGCCCTGCTCATGCAAAGAATTGGCCTTTTGTACAGCCCTGTGTGCGTGCTGGGTGCCAGCAGATTGCCTTTCTTGGCACACGGGCGTTTCAGAGGGAATGTACACGGCTCTGTTTCGCCTGACAGACATTTTATTCATGTAGGGCCGATTTGCCTCATTAGCCATCAGTCCAAGAAAGTGTGATACATCAGAGTCCTGGCTCCAAGTTAACCCAGGGAAACTGTTATCCAGAGGCAGCTTCTTGGGGAATGTCCTCTCTGCCCCTCTTCCTCTGCAGAACAAGGGGACGCGTGTTGTACTTCTCACTGCAGAGGGACGGCCTCACTCCACTCCTTGTGCCCAGTAGCTCATCTGGCAGGACCTAAGTTGCACAGGTTGCTCTTTCCACAGCCTTGCTCTGTGAGGCAGGGTTATAAAGGGAAGCAAAACAGTATGTGTTGAGGATGGAAGCAAAGTGGTTATGGTACATGACCTACGTGAGATGACCCCATGGCTCTGATACAGGCCAGTAAGGTCTGCTAAGGCTTCAAAGAAGAGTAATTACAATCAATTACTGCATCTCAGGTCACAAGAGACTGTAATTGCCTCTCTGATCTCCTGTATTATACAGTGCACAGGCCATCTATTAAGATTATAATAATTATTATAGTTGTTAATGCTATTATTTTAGAAAAAAACCATCTATCTTAATTTCAAAACATCCAGGGATGCAAAAGCCTTGATAAAGTATTCACTTGGTACTTACTCCAGCTTGCTTAATTACCAGTGCCAGTCCAGGTGTAAATTCATCAGCTAAATTTGGTAACCCTCTACTATCAATTTCTGGTCTGCGGGAAGTATTGATAGACCTGGACAAGAATATCCTGTATGTTTGTGTATGTCTACCTGTGGTTAAACAATGCAGAGGAAAGGTCTTCACTCTGTCATGACAAAGGGCTTGAGTTGATAGAGCTCTGCTGATAAGGTTTTGCTTTCCTGGTGCTGCTTGAAAATGCCAGGTCATGACCCTCCTTTTGTCCTTTGCTTGGTTAGGGCCAGGGTATCATTTTCTGTTGAATTGCAGTTAACAGTATACCCTGCTTTCCTAGTTCTGCACAGATAATACAGAGATCCTCTTTGCATCTTCGTACATGTGTGTATACAATTACAGTGGAAAAGAACTTACAGGCAAAAGGCATTAATTAATGTGCCTATAAATTTCCTAGGAGGGACTAATGTAAGAAACCTGGTCTTTAAAGTGCCTTTGTTTTAGACCTTGTTTAATCTCTGCTTTCTTCCTGGCTGCACTGATATAATTTTCATGAGTAATTACTATAGGAAAATAGACTTTCTCTCTGTACAAGTTTTATTAACAAATCAAATATTCTATCAGAATGGGGAATGCACATAAAAAACTATGTTCTTATATATTACAATTACATTCATAACCAAGAATAGTTACTAAAATATTTTGAAAACCCAGAATTGTTAGAATTGTGACTATAACCAAAGCACAAAACCATAAAAAATAATTTTAAAAAAGGTTTGTTCTAGTGATAGATAGTGACTTTTCAGAAGGCTTCTTCCACAAAGGGAAATGAGGGTCCTTCACTTACTCTATATGTTCAAATATACATTTCTGTTAGCAACTTTCCTTCCATACATTTTGATCCTATTAACCAGTCTAGCCAATCTAATTTTTCTGGGATGGAGGGTGGGGAGCAGATAAATGCTGTATTTATATATCCTTACATTCAATGTACACTAGCAACTGGAGATGGAGACCTCTTAAGTTCTCCAGCTGAGAGAACAGCACAGCGACAGCTCACACCTTGTTAGACACCAGACAATACAAAGAAGCAGAATCAGCAGCCACATCTTTGGAAAAGCTTCAGTTAACAATGAGACATGAATCTGCTGGAAGCAGCACTTGCTCCATGCTGGTGTTCAAGGGCTGCTTAGCACAGCCCAACCCTCCCTCGGGGCTTTGCTGGAGGGGCAGGAAACACAAAGTGCTCCCACTGCAGTGGAGATGCTCTCCTACAAGTTGGGTCTCCAAATCAGTAAGATCAACTGCACTTGTAACCTCAAATTTCATTAGTGCTATATCTGTTCTCACAGCTATGGAAAAAAAAACTTCCTTTTGGTGAATTTTACAGACTGTGGGCCACAGCTGTTGGCAAAGCTCTCATGGATTCATGGCCAGAGAAGAAACCTCATCACGTGCTGTAGTTATTACAAGCTGTTTGCATTTTCAGCTCATGCTAACAATCCAGTTAAAGGAATTTTTTATTATTATTTACTGTTTTTTTAAAAATCGTAAGTCAAGAAAATACATATTAATATGAAAGTGTCTGAACATCTCCTCTGGCAAAAAGTAAGAAAGAAAAAAAATTGGAAAGGAGAGGGATATTTTAACATGTAGTAACCTCCTGCACTGTAAAAAATAAATAAGACAGTGGATGGCATAATTTATGACCTAAACTAGGGGCAAAATAATGAAATGCCTTTGCTGATAGTAAGGAGAACTGATATATACCTCAGATATCTGACTCTGTTAATTTAAAAGTTGCTACCTTCAGCTGAAAAAAATGTTAAAATGCCCAGTGTCCACACTTTATTTCTTGTGCTCATAAATCAAACCCACACAAAAATGAGGCACTCAAAATGCACCAGATAGCTGGAGAACTGAGATGGGGATGCTTAATAGTGTTGTGATGAGAAGTAAAATTGTCAAAGATTGCAGTTCAATAGTTTTATATGAACTGCAGACAGGCAGAAATCCACAAAATAAAAAAAATTCATTTTCACATTCTTCTGCAAAAAGGCTCCAGCATCTAATTTCATATATTTTGATTTCAAACTGACATAAGCTAAGCTAAATGTTCTTTTTTTTTGTTGGGAAGAGGCAAAAACCTGAAACTCCTACTAAAGTAAAGCATCTTGTAGTGTGGATTGGGTTAAGGATGAATACCTTTCTTCTTTAGGAGACACCTGTCTTGAAGTAGTGTTTTCCTTTTCATCTGTCTAGAGGCAGAGATCTCTAAACCCAGCCAGAAGGTGCTACAAGTTGTAATTGCTGGAAGGTCTGAACTCCTCCATATGTGGTGGCTTTAATGTTCGGTGCTCTGGTTTTATCACAGCCAACTGCTCAGCCTGGAGAACAGAAGGCTCAGGGAGATCTTACCAAAGTGTAGAAAAACCTGAGGTGGGGCCAGGGGAAAAAAGACAAAGAGACTTCTTGGTGCTGTGCACTGACAGGGCAAGAGGCAATGAATTCTGAAATACAGAAAATTCTGATAATTATCATACTTCTTTTTTTACTGTGCAGGTGGTCAATCACTGCAAAATGCTTTCCAGAGAGGCTGTGGAGTTTCCTTCAATGGAGATATTCAAAAGTGAATTGGATAAGCCATGGGCAATCTTCTCTCACTGACTTTGCTTGAGCAGGGGCAAGACCAGATGAGCTCAGAGGGGTCCACCAGCCTCTACCACAATTCTGTGAAATGGCTTCTTCTCTACCAGCACTTTTTATGAAATTATGAAAGCAGCGTTGCACACTGAGTGTCATGCAGTGATCAGCTCAAAGGAAACAAATAGTCATTGGGACACATTTCTGAGCAAAATAACTATTTTTTAACTTCTAAGCAATATCTGTTTTGTCAAATTATTTATCTGTCAGCTTCAGAGATAAGATCAGACTATGCCTGTACTTCCCATATGTTTCTTTTGCTCAGATCATTCAGCACCAAAGTTTCCTGAATATCCAAATCTGACTTTTAGATTATAATTTGAAACAGTTGGGATAAAAACATATGAATCTCAAACTTTTCTGCAGGGCATATAGACCATTTTCCTTCTGCCAGCACTATAAAGATAAATTAGCTTCACTGCAGAAGAACAGAAGACATTCTGAAGGTTTTCTAGAGATTAGTTTAATTAGCTAATAAACAAATGGAATACACTTATTTCATTGAGATAGCAGGAATGCATTATCTCAAACAATAAACCCAGCTTTTGCATGCAGCTCACGACAGCAAAGAGACAGTGAGTAATACAAGAGAGATAAATTTAACAGGAGAGGAGGTGCTGAACAAGGAGAGGGGTGAGGATCCAAGCAGAGCTGGCAGAGCAGTGAGGACAATTGCTGTGATGATTAAGGACATAAGGACACAGAGGCAATTGCACTCCACTCGAGCCACCTTTGTCCAGTCCTGGATGAAGCATGCAGGAGACACCTCCACCCCACGACCCACGCAGCTGAGTGATGTGCTGGGAGGCACAGCCAGTGCTCAGGCCCTGTGCCCTCCTGGAGCAGCTCTGTGCTCTCTGGGACAGCCTGCACTGCTCAGCCAGGGTCTGGCTGTCCCTGCACACACAGCTGGCCCCGAGGAACAGGCGCCCAGGAGCATCTCAGTTTCTCCCCAAGGTGCTCATGAGTCTCTAACTAGTTCTGAAACTGGTTCTGAAACAAGATGAGAAAGGGAAATATATTGTAAAGTAAATAAATGGGTCATATAAAATGGAAGTAAGTGATAAAAATTATGCTAATAATAATCAAATAGTCTGGGCCTACCATTGGTCTATAAGGGGGCTGATGCACAAGGCAGAGAGGGACTGCAAGGCTGGGAGAGGTGGGAGGGGAGTGAAAGTATAAAAAAGAGAAGAACAAGATCTCCTTTTGGTACATCACAAGATGGCTGGATTTGCTTAGCAGTTCATGAAGACACTACCTAAGGTTTTCAGGTGATTTGTGCCCTTAGGGAGACTTGAAGAATATAGAGTGTTCTGGAATTAAATGCAAAATCAACTTTTATTCTAAAAGACAACAGAATGATGTGAGAGAGAATTTAAGGTCTGTCCAAAGCAACTAAATTTTAAAAAGTAAATGGAAACATAACTGGTCTTATACAGTGTAGTGTAAAAAACTCCTGGCATCTGACTCTCTCTTCCATTAAAACAGACAAGAGACAGGAATCTTTGAAAACACTGGATGGAACTACAGGACATATTTTATGAAAATTAGTCATTGCTTTCAAAATCAGGACTTTTTATTACTGCTGATAAATTGTCTTACTAGCATAAAGAATGACTAATCTGTAAGGGCTTGCCTTTCGATTTCGGTTCTTTTTCTTTGATTCCCAGTCTTGATTAGCCTCCTGTATTACAACAGCATCAATCAAGCTGCCTACAATCAATTCAATATGAATTGTGAAATCTATTTTCACAATAATTATTGACTGTAGCTATTAACTTTATGAAAACCATATTCCTACCTGCTTGCTGACAAGACCTTCACCTCCCTTCCATTTTCTTTTTTTAGTTCTACATACTTTCCCTGACAAAAAAAACCAAACCAAAACCAACAACAACAACAACAACAACAACAAAAACTTTTCTTATTTTTTCCCCTTCTGTTCACTGAGGTAAAATAGTAAGAGGCACAGGTAACTGTATGGTAAACTACCTTATTTCAAAAAGGAACTAAACCAAACATTGCCCTATTTAAATGACAGTAAACATCATTGATCCTGTGTGGACATAGAAATTAACTTAGGATTTCCACAAGAGCTCAAGGTAAAGAAAGATGGTATTTTTGTGACAAACTCAACTCCTGCAGTGTTTGGATACAGACCTTGCAATGCATTGGTTCATCCTGTGTATGAGTGACTGTAGATATTTATGTAAGTTTATTGTTATGTATCCTGGAATTTTTAATGGAAAGTGAGATAGTTTCAGTGAAGGATTCTTTAATAGGGTACAATTTTTCCACATCTGTCCTCCATGGCCTGCCTTCTAGCCTTCACCTTGAAAAAAAGCCACTAAAACCAGCTCTGTTTACAGTAGTTAAGACAGTGATTTTAAACCATAGACTTGAGCTATTACTGCTGTGCTGTGGAGCATCCCCAGGAGCTGTTTATCTCTCCCATTCACAACTACTTTTCTTTCATCTTGCTCTGTGCAGGAGTAGTAACTTATTACTGGCCTCAAATTTTATCTCAGGCTACCTCAGCCACCCAGCTGAAATGCAGGCTTAATCCCATCTAAATTGAAAGGGAGATATAAAAGAATTGCCTTTTATTCCTATGCACTGGACACAGAACCAGATAATAAGTAGGACAGTCAAAGAGGAGGAACTAGTTCTTTGTTGGGCCACAGAGCACACACACAGCATGCCCACAGACAGATGAGATTTGGGCTCTCAGATGACAATGTATCAATGAGATCTCCATGCATATTTAAATGATTATTTAGGACTCTCTATGAGAACACGTATTCCATTTCCAAGGCTCACACTTGCACTCTTGGAGCTGCAGCAGTGCCATGTGTCACCTGGCCACTGCCCACTGCCACCAAGCAGGAATGGCTCTGTTTGCACACATGGCTGCATGGGGCTGACCAAGAACTGCAGAGCTGGCATCAAAGTGAAAAGCAAGAACAGCACAAGCAGAAATAATGTATGACCTTAAAGCACCCCAGACCTGAACACAAATTGGAGTTATCTGGATAGAGGAAGATTGACAGCTCTTTGAATCCAAGCACTAAATAAATACATGCATTTGTGGCGCTCCTAGAAAGGCTCTGGTTCCAGAAATCAATGCAAAGATTTGTTCAGTGCAGCGTGCAGCATTCTTCTCCCCTTCTCAGACAGCCTAATTTTACCTAGAAACTTGCTGCCTGCATTATATTTCCTCTTCATTTTTTCTGCAGATGATAAAGCATTGTCCAAAACTGACTTAATAACAGCAATAAGAGAGATGGATTGTCACTTTAGGTTACTCAGACAGTGGTTAAAGTTAATAAAGGTTCAGACTGCTTCTTTGTGCTACAAGTGCTGCACAAGGGATTAGCCTGCTGGAGAGCACAATTGGAGGTGCTGGTTCCCCAATCACTCCTCAGACACCAGGATAGTGGCTAGAGCATTCATTTTCTCATGAAGACATCTGACATTTGCTTCTCTCCATACTTCTCTATCCCTGCTGGAAAGCTGCATGCTTAACCTCAGCACAGTTAATTTTCTTCTCTCACACACCAGGACAAGAAATACCATTAGCATGTGAATGATGTATGATGTGCAGGGTCCCTGCAACCCTCCCTTTTTGTTCAGGGGTTTGACCATGAGCTGTTCCTGCTCTCTTTTCCTCTCACAGTCCATCATGGATCTAAAGCTTTGACCCTCACTCTCTGAATGCACTTCTCCTACAGCAACTGCTTCCCAACAGGGTTTGCAGAATTAGGCATAAGGCATCAGCATATGAAAAATGATGCTTTTTTTGTAGACTGTGCAGAGCTGGAGGTCAAGCACACTATTAATAATTCTCTGACTTTTTAAAAGCTGTATTTCCTCCATTTGTTGGCAACATGATTTGAAAGGCCTGTACAAGGCATTTAAAACAGCAGCTGAACAGAGGCATTTCAGCATTGTCTAATATTGATTTTTGCTTCTAACTCACCTCTTTGCTAAGACTGGTTTCAATATCCTGTGAAGTTTAAGTGAAGACATTTCCCATCTCAATAGCCATGCATTGTAATTTGATCTCATAGACAAGCCTGGAGTATTTTCCCTAACAACACAGCTTGGCTCAAAGAGCAGAACTAACACAAAATCTCCACCTTGGACCACTGCTGCCCACACTGAAGAAAGGCTGAGTGGGGAACGAATGGAGGTGGGCAGGAGTGGGGATTGTAGTCACCAGGCTGTTCACTGAGCTCAGTTGTACAAAAAAAACCCTCACAATACAGGGCTGTTAGAACAGAGTATTTCTGCCTCCAGGGAAGTGGTCCCAAGGAATAAGAAACTTCAGCTAAATTCAAAGCACTTTTTACCATGTCCCACATAGGAGAAGTTTAAAGGGAAAAGACATTTAGGAAAATTTAGCAAATTCTTAATCAAAATTAAGGAAACAAAACACCATATGTGAAATGTGAAAACGTGAAAGAAAAATAACAATTGTAAACATGGATTTGGCTAACCATAACAGTGACCTAAAATTTAAGAAATTTCCCCACTGAGGAAATTAGAACATATAAATAATAATTTTCATTTATTTTTGGGGGGGTAAGCAAGTGAGATCCTCATAGAAGAGAAAAAAAGGTCATGAGGAAATGCTCTATATTTATACCAGAAGGAAGAAAAAAGACAAAGAAAGAACAGGTTTTCTGCTTGGTGGGGAGTGAGACAGGACACAATTGAAAATGACATTGAGAAGGCCGAAGTGCTTCAACCTTTTTTTGCCTCATTAAAAAAATCTAAAAGTATTCAGACTATCCACAGACTTCAGATCTTAAGAACTTAGGCTGGTAGAGAGCAGGAGAGGCTGCATAGATACATAATGTATCTGCAAATCATGCGAGCCTTATAAAATTCACACCAGAGTGCTCAGAAAATTCAGCAGCCATTTCACAGCCATGAGTAATCATCTTTGAGGACTGATGGAGGGTGAAAGTTCCAGAAGACTGGAAAATGACCTCTCAAGAGTTCTTCCAGCCATGGTTACCATTCCTGTAAGGAGGGAAAAACAAAGTTAAGGCCGTGATCTATTGATTCCTTCTTTAGGAAGCCACAGTGGCAAACAACTACTTGGTATTGCCCCTATAGGAAGAGCACGAAGTTTTGAGAACACAGGGTCAGTCTGGATCAAATCAAAGGTCCATCTGTCACAAAATAGGCTCAGATAGTAGGCTGCAGCAGTAACAGCTTTATGTAAAACAAAGGGAAGGGCAAGCATAGACCAGCACATTCTCTCAGCTCTTAGCAATCAGAAGCTTAGGGACTTACAGAGCTAGACTTGGCATCCTTCTGTTAATAGCCCTCCATGACCTTTAATAGCCCTCAATAATTACTAATGAAGAAATCTCTAAAGTGCTGTCTTTATTATATGAAATCAGAATACATAGGAACTGAACAGTCACATACTTTCTACTGCTCTGCCTTTCAGTGAGTACATTTTTGTTCCCAGCCTAGATATATTGTTAGCACATATACATTCATTTCATGAACAGCGAATCCTTGGGAAAAGCTATACCAAAATGTCAGGATAGCTACTTGATATTATTTACATTCAAGCACAGTTACTCTGGCTAGTTTGTCAGAAGCTACTTCATGTTAGAGTTCAACCAAATTTATTTTAAGCTATAAAGAGATAAGACAATCCCATGTAGATGGATACACTGCAGTTAGAGAATAGTGATTAAAGAACTTTATTTACATTTCTAGCTGATCAACATCTTTTAGATCCTTCTAATGGGAAGAATTGATTTTTTTCCTCTGCAAAAGGGACTTAATCAATTTTGCTTCTGGAAATGTTTTATTCAACAATAGCTAAATTTCCCTGCATACACATCTGTCAAAACAGAAATGATCATTGGAAAAGAGGAGCTTTTTATGCTGATGTAAAGATGTCTGTTTTATTCTTTCAACAGAAGCCTATTGATTTTTTATGCCTTTTATGCCAAATACAAATCTCTTAAATGTGCATAACCTTACCCAAATACCTCTAAATATTAGCAAATTTAGTTTGAGTTTTCGAGATTTTTTTAAAGATTATTTTGTACTTTAAATTAAATGTAAATGTCATCCTCTGGGGAAAAAAAAATTGTGATCCTTTTCAGATTAATTTATTCTAGTGGTTCTGTACTAATTTAGCCTTTTCTGCAGTGCTGGACTGGGACTTAAAGAAGCCTTGGTTCTCCAGCTCTCCAGGTGGCTCTCTTTGGTATCTGTGTGCAGGAGACTTTTTGAGAACATTATGTTTCATGCTGCTCAGCATCTCATTTCTCGATGCAGATGGAAGAACTTTCAGTGGTCTATGGGTTACACACTGGGTGCAGGTGAACAAAAACCACACTTGTTAGGTTGTAATGCCCTCATTCAAAACAATGGTCAAATGCCCATGAGGTGTAGCTCAGTTAATGGCAATAGCTCAGTATCTTTTATCATATGTAACAGTGGGCCAATCTACACATAAATAAGCAGAGAACTCTTTACAAGTTTTTAATGCAGCAAGTCTGCAGAAATATTTTAACAATCATTTTTTTATTGAAAATCTAAATAAAACGTGCATTATTTGTCTCAGTTTCTACCTTGGGCACTGCATTTACATTTACACAAACAAGTATCAAGCAGGTTCATTTCAAATAAGAGATTCTTGTCTTGTTTGGTTTTATGCAGATTAATAATATCCACAATTTAATTTAATCTGGTAAGGAAATCAAAGAAGTCTCACCTTCTCGCAGCCTATAGGACTCTTGACCTTGCCAGGACTCATAAACACAGGGGAAAAAACCCTGTGAATATAGTACATGACACTGAATCCTTCAAAATTTAAAATGGTAAGAAGAAATCTGTAAAAAGAATAAAAATGAATTTGTGTTTTCTTTCAGTTAGAGAGCCTCCCAGTTCTTTAAGCTAATGGATTGTCATATCTACAAATACATCTACTCTCTTAACCTCTTGCTAATCATCAGTTGCACACCATAGTCTACATCTACTCTCTTAACCTCTTGCTAATCATCAGTTGCACACCATAGTCTGACAGTCTGCAGTCACTGCAGCCAATTTGGCCTTCTGGGCCAAACTTCTGGGACACCTTTGTAACTCCTGTAGCAGTAACAGCCTGAAACCTGGATGGCAAATTGGAGCCCTGCTGTACTCTGTTCTGTGGTGACAGGTAACAGGAGTAGACAGTCCCTGCTCCAGCCTGGATCCACACCCACCACAGTGCTCCCACTCACATGGTGATTCACAGACAGTGGCAGGGAAGGGTCTGATTCTGTCACACCAGAATGAAAAGTGACCTGACGAGGCATAACCTGTGTGGCATACCTTTGAATTGTGTTTGGAAGGGAGTACAGGTTGTCAAGGTGCTTAACTGACGTACACTGGGGATCTGAGAGAAGCAAAAAAAGCCAGGAGAAAACTGTGCCTCCTTGGAGGTCCTGCTTAGCTGCTGGTGGCAGTCGCTGCTGGCCCCGCATCAGCACCCTCTGATTGCTGCCCACTCTGGAGGGAGAGGTGAAGCTGACACTGAGGGGGCAGTGCCCAGCCCACAAACCTCCAGGAACACAGCTCCTGCATCTCCCTGCATCGCCCATCACCCCCAGGGCCCTCTGGGAGCTGCATGCCCATCCATCATCAACCATGGCTGGTGCTGGGCCCAGCACTCTCTGCCCTCCTGCCCTGGCCAGGGCCAAGCTGGGCCAAGGTGAGGATGTGATACTGAAGTGGTCATGCATGTGGTGATGGTGAGCAGGGGCTCAACACCCACCTCCTGACACAGCACCTCACCAGCTGCCTGCTCACACAGCCATGGCTGCTCCCACCCACTTTTTCTCTTTTTTGTTCTGGTTGTGTGGAGTTGGGTGGAACATGAGTGCAGCAGGGTTTGAAGCTGCATTGCTTGGCACTTCTGTCTGGGAAGGAAAAGCAGCAGGGACGTGATGGAGGGGTGAGCTGGGGATGGGCTTGGTGTGCTGGCACAGCTCAATCTAACACTGCCTCTTCCAGGTGGCCCTGCTGCCTACATGGGCTCCATGCCACTGAGGACTGGGGACTGCACCCATGGCACGGAGAGAGAAGAGCCAATCACTGGAATCAGCAAAGAGCAAAGAAGCCCACAATGACAGTGCTCAAATTCATAGACATTTATTTTTGCCTCTGTACAGAACACAGCTGCGATTGTAATAAGGCATCAAATGCACTACTAAACAGCTCATGATGGACTGTGATGTTTCACCCCATTGTGAATCAGTCTTACAAAATTAAACCAGTTGCTTTCTTAGTCAGTAAACTCTATACTCATTGCAGACAAATTTTGAAAAGAATTACAAAGACTAAAAAATTGTAAACACATAAAAACCCAGCAACAACCCAGTGTAGCTTCCTAGGAGAGTCTTGGGCCACGGGGGCCGGCTTCAGGCTGGCAGGAGCAGGCGAGGCTGGTGGGAGACACGCTGAGCATCCACAGCGTGTGGGCTGGGATAGTGCAGTGACAGCCTCTGTCCTGGTGAGCATCCCCAGCAGATGCCAGGCAGCTCCGAATGTCCAGCCTCAGCCACGGCGTCTGACCGAGAAAAGGGAACTGAGAACACGGGTGAGCAGGAGGGAGCTGTCTGAGCAGCAGGGAGCCAGACACTGGCAGCCTCCCTTCCCACAGCTCAGGGAAGCACGGACACCGCCAGTGGGAAGGTAGAGACCAGGGCTGGGCCCAGCCAGCAGACATGTCATGAGGTAGAAATTGGGAAAGTGTCATATTGGCAGCTGGGGCTGGTCAGAAATAAACTGACTAAGGGCACAAATCCTGTTCTGTTTCCAGGGTACTCGGAAATCCATATTCAGAATCAGATGTTTAGAGGGCACCTAAAACCCACTCAGTATATGCCAAAATTTAGTTTCCCAAAAAAGGAGAAAGCTCTCCAATGAATCAAGTGACAACTTTAGCCCAGGCAGTGAAAAAAACACCAAGAATTCTTCTACTATTTGTACCTTTAGAACATTTAAATTTTGAGCAGGGGAAGTCAAATCACGAGGGTGCATGAGGGGGCAATAAACGTCCCTTGGCCTCGCCCTTTGGTACCATCTCATGTGAGGTGAATGCTGTGAAGGCCTGGCCAGTGGGTTCATACATTCATTTCCACCATCAGCCACCAGACAGCAAGAGCTTTGGTTTCTGTCTGTGTTTGGTTTCACAGCACGAGAACCTGAGAGTCCAGAGGTTTTATATTGCACCGCTAACTCACAGCATGCTGCAATTTCTAAAGTGATCAGAGAAATGTCCTGAGCATTTTTATCCGATAAATTCCTGCGCTCTGAAGGCCTTCCTTCACCTCTTTCATAGCACACACTTACACCAAAATAAAGAAACTCTGTTAGTCCTGTTGTTTAAATTTTATTACTCCTCACACTTCTGCAGTGTACATTTAGATTATTAGGTTGAATAATATTTCCTTAAGATGTTCAGGGAAAATTTCAGGGTTCATTAAAGTATTGCAGGTTCATGATCTGTGACAGGCATTTTACAAAGTGTCAGAAAACTTATCACTTGACAATAACATACTGACAGTTCCTTTTTCTAGTGCTAATAATCAGCATTAAGGCATGTCATGGTTCCTGCAAGAAATCTGCGATCCTTACAGCTTAAGCTGACATCTTCCTGCAATAATGGAATGTATTCCAATTTAATGCATATGTATAATAAAAAATAAAAATAATAGCTCTCAAAACCACCAGCCTCAGTTTTAGAGCTTCTGTCACGTAGGTAAGAACATGGGGTCCAGGCAGGTGAAAGGGTTTTCATCCCCCGAGATGTCTGTCCCCAGCCTTACACCACCTTGCTGACCCCAGCTCAGCAACATTTGCCCTCTTGCTTGGCATGGCTTTGCCTGGGAAGGCCAGGCCCTTCCCATCCTCAGGGGCAGGATGAGAGGAAGTAATGTTCCCACTTCCCCACCTTGAGAAGTGTCAAGCTGTGCAGCCTGTGTTCACATACCTCACCCACCAGCCAAGGCCAGCAAAAGAGGAACCTTCCTGCTCTGCATCCAGATTCTCAGGGTAGTTCCTTCCTCTCTAGTACTGATCACAACAGGCTGAGGTAGCTTCCAGATATAAGACATTTTATTCTAGAGATTCAATTAGGAATCTCTGATGACACAGCCAGAAGGATGTAAGCTCTTCAAAGATGACTGTGGAGATGCAGGTCACTGCTGAGTTACTGCCTGAGAACACACTGTGTATCATGACATAAACTGAGAATCATTTACTGGGCAGCAGCACCCTTTAATAAGGCAGCTCATTTAATTATGCAGTAACACTGACCTCAAGCTGCAGTTGGAGCAGAGAACATGTGAAGCAGGATCTCTTTTGCAGGGCCAGTGTTACAGCCTGGGTACCACACAATGGAATTTGCTGACCAAAGGTGTGAACCTGGAGCAGGGCAGCTCCTTGGGACCTTGGTCACCTGCAGCCAGCAAGCACAAGGGACTGAACTAATGGAGTCAGACTTGGGTGCTGCACTTGTCTCCTGACAAAAACCAGAGAAGCAGAACAAAGAACCAAGTGGCAAAATAGTGTTCAGTCTCTCTGTGAGGAACCCATGTTTCTGCCATCCACTTGTTATTCTGGACTTTGTGCTGCCACATATTACTGGGTAAAGGGGACATAAAGGAAATCTCCTCCCACCTTCTCAAAAGAACTCTTCTCCTGTGTGTCACAGTGGGAAAAATGGTGTTATTTTAAAAATGGTGTTATTTTAAAAAATTAATTATTTTAAAAATAATTCATATTCCTGATATTAATGAAGCACATTTCTTGTAAGACTGCAGTCAGAGACTGCACAGACAGAGGTCTTCACCCATGTTTGGCTTTGCCAGGGACACATACACATATAGCAGACATATACATATTAACAAGACATATATATATATATATATATATGTATGTATGTATGTATGTATGTATGTTTGTATATGTATTAACCATTGCTCAGTAAGAACTGGTTTTCCCAGCACTGCAAGAACACATCAAAGTTATCAATGCTCTCCAGAAAATGGCTGGTAATAAAAGCAAATAGCATCAGTTGTACAGGCTTTTGGCTACAGTGTCACACAACTGAGATTAATAGCAACACGTACCCTTGATCATCCCCTATGCTGAGTTTCTTGTCAGCCAGTAAACTGCCTGATACTTAACCTCTGTATTTCCTGATGATTTATTCTTTACAAATAAATTGGGGTTTATTGAACAAGTCTCAAGAGAGCTCCTTCCTGACCTCTCCTTGCTGGTTATGAGAAGGTTGAGAGCCTAGTGACATAAAGCTGAAGTTTCAAAAAGGACTAATAAGATGCAGACAGCCTCAGTATAAGCAAAGCCCTGTAGCTGAGCTTGAATTTCTTCTGGCATGTGTACCGAAAAAGTGTCCAGTCTCAGCATCCCCATGCTTTTTCAGTCTTTGGGTCTTTTGAGACTCCAAACAAGAGGTCTGTTAATTCATGTTATGGCAGTTTTCATAGAAAGACATCTGTCCAACAGGAACTAAACTTCTTTTATATGGGTCACTATAGCTATCAGAAGTTAATGACTATCAATCATTGCTAATCTGAACTGAAATGGAGCTGCTGACCTCAAGCTGAAAGAGCCTTTTGTCTCCTACCAGCACCAAGAGCCATATGGTTTCCTGCCCTCTGCCTCTTATTTCATATTTTAAATAATCATCGCTAATTGTACAATTGTTTGAAAATATGGGAGGTTTGTGGCCAGCCATGACCAAGTGGTGCTCTTTCTTCCCATAGCTGTTACTTAATTGAAGAGAAGCGATCTGCTTAAAATTAAAGAATAAAAAAGCATCTCTTAATGAAATATTAGCCCTACCATTTAATTATTGGTCCTGCTTCTTAATATTCTGTCAAGTAGAATGTTAATAACCTTGCAGGCTTCAAAAATTAACAGTTTGAAAGTGTCAAGGTCATTCTTGTTCTATATGGGAGTAATAAGAAAATTATATAGGCAAGACACCAATGGAATGTTTTATATTATGATAAACGAGTATCTGAGGAACCTACTTATCACAAGTCTCTTTTTATTCAGTGGTTTTCATTATTTTATATGATTTGCATTTCATCTGGCACAGTTCCCCTTTACAACAAGTACTCAAATATGGCAAACATTTGATTATAGAGCTTAAGATAACACCATTCTTGTCAGACAAATAAACTGCATCACCAGCTATCTTTAGCTGCATCTGCTTTCTTTAATGAAACATATTTTCCTGTAGAAATGCTGCCTTAAAAATCATGACCACACTAATTATCTATGGCAAGCACATCTTCCTCAACTAACGACAGCTCGAGCATATTATCATTTGCTCCAGACTTCATTCTAAAATTGAAAGATCCATACAGCTTTGCAGACTCCTTGGAGGATGCAAACCTGCTCCTCCGGTACAGCTCCCCTTTCCACATGGACATCATCAGCAGGCTGGAGAGCACCACGCCCCCCAGGGTTAAGAGACACAGCCCAGCGATAACACAGCGGTCCAAGTGAGCACCGATCCTTGCGCTCTCGTTCTCCAGCCTCTCCATCTCTCGGGCAGCCACAGTGTTGGGATCCACAGTCACATCTCTGGGTACCACGTAGGAAATTATCACCAGCAAAATGCCACTAACCAGGAACAAAATGGCACTAATGAATCCATAGTCAACGGATTTCCCAGCTGCTGCCTCCGAGGCAGCATCGTCCTCCTCAGAGACCAAGGAAGGAGAATCGTGTGCCCATTCAGGTGGCAGCTCCCTGCAGGAATGCTGCTGCAGAGGGGCATCCTGGCCACCTGTAGGAGTGGGGGGACTTCTTGCATGCTCCAGATTTACATTTTCATCCACATAAGTGAAGGATGTCTCGAGTTCCTGGGCACAGCAGCAGGCTTTCTTCTTCCCTCCACCCTCTTCCCTGGGCAAGCTCTCGGCTGGGTGGCAGGGCTGGGACGTGCTGGAGGGGGCAGGGTGCTCCTGGGGCGAGGTGCCCAGGGAGGAGGGCTGGGATGCCAGGGGGGGCTCAGCCACAGGGCCCCTCTGCAAGGGCTTGCAGTGCCGTTCACAGTGCAGGGCTGCCACGGCAGCAGCTGCTCTGGGGTCCACCTCACCCCCCTCACACTGCTGCTGCTCGTAGGGATGGGGGGGCAGGCTCCAGCCAGTAGTGGTGCCCAGGGGCACCTCTCTGCTCTCCTCGGCCAGGTAGAGAAGCTCCATGCAAGCCATCGACCTTGTCCCCACGAGCCTCACCTCCTGGGCTACGGCATCCTCCAGCAAACGCTGCCCCTGACCTGCAGAAGCGGCTTCACAGTACTGGTGCTGCTGTATCCCAGAAATTTTCTTCACCACTTTTTCACCAACGTTTTGTTAGGGACATGGCTTGTGTCAGCTGTTAAATGATTAAACAAATCCTCTCTGACTTTCATTTCTTTTCGGTCTGCAAATGAAATAGCACAGGGGGAAAAAACAACAACAACAAAACCAAACCCGACAACCTCACGATGATACGTTAATAAACCAAAGGGAAGATAACGCAAATGTAATACATCAGCCCTCCTCTCAACTGTTTGAGGGGAGACAGCAAACACGATTGTTTTAACCACGCATTTAAAACTGCAATCCTCTGGCAGATCCAAAATCTATTAGGGAATCTAATCAACCTTTGACACCACTATCCAATTAAGGCAGTAAGTATGCACAGAGCACGGGATAACCAGAAAAACTGTGTAAAATGTCAGAGAAAAGATATGTCTGTTCTTTTAGAAGCATATAACTCCCATCCCCCCCTTCCAAATAAAGAATTTTACACTCAGATTCACAGACTAATTAGAAAGAAACACGCAAATCCCATGTAGCTCAATAATCCAGGATCTGTATTCTCCGGTGGAAATCTGATAATCCTATGGGAAAAGCAGTGCTTTCCTATATAAGATCTACCATTCATCTAAGAGCTTTTGGAATGAAATTATGCCTCAAAGACTGATGACTCAAAGACGGATATTACTTCTCATCTGCAATTAATTCGTTATTACCCCTTTCGCCTGGGCCCCATCCCCCTCGAGGCCGCCCGGTGTCACGGGGCGAAGCCTGCAGCCCGACAAATGTGTTGCATGCGTAGGAAACACATGTGCGTCTATAGCACATACGTGATCGCTCACAGCCGCTGCTCACTCACGCTCTTCTCGGGACCTCAGCGAGAACCGGCCGCGCTGGGATAAGCGACTCCCGCCGGCGCCGGGAGTAGCTGGATCCACCCGCCACCGAGTGACCCGAGCGATACCGAGGTGAGCGGCGCGCAGACACGCACGGGCACACACGCATCCCCGGCGGGCAGGAGCGCGCCGCCTCCTCCCGCTGCTGCTCCTCCTCCCGCTGCTCCTCCTCCTGCCCGCGGGGCTCTCACCTGCCCGGCGCGGCGCCGGCCCCCGCACGCACACACGGACACACTCACCTTCCTCCTGCCCGCCTCCGCCACCGGCCGCGCCCCCGCCCGCGCTGCTCCCAGCGACCCCAGGCGGCCCGGCCCGGCCCGGCCCAGCCCGGCCCGGCCCAGCCCAGCCCAGCCGGGCAGTGCCGGGGCGGGCGGGCTCCGCTCGGCACGCCGGGAGCTGTAGTCCGCGGGCGGCGGCGCTGCTGCGGCAGCGCCCGAAGCCGCGCCCGCCCCGCGGCCCCGGGGCTCGGCCGCTGCCCGCGGGTCGCGGCGCCCGGGCTGCAGTCACCGCACAGCCTCGCCGGGGGCCGGAGCCTGGCACGGGGCCGCAGAGCAGCGTCCGTGCAGCCGTATGCGTGCGTTAGCTCAGTCATGACCCGGAGTTGTTTTCCATAGTCTTGGGAGCTCACGACTTACTCCAGGGAAAGATAAAATCAGATTTTCAAGTGATCCCAAAACTGCTGGAGTTGAGACGTCAAGGGACGTACCCTCTGCGCAAGACTTACTGGAAAATCTCAGGAGCTCGCCCGTGTTGGCAGATTGTCCACGCACTTCCTCTGGCCAGCATAAATGACTATTTAAAAAAAGACTGTTGCCAAAAAATACATAATAAATGAATGACCATTTCATTTTCAGTATGAACCTTCACTGAGTTCTCTTGCCAGTGTTTTTCCTTTGGCAGTGTTAGTGATAAACTAGAATAGGAAAATAAAGTATGGAGTAGTCTGAACTGAAGGTTTATCAGAGCTGAATACTGTGCTGTTGTGGAAAAACCAAGCTCTGGGGAGACAAAGAGCAAGCATGGGCAGAGGCACCTTTGTCATGGAGCTGAAATGAGGGTGCACACAGAAATAAGAAGTGAGCAGCACCTGCCTGCATGGCTGTTGGGCAGGAAAGCAGAAGCTCAAGATGAAAAGTGAGCTGGGGAGGAACCAGAAGAGACAAACACAGACCATCTGAAGGAGTTGGCCTGACATCAGAGAACAAGGTCATTCTCTGTAAGGACTCTTTGCCAGTTCTGAAGCAATGCATTAAGCAGTCAAACCAGTTTTGAAGACATACCCTGCTGAGACCCAAAACACCCAGTACAAAAGGTTCAAATCTTAGTGGGAGTAACTCCCATGAATGTCAAAATTACTTGCCAGGACATGGTAACAGTAGGGCACTCGCAGTGCCCATCACACAGATTGCTCGGTGCTCTGGGGTTCTTTGGATATAATTTCAAAGCAGCTCCAGGCAGTGTTTCCATTAGCAAAGTTCAGTTTCAATGCATTAAATAGTATATTATTCACCCTTTGAAGAAAAATTGTAAGGAGAAGATTATGGATTTGGGAAAATGGTGCAGGCTGTCCTTGGAGCTTTTTAATAACAGTGCCCTCTTTGAGATAAAAATAAAGGAATAAATAAAACATAATCAAAGAAACAAAAAAGCCTGAACAAAAAATTGTTCATATAGTTTCAAGTAAAAGTGAAGACAGAAACAAACTCTCTTTAAGTATTGCACATTTTCATTTGGGAATTAGCAGGATAGGAACATACAGATGTTGGGCACTGACACTGCAAGCTGCACCTGCTGCATCTGATAGACAAATCTTAATTAAATGACTCACAGGAAAAAATATGGTGCTCAGCCCTGGCAATGCAGCCTGGAAGAATGAGAACACCTTTCCTGGGCCCCGGCAGAGCCTCCCAAGTCCTTGGGTGGGTATTGTCTTTCTGACAGCTGATACAAAGGCAGGAAATTGTCTGCACACAACAAATGGTGTCATTCCTTCAAAACCCAGGAGCTACAGCATGTACTCTTGAGCACTTACTAGAGCCTTAGTTACTTGTTATTTAACCACACAAACATCTTGCTGTGCTACCGCCCACTCTCCTCCCCGTTTTGTGCCAGCGTGTGTTGGGCAAGTGTATTAATTTGTTGCTGAAAATTGTAGTCCCACAAACTATGGAGCAAACAGAGGGAACCACAACTCTGTCAAGCCAAGTGCTGTCTATTCTAATGTGCCTTCCCATGTGGTGCTATGTCTCCTTTTCCTAGTAGAGTTCACTCACTCTTAGAGCAAAATCACTGTCTAGTCACAATTCATATTACTGACATTTCATTTTCTTAACTTTACATGCAAGGAGTTAACAGCATTTTCTTGTAACAAATGTGATTGTTGCCAATGCTCTGAGGTGTGGAGGTGGTGAAATGAATGCATAGCAACGTGTACTCTGCAAACACAAGTACAGCTGGTGAAAAGATTAATCAAGTAAGGGCGGGAGTAAGAATATTTGTCACAGGAAGAAAGTGGCTATGTAGAGCTAAAAACCAGAGTGATGGACACACAATGGGACAGGAATAAAAGACTGGAGTAGACTGTCAGAGTGGATGAGCCTTGTTCTCTCTGCTCTACCCTACCACATAATACAGCCCTTTCAGACACTGAGCAGGGCTATGGTAGCAACACAGTGATAATATGGAATCTGACAGTTGGCTGATAAAGGTGTCTCCGTTGAGATACATGCAATTAAATTTAAACCATGCCCTGGAGCATCTTGTAAGCTCTCTTCAAGTTGGCCCAACTGTAAATGAGCATGTAAACTAGGTGTGCATGGTTTTTTCCCATTCTCAGTAACCTATGGCCACCATAAAACTGTAAGGAGGCTTGTGAGAAACTAAAGGTTGTTTCACACTTTCTGTTTGAAGCCTCACTGAGGGCCAGACCTGAGGGCTTTAGAGGAACCAGACAAAACTGGAACAAGTTTTCTGAATGGTACATTCCATCATGGTGTGATAGAGGATATTTTACTTGCTGTCACCAATTCAGGGAGTTTTCCAGTGTTATATGGGATCCTCAGTGAAGCATTCCTCCAAACATTTTTATTCTTTTTTCCCTCTCTGTCTTTTAACATGTACACAGAGTTCTTCAATGATCTCATTTTCACAGAATCTTCAATTTATTGCCTTGCACAGCCACAGGACCTTGTGTTGCCAGTGGTCCTTGTGCAAGTGTTGCAAGAGTGCAGAGCTTTTAAAATAAAGGGGCACTCCAGCCAGTGTGGCTCAGAGAATAATACATTCAGAGAAGTCTAGAGAGAGTATTGCATAAACTTCCCATTTCCACTTGAATAGATCATACTGTTGAGTAAAGTAAATTGGCTAGGGAGTCAATAACATGGGGCTGCAGAAAAATTTAATGCATATTAGAGAAATCCATGGACCTGTGTACTGGTCTGTGAAAAATAACAAAGGTAATAGATGGGAATGAAGATCAAAATAAAAAAAAAACAATTCACCATTTCTGTGTGTTTAAAACACTTTACTGTCACAGATCAATAAATGTCACAGATTAGGTAAAGCAAAAGTAGACAGGAAAGCAGTTTAATTCTGCTTTGGTTGATTCACTAATGCACATCCATTGTACATTAATAAAAGACACAATAAGTAAATAATTTTACAGAGATACAAGAAACCATAGATGTGTGATATGATGTTCCAGAATTGCCACAAGTAGAGTAAATCCTTGATAAAGCTCTATGCTTCTCATGTCTAAACGTGTGAAATCGTGGTTTGGGTAAATAGAGCTCCTGAGGATGAACAAAAAAACTCAGTCTTGGTCTTAGAGCAAAGGATCATCTGGAGGAGTAAAGGGCCTGTTGACCACTTGGAAAACACAGTAGTTGTAGCCCCACTCAGGAACTAGTGCAGGACAGTAGGAATTATTGAGCTGTCAGGCTGAAGTCTGCTCCCTGGCACAGCACCTGTGGAGCCTTTACTGGCCATTAAGGGCCAGGTCTGGATGTCCCAGGGCTGCTGTTTCCCACCTGCTATGTGACTCAAGACAACCTGACCAACCCCACTACCACAGGTTTTATTGTTGATCCTGACCAGCCTCCCTGCTTTCCCCCTTCAGGAGCTCATACTCAGCCGTTTTCCCTTCTGAATCCCCCAGCACCTGAGCACCCCTGTGTCAACAGACCTATCCTTGGCTGTGCCTTGATTGTTCTGGAGTCTTGCTGACTCTCACAGCTCTGTCTCAGCAGTCTGGGCTCAGGGTCCCCAGTGGGACATGGCCAAGCTGGCCCTGCTGTGCCCAGAGCAGACTGACTGCTGAGTGCCTGGATGCCACTGAGAGTGCCTAAGCCTTGGACACTGGGGTGCAGGAGGCACCTTCTGCCTCCCTGTGTGCCCCCAGAACGCTGAGCACTGAGCTGTGTGATCTGAAGGAGCCTTGACAGAGCCCCAACAGCTCCTCCTTGCTGTGACCTTGGGATTGCCACATGTTTCTTCTGCCCACTGAGGGGGAAGTACCAGCACTGTGCTGTCACCATGTTGTGAGAGCCAAAGTTACCATTCATTTCCTACTGTGGTCATACCTGAGACATAAAGGACATGTTTCTCCCTTGGTCAGTCCACAAATTGAAAACTACAGCCCTGAACCCTCTGTGGCTGCTGAGTGCCAGGTGTCATGCACATGACTGACTGCTGTCATTGCCTTTTTCAGGTGTTTTCCTGGATGTTTATTCTCTTCACTTTCCTGCACACTTGCATGGAAAGACAGAATCACTTAGAGTAATCACACATTAGAGAAAATGTGGAAATTTAGTCCAGCTGTTATTCTGTACAGAAAGACCTAAAAATACTAATTATAGAATGAAGGAATGTAAAGGGAAAGTGAAATAATACCCTGGAGGGAAGCCCAGGTGAAAATCAGAGGCCGCTTAGGAGAGAAATAAATCACCAAGGAGATTTTAAGCAAGGGATTTAAAGGATAGAGAATAGTGCAGAAATAAAAGGGGACTGCAGCATAATATGAGGAAACAATAGCTTGACCCATAAAGGTGTGTGTGGGGGGGCAGTTATCTGAATCTGGAAACAAAAATTACTCTTAGCTGTTGCAGTACACATAAAACTATGGGTGAAAGAAGAAAGTGAAGGCTGCAGTTTCTGACAAGGCAAGGACACGCAGTCTTCAGTAATATATATATTGCTGGTGACAGAATGAGGTTTTATAGAAATTATCAGGAATAGTACACAGAGATTCCATATTATCAGCATCGTTAAAGAGTTTCTTCAACAGAAACATCAAAGATGTGTTTGCATTAGAGAGGTAATGCTGATAATTTATGGAATTTACCTCTATCAAAAAGACTAAAGGTAAAAAAATAGTAAAACCTTCTTCTCTTGGTAGTGCTTTATGTCCACATACCATAAAGTACATTGAAAAACTGAAATCAGTATTCCCATTTTAAAGGCAAAGAAGCTGAAACATGGGAAACTTGTGTAATTTGTTACAATCCAGGCAACACAGAACCAAAATCAAGGCACCAAAATTAAGATGAAAGAATTGGGCCTTGAGCTTTGTTCCTCATTTCACCTGTTTTAGCCAACAGCAAAGGGCAAGCAGTGACTGCAGAGGGAACCCAGTTCTTTTCTTCATACCTAAGGGGAGAACCACTGGTATGAGGGAAGAGAGATGTAGAACTATTTTAAGCTCATAAATCATAGCATTAGAGATATGCCAGGAAGGTGTATCAGTGGGGTTTTGCAGATTGCTGGTGGTGATATTTGTATCTAAATTAGCAGCCATAGCAGCCCATATTTGAGAGAGTTCAAGGAAGAGCTCTCCTCCTTCTCTTTTTCTCTTCCACAGTCCCTTAAGCTGACTATCATGCTGAATTTATGTGTGGAGGAGAGCCTTCCCCATGTGTCTAGTCCTGGTCCCATCACAATCACTGTAGCATTTTTGCAATCAGCTTTAAACAGGCCAGGATTTCTTACTGTCCTTCCTCATCTAATAATGTTGAGGTTCCTTCTAGAACAGTGTCAGCAAGGAGTTGTAAAAAACCCTGGTGGAATTTAACACACTAAAAGCTGGAGTAGATAAACCAAATGGGAAAGGTAAGACTAATCACAGTAATGCAGGCCCTGACAGGTCTGCCAGACTCTTCCAAAGGCAACATTTCTTCTACAATACTGAAAAACAGTGAATGAATGCTACAAAATAATCTGCAAGAAGCAATCCTTCTACAGGGCCACATGAATGAGCTAGACCATCTATGTATTTTCCTCTCTGACATCCAGTGATTTGATCCTGTTTACTTTCCAAGGGAGTGTGATCAGACTGAAACTGGAAGGAAAAATATTTGATCTTTTTAAACAGTCAAACCTTTAAAGTCCAGCCTGTCCCCTGAATTTTGAGAATGCAACTAGAGGTTTTTAAACAAGACCTCTATTGATGTCCGGGGCCGGCATTGCAGACCAAACACCCACAGAGCAATAAACATTTAATTCATCAGATATGGTGAAGGCTTTTAACATTCTTTTTCTTGTCACGTAGGCACTGTTCAGATTCCTAAGGAGGTTCTACTTGCTGTCCTCCTTTGATTGCCTTGGAAGAAGGAGGAACATTCTTCTTAAGGCTGAGCTTAAGAGAGGTATCTGGAATCAATAGTGATAAATAAACCCTGACCTCATGGTTTTGGTTTTATTTTAGTTAGGAGGCATGGAAGGAAATATGATGTCATGCTCTATATTAAACCAGCTCTCTGAAAGCTTTTAATTGCAGTGGGTTTTGAAGCCATATATTCAAATGGTGACAGCACACTGTGTTGGCTCCTTCACAAACAGAAGTCTTAGAGAGTCACATGCTGCTAAAGAAAATGTTTTACACTTTTCTGTTCTTGACACATCAGAGTCATTTTTATCTGGTTACTATGTTATGCATGCAACAGAACTGCAATGATAGTAAAATCTGTGATGTGCAGGCAGGACTGCAGGCACAGTATGAAAAAAATGCAGGCACTTACTTGAGCAGTTGAAGAGCTCCTAATACATTATTTATGGGAAATCAATATTTTTTGTAATAAATACATACACACATCTATCTATCATCCATTCATGAAAACAAAGATGTCTCTATCCCACAGTTGGTGAAAAGAAGAAAGCAAAATGATAAGAGACCTTAGTTCATGTTGGCCAATTACCAAGTGTTCCTCTGGCAGTGTCTGGGGAGCCAGCACAGACGGGCTGGGTTTTGCAGGAAGGTTGGCTCTTGAAAAGATGAATATAATTTTTAATTTGTGGCAAAGACCTGGTTCCTGAGCAAACAGGTCTCCATTACAGAGCCCTGAAAGCTCTCTTCATTGCAATGGGGTTTACCTCTGTGTGAGACAGGGAC
Organism: Molothrus aeneus; assembly: GCF_037042795.1. Lineage (NCBI taxonomy): Eukaryota > Metazoa > Chordata > Aves > Passeriformes > Icteridae > Molothrus > Molothrus aeneus. The sequence goes on along the minus strand of NC_089646.1, from coordinate 126,258,672 downwards.
AGGTAGCTGAGTGTTTGGTGAGAAATGCCTTGGTGTGAAACCTCCTTGAATGGAATCAGAACAGGAGTGTTGGTGTGGAGGAGCCTAGAAATGGACTGTAGCAATCCAGGCACCCCTAAGGGTTGTGGCAGTGCCTGATCAGGCTGAGCAGGCAGCTTGTGAGTGCAAAGAGATCCCTGCAGATAGAGAGCTTCTCCTGGACAGTGGGCATCTGGTGGTGGATGAGCAAGGAAGGAGGATTTGTTCTTACTGTGTGCTAAATGTATTACTGTGTTGTCTTTCCGTGAATATTTAATTGTACATTTTCTCAGAGTCCTCATGATTGGGTAGGTCAGACCTAATGAGGGCATGTGGTTTTTTGGCACTTCTTGGGTGGGGATTAAGCTTGGTTTAATCATTTGCTCCAAGAGATGTCAAATACATCAAGGCTACTGGTTTCTGTTCTTATTAACCACCTGGCTGAGAATTATATGTACACATTATAGTGAGGTAATAGGAGTTCTTTGGTTGATCTTACTTCTGAGGCATCCGTGCATGTATACACACAAAGGTACTCACAAATAGCTATTGAGGAGTTTTTCATGGAGAGTGGGAGATTTGGAAATGAATTTCCACTCCTTTTACTCCAAGTGACACATTCTCCCCCACACAATATTATACATAAAATGAAGCATGGAGAGCTATTTTCCCAAACAGAAGGAAATGATGTTTTTTGAGGTGGGTAGCTGCATTTCAAAGCCAGAAATCTGCATGGAAGAGATTTGTACAGTGCCATCTGGACAAGTTTTTAATTAATGTGGAAAATGAAAAATTAACAGGGGGACTAACAGTTTCTTCATGTTCAAAGACATAATCCTGCAGGGAAAAAAATACCCATGGTTATACTTCCAAAGGATTAATAAAGAGCTTCTAACATGGGTATATAAATATGAAATCAGACTAAGAAAAAATATTTTAAACATTTATGATTAGTTTTATTAATTTATTAATTTTATTAATTTAGAAAAATTCTATTTCCTTTAAGAAAAGATAACAAGAAAGGATAATAACAAGTAGATAAAGATACAATTCTGTGTATTCTGAATGAGGGATTTTTTCTACCTAATAAAATAATAATGATAACATTAGAGGAGGAAAGAGGGAGAGGAGCATCACTCTGTTTTGGGGCACATAATAGGAGTTTAGCTATCTGTTCATTTACATTGAATCACCCTTTTTGCTACCTAAGCATCAGACAGTAATAAAACATGGCAAAACTGGAGACTGAGTTTTCTGCCTGTATTCTGAAGTTTTGAAATACAAAGTGTATGAAGACTATTTAAATCACATTACTTTTCAATCTTTGAGAAATATTGTCACTTTTTAACAACTGATCTATTTCTTCATCTGATTTTCTGGTGATCCTTTTAAACCAATAGTGTTAAAATCACTATTTTTGGATGATAGGAGAAATCAAAGGGTACCTGTGACCATGAAAGATTTTATTCAGTTTGTCTCAGAACAGCTATAACCTTCTATATCCATATATATCCACATATTCTTCTTGTCTGCTGAGACTTGTTTAATGAGTTCCAATCTAAGAGGGTGTTTTTATATCGTACATTAAAATTCAGCGGTTTTTTGCCTTGCTACAATTCTGTCTTGTCCTTTTCCTTCCTCATCATTTCCTGTAACAATTTTATTAATGTTCTAATGATTTTGAGATCTTGGAATAATATTGCAACTCACAGTTAAACTGAAATGATACTTTTTTTCCTTTTTTTATGTTGGAGAAAAAACAAGCAGCCAGAAGCTCTGCAAGTGTGAAACCCAAAGGCAGAGGGAACATATGTCTCCCATAGGAGCAGGAGTTAACTGATTCAATGTGAGTAAAGGATGGTAAGATTTCAGCGTGAGGCAACATCTTGACTTAAAGTGAATCACTCTCCAAACTGACCAGAAGTTGGAGCAGAAGGAGAAAAGATTATGACTCTGATATTTAGGTTATCATGAAGACACTTCTTTACTCTGCACTAACGCTATTCTTTAAATCACTTAATAAACACTAACATCTATGGTAAAGTCTAAATTTAGGAAATGTACTTAAAGCACCAAGACAATGAGTGTTCAGGAGAAAAATCTAAATTTATTTCTAATATTATACAAGTTTGAAAATTACATTGTGTTTATTTAGCGTGTTAAAACCCATGAAATGTAGTGTATGGATTAGTGCAAGAGATTCTGTCGCCTCCAAAAGTTCCTACCTACTTGGGCATCTTCATTCTGTGCAGACAGCTAAGACTGTCTTCTGTTTCCTGCTGAAATTTTCTGACTGTATTTTTAACTGAAGGTTTTCCCCTGACTTGCTCTACTACTCAACCTCAAAAATGATCTGGATCCAGTGGAGTCAGGTTTGGCAGTCATCTGACTAAATGTGGAGCTGGGACACAGACTTCTACTTTGAATCAGCTGTCTTGACGATGGTTGTAGCTGGGAAGACCAGCCCAGCCTGTGTAGGCACTTACTTCAGAATTGGGTTATTGGTGCACCTAACTGACTGTGTTTGCTCTGTCACACACTGTCATTCTCACTGTAGACAGATGTGTTTAGATCAATCCCACCATAATTGGGTAGTTATAATTAATTTTTATGGTAAAAATCTTGTTTTAAAAATGCTGCCTGCCTCCTTGTCAGTAAGGATCCCCAAACCCTATGCCTGATCTGGAGTGAGGTGGCTTCAGTTTCTCTCATAGCTTGTCTTCTCTTCCTCATGGCTCACTGATTTTCTGTGTTGCTCTCCTCTCTGCTTCTTCCATGCTTCCCTCATATGTTGAATATGACTTTACAACAAAGAAAAGAGAATGTTTTCACCTCTATGAGCCACCACTACACAACTGATGTTTTGCTGAACTTAATCTATTTTGAGCCAATATCTGAAGGATTGCTTTGAAGAAGAGACCAGGTCTTCTTGTGAAACCCCACTTGGAGTACTGCATGCAGTTCTGGTGTCCCCAGCATAAGAAGGACATGGAACTCTTGGAGCAAGTCCGGAGGAGGGCCATGAAGCTGATTAGAACACCGGAGCACCTCCCCTATGAAGATATGCTGAGAAAGTTGTGTCTGTTCAGCCTGGAGAAGAAAAGGTTGTGTGGGGACCTCACAGCACCTTCCAGTATCTGAAACTTACAGGGTTGCTGTGGAATGACTCTCTGTTTGGAACTGGAGTGACAGGACAAGGAGTACTGGGTACAAATTGAAAGAGGGGAAATTTAGGCTAGTTTTAGGAAGAAATGCTTTACTTTGAGGGTGGTCAGACACCCCTCTGGGAACAGGTTGCCCAGAGATGTGGGTGCCCCAGTCCTGTCACTGTTGAAAGCCAGGCTGGAAAAAGCCTTGAGCAGCCTGGTCTAGTGGGAGGTGTCCCTGTCTATGGCAGGGAGTGCTGGGGCTAGATGATCTTCAAGGCCATTTGCTACCCTTTAACATTCTATGATTCATTCTGTGATTCTGTGATTCAATGAAATGGGTATGTGGCAGTTCCACTAGAATCTAGAATGATGCATAAGAAATAGCAGTTTCACTGTTTTGCAATAGTGAATGTATTTTGTTGACCAATGACTTGTGTCCTACTCACTGCCTGTTATTCCACTGTTGAGTTTGTAAATCCTCAGGGCAAGTGTAGGGTTTGTGTTCATCATCACCTCATCATCCACATCCCCCTCTAAAAGATGGGTGGATGGCTGAAAGAGAGAAATTACCTGACTACTTTGCTCTCTGTCTATATATATTTATTCATATTTGATCCTTATTCTGCAGAGCACAGATGCAGCTAATTAAGGAGGTGATCAATACCCTCACTAAGTCACATGTGACTATAAATTTGCATTATTTGCTATACAAACAAAAATGAGTGAATGGATTTTGTAGGTGCAGAGATGCCATTTTGAAGATGTGAGCATTAAATAATGGAGGTTGCCAATTAGACAAGGTGTTAAAACATATGTATAGTTGCCAGCATATGTATAGTCTCACTCTGCTTATGTGTTTATGGTGCCTTTTGGATATGAGCCTAGAAATTACATTTTCTTTCTTTCAACGTATATTCTTATGCTAAATTGCATTTCTGTTTAACAATATTTTTTCTGCTTACAACTTCAGCTTTTTATTTTTTAAATAACAAAAATAAAATAAAAAAACAAAACCATAAAATTATCACTTTGAATTATGTATATATATTGATGGGTCAGCACCACATAAAACTTACTTACTACCCAGGCTATGCTGAAGGCTCGATCTGAAATTTTCTATATGTATGTACAAATGGTGATTTAATCTAGATATTTGAAAACATGCAAGGATCTTACAGATTATTTTGGGCAGAAATATGTAAGAAAATATTTAAATTATTTTTGGAAAGTATGAATTGTGAAAGTAGTTTGTTGTAGATGATGATACATCATAAATATTGGTGAACATTTAAACATGCATTCACTTTCATGCAAGTGTTGCAAGATGATTTATGCATTTCTGGAAATGCAGACACTCCATTTTCTTTGAGTCTGGAGGTAATGCCAAATGCCTGCACATTCCAATTCATGCTGTTTGTGTCTTTGGCTGCAGCAAAACAGCAGCTTGATTTAACTTCTGTCTGCAGGGTCCATTCTAACCCCAATTACTGGAGAAAATAGCCTTACTTACAGATGTTGAATTTAACTTTGCAAATAATTCTTCACAACTAGAAAGCAGAGGTATGCAAGTAGTTACATTGTTCTCTTCTGCCACTCTATGCTGTGTAATACTCATCATGTATTTAGGTAGATGGTTAAGTATGATTCTTTCAAGCTTCTTACATAAAAAGTTATTTTATATAGATTTTATGGTGTTCAGTAATAAATCATTTATTTAATGAAAGGTGTCTGGTGCTTTAATATTGTTGAGAAGACTATATTTTATAAGGGAGGGAAATTGTAACCATTCTCCAGTTAGAGTTCCACTGAGAACTCTAACCAGGTTTTTACCCTTCACAGAGAGGCATGCTGAAAATAAAGTGGATCAATACTGAACAGTGAAGAAAGAGAACAGCCATACAAAGATACAGGGTTAAAATAGCTTCACAGTGATGTTCAAACATCTCTGAAGATGATGTTAGAGGAAAGGACAGAATGAATCAGTCAGGTATCTAAATACAGACTTCTGGTGTTGGTTTAGCTACCAAATAGCAGTCATGACAGCAAAACTCAAAATGTTTAGAACAACAGCTAGGTGTAAACCCCTAAAGTACCTAAAATGGCACTAGACATCTATCTGGCAACTGAATCCCACCCAGAGAGCCTACCTTGATATGATAAACAGTACTGATGCCAGTTTAGAAAACAGATTTAAGTAGATAAAAAAATCACATTTAACCTGGAGATCTCGTTTGATCAAGGTAAAAAACAAGTTCTTGAAATCATGTGTCAGAATGATTATCATTGTCTGAAGAGCTGGAGGAAGTTTGGAAGCTGCAAAACCAAAAAGTGAATTTAACCAGTCATGCAAGACATGCCTGAGGCCTTGATAGCATCTCTTTTCATTGTGACTGAGTGCCTCAACAGGCTCATATTCTGCTAACAGAGCAAAGAGCTCTTTTTCCTTGAAGAATTCTAAATTATTATCTTATAAGACAGGGAGAAAGCAAAACATGCTCAGAAATTATTGGGCAGTTTGGTGGACTAATGCAGAGAAAGATCAAAGCATGCCTAAGAAAGAGGAACTAATCTAGCAGGAAGTTTGAACAGTTATGAAAAGTTCTGCTGCTGGTGTTTTTTTTTTTTTTATGAATCTTTTTAATTGTGCTTTTAAATTCTTGTTAATGGTATTTAGAGAACTCACAGGATATCCTACAGCATGGATTTTTTTAATGGGAATAAGTAAACACCACCTAATTTGATGGAGCAAGGTGATTTTTCAATAAATGTGAAAAAGCAATATAATTCATCTCACAAAATGTCATGCTGGCCTCTTATGCTAAGGCAAGAAGAAATTTCCTACAGAATATCCTTCTTAACTGTTACCATCTTCTAATAGAAGATAAATCCCAAGTGAAAAAACCCCCACATTTTTACCCAAAAAAATGTACAGCCCTCTAGGACAGGATGTTGAGGTCAGCCAGAAGCCAGATGTGAAGGTCGCCTTACATTATCAGTGTTGTAAAAGACTGGAAAAAATCCCTCTTGGAGAAGAAGCATTGGATAGCCAAGAGCACCTTTACTTGATGCAGAGAAATGTCCTTCCCTGGATCTGCATGGCTTAGAGAAGCCCCGTGTCCTTCTAGGAAAAAAGAGAAGCCAGTGGATCTGTGGCAGTGGTGATCCAAAATCTGTGGCTTTGAAAACCCCACTGGGGCTTAACTGATGGCACAGAAGTTCACCCAGGGCAAAGTTAGATTTTGTTGACTGGAGATCCCCTAGCTGGGCAGATATGCAATGATGGGAGAAGGGGAGAATGGGAAAAAGGGGAGAAGGAAGTAGCAATCCACGTGATTGCTGAAGGGATCAATATGATGTAGATGGGAATGGTCTTTTCACCCTTATTGAGACCCTCATGCTTTCCTCATTTTTGTCTGCATTTGACTTTAGGCCTTTGTCTGATATCAGTAGCACGTTTCGCAAAAGATCATCCTGCTCTGCTTTTCTACTCTTCTAAAAAGGAAGAATAAAATGTGAATGTGTATTATAAGGTTATTTGGTTGTTCCAATGCCACTACCAATTTAGATGCAGTACATTGGCTTTTGTAATTTTTATGCAATGCTATTGATGTATGAATTTCTGGTTGTAATTTACTTAGTATAATGAAGGCAAATCAGGATAAAAAAGCCCAAACAAATGACTAACAGAAAATTTAGATTCCAATTCTAATGTCTATATTAATATACATTCAAATTATTTCACTGAAGCCATTGAGATATATGCCTATGTTTGTTAAATAACCAATGATTGAATGATATTTTGATTTTTGTGTCCTTGTCCTCATCCTCATTAAGCCTTTATAATGCCATTTGTGCTTATAATATGTAAGAGAATGTTATTCCACTGAAGAAGGTATTTCATTACTACCATTTAGTACTGCAATGGGTGGAATTTTTCCAGTCCAGAAAATTTCATTTTGACATTTTTTCAGGTAGCAAATTAATCAGATAGAAGATAGAATGGAATTTTAAAAACCCAAAATCAAACATCTGCTAATGTTGTTATTGCCAGCTTCTAATTCAGCATTGACAAGGGTATGTCTTTCACAGTGGAAGATTTAATTTTTCAGTTACTGCGTGCTCTGAATGAGCTCAGAATGAAAAGCTGACAAGCTAACATGCATTGTTGACATCCATTCTGAGCAATTGGAATGTTAAAATAGGGGTACTTCTACACTTCAAATCCCCAAATCCACCCCATTGCCTGAACATTGCTCCACTGATAAGCTTGCTGATGCAAAGTGCAAATGTGATCTTCCTCTCAGTCACAGGGTGACTTGCATCTGAAGTTTTTTAAGGATGTTGTCTGTGCTGTGAAGCAATTCCAAGGCATCACAGGAAAATAAGAGGTTGCTTTGACAAAGTGAAAAGATTATTTGGTCTACCTGATCATTTTTGAAGTTCTCAAACTTATTTGAGAAATAATAGCTTCCTCTAAAGCTTGCAGTGTTTTTTTTCCCCCAGGGATTCTCAAAATGGTCTCTGTTCCCAAGACCTCTGTACAGTGACATCACAGACTTGCTTCTAATGGTTTTAGGATCCTGAGCACACACAGGCTCAAGTTCTGTCTCTAAGCCTTTCCTGCCTGCCTGCAAGTACCTCCTCATTTTCAGAGGAGGTCAATCAGTAAGCACTGGTGTTTTTGTAGGGTTTCAGCTGCCTTCATCTGGTCTCCACTGTCCCTGTTGTGCCTGAGCTTCTGCCAGGAGCACCCCGTGCTGTGTGCTGGGGAAGGCGTGCAGCACATGCAGCTCTACAGAGGAGCTGTGCTGCTGAGCAGGGACAATCCGAAGTGGAAAGGAAAGCCACAATGTTGTTCAAGTTTATAAGGAACACAAAATAATAGAACAGCTGGAGATCTAGGGCATTCTAGATGACAGTGGCATTTTGAACACACGCTACAATTATTTCTGCCTTTTTGAGCTTACTCATGCAAGCCTCAGAAGGGACATGGTTAAGAAATTCACTTACACTGGAGTGAGGTGATGCTATGACCATGTCACTCTTCAGCTCCTGCACAGTGCCCCATGTAATCTTCACACAACTGTTCTGCAGGGGCAGGGCTGCAGCAGCAGCAGATCTGGGATGGAGTGCCAGCTCTGGAGTAAGCAGCTGGTAAGGCAGCATCACCATGTCATTTATGGAAAGGTTTTTCTCTACAGACATTTGAGAGATACACACAACATGTTGAACAGTACCACCACATTTAGGCCTGAAGTTAATGGGTGCTATCACTGCTCAGCATCCCTGAAAAGCAGCAGGTTCAGGAAGATACAGATGGGCTTTGGTACTAGCTGGTTTAAAAAAGCTAGCCCTGTTTGAAATATTTAAGTGTTCAGGCAATATGTACAGGCAATGAAAATATTGGGAAATGCAACAAATAAAGAAAATGCTGAAAATACTACATTTATTAGTTAATATATTCAGTAAAAATAATAATCAGTTAGCATATTAATTAGCTACAATTTTACATTTCTTACTCACTACTATGTATTTTTTGTGTTTATTCTAGACACAATTCTATTCTGGACTAAATACCAGTCCTTGCACTGCCAAAGCAGTGGGCAGGCAGACCTTGGCAGGACTGTGCTTGGAATGGCAGCAGGAAAGTGGAGCTGCACAGTCCAAGAAGCCTCTGTGAGGAGAGCAGGATCCTGCACAGCACCATCCCAGGACTGTGTCTGCAGGGAGGGACTTTCCCAGCCTTCATGTCTGGGAATCAGTCATTCCCAGCATCACCTCCCTAAATCACTGCTCCTCCTGCGGGCCGTGCCAGCCCCAGCGTGCCGCCGTGGCACAGAGCCTGTCCCAGGGCTGGAGGAGCTCTCTTACCCCCAGTCCAGCTCAAGGAACTCTGCCATTTCAAATTGTTTGAAGCAGATGACAACCAGATGAAAGCCAAGGGTGGGAGGCTTTTAACATTGCATGCGAAAATTGTGCCGTGACTTTTGTGAGCCAGTGCCTGGCCAAAGCCCCGAGTGGCACTGCCTGAGGCTGGCAAAGGGCTGCAGAGACCTCCACAGTGGCCAGGGGCCAGCACCAACTGCAGTAGAGAGGGACTCTCCTCTTGCCTCCAAGCAGAACTGAAATACTACTTTTCCTCAGAGGATGACATGGCTTCATGAGTCAATGTCCAGGGTAAAATGGTAATAAAGGACTATTTGGAAAAGTTCTGTAAGAAGCATTGCCTGCTTCATGTGTTTAATCCATGAAGAAAGTATCTGTGATTTATTTAAGATTCTAGTCTCTTTTTAATTATGTTTCAATTAGTTTGCTTCATGAGTACTTATAAATAGATTTTCCCTGAAAAATGTAATGACTTAACGTGACTAATAGGCAATTCGCTGAAAAAAAATTAATGGTGCCTTAAAAGAATAAACTGGTAATGAAATTCTTTTATTAAAATCAGATATAAGGCATGATTTATAGGTATTGCCACTGATGCCAAAAGAATATGCTTTTCCTCTCTCCTGAAAAACCTTCAGACTTGTGACATGGTGTCCAAATGCAAGCTTTACAGTTATTGCAAAAAGGAATCCATGGTAGTTGCAGCTATTTTTTATATTTCCAGATAAAAATCTTTTTTTTTTTTTTTTAAAAAGGAGACTATACAGAATCATAGAATCATAGTGAATTGACTTTTAAAAGTCATCTAATTCTAATCCCCCTGCAATGAAATCAAGATCTTAGTATAATCAGCTGAAATTATACAAATATATGCATATGTTTCCTTCAAGCAAAATCTACAGCTAAGTTAAAGGTTTTTTGGGGATGAGAAACATTTTTATAATAGAAAATTGTGAAATAACACTTGTCTTTTTGTAAAAGAAAAAGGAAGACAAATTTGTCACAGCTAAAATATATTTTCTGTAGCTGGGGTATGTTGTTTATTCATTTCTAAGTGATAACCTTCATGGTTGTCACTTAGATGGTTTTAGATTCTTCAGAGAACCCACCTGGTACTTGAACTCTCTCTTAAGGTAAATTTTTAACACTTTTTCTCATCAAGGCTCATACATTCTGGAAACCAGAGGTAGACATAAAAGGCCAAGTCAAAACCCAAAACAACATCCAGCAGTTGCTAAAAGTTGACTAAATTTCCTCAGTTACACAGATGTTGTGTGACGGAATTAACTGAACATCACTGAAGTTAAAAACATAATTTAGCTGAAAAGTTTATTGACAAGATCTCTCTGTGCTGCAGAAAACCTTGGAAGTGCTGGAATTGGTTGAATTGCATGAGGTGCCTTAAACAGAGCACATCTTAGCAGCAGCTTTTACTTTCAAAAGTAATCAAGCCGGGGATACCAAGAGGCTTGTATTGGCCTTCAAAATATCTACTTGTCTTATTCAAACTTATTTCACATGCTGATTTTCTGGCATGGGCACGTTTAGACCCATCTGCTGGAGTGCCTTTGTGATTCTTCACATCATAAACTGATGCAGATGAGCAAAGCACCAATCCCATTTCAATATATGTTCTGGGATAAATGTACAAAACATGCATATACAATCCTGTTAGGAACAATGAGCTGCAAATTTTGTCTATGTGCTTCCTGAAAAGGGCCACAGCACTTGGCCTTCTACCATTAGCAAACACTTTTTTCCTTAGCTGCCTTTCCTGCACTTTTCTGGTTTGGGATTTTCACAGAAAAGCAGCAGTTCTCTGATGCACACAGTTATTTGGGAACTTAGCCCTCTGCACAGCCACTCTCTGTGACAACTAGAAATAACTGAATTTTCAATGCAGTTTTCAATACAGTCTTTCTTTGTCACTCTGCATGATGACTTAGAATAGCAAAGTTTTGACATTTTTTGTCAAAAACAGAAAATGCCAAAACATGACTATCACATGTTTAGGATGACTCATGCCTAAATCCATGACTTCCAGTCCCAGCTAGAGCAGAAACTCCCTCCTTCTTTATTCTCTCTCTCCTGTCCTCCTAGAAAAAAGGCAAATAGTACTGATTTCCTCTCTTCCTCTCCATCTACCCAATATAAATGACAGTTTCACAAATGGATCACATCTGCACCTGATCAATATTTCCCCAACACAAAAATAGGACTTTGAAAATTATGAATAAACTAGCATAACGACAAACTAATAAACAAGTAAAACCAATTATCCTGAAATGCTGCATAGAAAAAATAAGGAGATGGAAATATAATTCAAATGGCAAGAAGAAATGTCTATCTGCTAATTAGTTCAGAGATTATTTCATCAAACTCCAGACCTGTATGGGAAAACCCATTCTGAAGCAGCTCCTAAGATGGACATTCAGGCAAAAAGGCTCTTTGGATAACCTCTACAAGGCAAACTACTTTCTATCTGATTCTAAAGGCAAAGATTGGCATCAGGTCCTGTCGATATGCACTCAGGATGACAGGTAAAAATGTGTGGGGAAAAACCCTGTGACAGAAAGGATGGCAGTGGATGGATCAGGGAAAGAAGTTAATGTATTTGCCTGAGCAGAAACTCTGCTTGGGTGATATAGTCCTCTTTTGTATCCTCAGTTCATTTTGCTTGTCATGTGGCTTGCTGCAGTGAGTAGCTTCCAAGAGGAAGCCACCCCCCCAGGGACTGTGGTGTAGGACTGTGGTATGGGGTGCCCCAGGATCAACAGGTGAATAAACTAGCATAATAGTTGCAGTAATGTGGCTCAGAAATTAGTGAGAATAAGCAGAATCCAACTCGTAAGGCATCTACAATCCCACTTTTGCTAACTAAAACAGTATAAAAGGGATAGAAAATGTGATCAGGCTCCAGATACGTTTTCTGTGAGGGCCAGAGGGAATGATTCTGATAAGAGGGGAAAATATAAAGGATGTTTTTCTGAGGTATTTATTATATTGAAACGTAGACAGAGAAAACCTAGCCCTGAAGAAGTAGAGGGATTTTTAAAAATTTATTTCAGCACATTTCACCATCTGAGTAAACTCACTAAACTTCCCAAAATACCCTTTCAGACCCATGTAATTGGCAGTGGGGTGGCTTCAGATGCACCTATTGAAAGACAGTGAGTTCATCTTCAAGTTCAACATCTTCATTAGGAATCATTTGTCTACATGAGAAAAGGGACACGGTATTTCACCTCATTTGCCTCTAAGAGAGATGGTCTGAGCCATGCACTGTAGTTCAGGCCCTGACATTATTCACTGTCCATGCCTGCTCCAGTTGTTGGAGTCCCAATTACTGTCATGTTAGTGGAAAAAGAGATGAAGGCAACACAGAATATAGGATTCAATCACCTTTGTGCTTGTGATGTGTGAATACAGTTCATTGCTTGCAGAAGTCATGCGGTGTTGTTCCTGCTTGCCCATGGCGGCCATATTTACTTTAAAACACCTGATCTTTCCAAGGCACGATGAGTTCATTAACTGAAGATATATTAATGTATTAATAGGTATTAATGACCACAGAAGAAGCTGTTACTGTCTCAGATTTTGGCCTGGGATGTGCCCCATGGGATTCTGACTTCTTTAGCTGAAATGAGCCGTTTTGGGTGCTCAGGGTGGTTGGTATGCCTAAGCAAGGAGATGAAGGCCCACAATGAGAGGTTAATAAACCCAGCATGGAGCATGAGGCCACTGCTCTTCTCCTCCTCTTCCCATCACCACCTCCATGGAGTGTCAGAACCCAGGAAATTCCTCTGGCTGCCCTGGAGGGCTCGAGCCCCTGCTCAGGGGGCTCAGAGATCTTGGCACAGAGCCCAAGACCCCTGTGCCTTTGATTTAGCCCTTGGAAAAAAAGACCAATTACCAACCTTATATGAAGAATTACAAGCCACAAAAGTTTAAGTAGAATGATAGTGAATTTATCACAGGGTGAAAAAATAGATTTTGGGGTTTTTAAAATGGGGGTTCAGGGGGCAAGATGGAGAAATCTGGGCGTGTCCAGCCTTTCTTCTTCTTCTTGGCCTCCATCTTCTGCTGTGATGTTGGCACTTTTAGATTGGTTTAGAGTAGAAGCTCACTATCTAACATAGGTGATAGGTATTGGAAAGTAATTGTAAATATTGTACATGCAGTTTTTAGTATAAAAAGATAACACTGCCCCGGGGCAGGCCAAGTCCCTAGGACTGTCTTGCTGTGTGGACCTCGGCAGGTCAGGAGAAAGAATTTTATAGATAAGATACAATGAACAACCTTGAGACCAAGAAATTAAGAGTTCTGACTCCTTCTTTGACCGCTGGGCTGAGAAAAGAGACTTTCTAATGTATCTCAGGGTCACTCTGACCAGCTAGAGATTCCAAGAAAGGAGTACAACCTTTATGTAGTGTGTGGAACTTGTAGTTGAAGTGGCAACAGCCTCCAAAGCTGGACAATTAGAAAACTTGCATTTGACAAGGCAGAAAAGTGAACAGGCTTCACATAAATTCTGCCAGTTGCACAGACTATCTGTCTAAGGAAGACTTTGAAATCCATGCTAGGTTTTCATCTGGAGCAGAACAATACTTCTTTAGAGCAGGTTCTGGCTCTGGGGCAAAATACATTTATATTTACTGAACACTAAGAAGCATTCAGCTAGCTTAAATGGTATAAAAGGGAAAGATGTATTAATGCCCCAAGATTTTACTTCTCTTAATGTAAGACTTGTATTAAAAACACCCTCCACATTTAGAAACCTGACAGTTGCCTGCATTTTGGCCCAGGGATTCACAGCTTGGGGGTCTGTAATGAGCAGGGGATCAAGAGAAGATATGCAGCAAATCATGCCTTTCTTTCCTGACGATCAGCACTTGCACAGAGAGCAAGGAAGGCAGGGGTTTTTTTGGTTTTTTTCCACAATTTTATCTCCTTGCAATTTCCCAAGGCCCATAAAAATAATGATGAAGAGATCAGCAATCCAGTTACAATGGACTTATTTTATTTTTCCACTAAGGGAGCCTCTGGCCCTTTGTATTTTACAAAATAGAAAAGTAAAAATAGTAAAAAGGCACAGTTAAAATGAAAAGATGCAAAATAAAATAGAGTTTGTCATTTAACCCTTGGAGTTTATTATACTTAGAGTGATCTTGAACATATATCTTTTCTCCCATGGCTCTCACTAGTATCCATATTATGGAGAGAAAAAAATAAATTATTCCTGCAACTTTAAAAGTGCCTCAAATTTGCATTGACTTTTTAAACAATGAGGAGACTAATAACCATCAAACACATTACCCCCATTTGTCTGCTACTTCTTCTATGTGAAGAAGCTGTGCAGCAGGTGGTAACTGCAGCTAGCCTTTGTTAAGCTTGCTTTATTTACATACAAATTAATGGTTTCTTTTCTTCTGTATTTTTTTTTGTCACTATCTCTCCTCAGATTTGGCAAGTGGAGAAATACAAATGGCATTGCACTACAGATATTGCTACCATAAATGAAGCCTTCTGTGAACTCCACCTTCTTATACCAGATCAGACATGGAAAAAATTAGATCTCTTCCCTCTTCCCTGTAACAGTGCTTGTCAGTCTGCAGACAGACAAGTGAAGGATGATGCATGCCCAGATATTTTAGTGGAACACCTGAAATCAAGAACAGAAATTATTTTAAGGGCAAATATTAAGCAAAGATAATAGTGTAAAAATATTTTCTCTTTAGAGGGACTGAGCCTGTCACTTCTGAATGTGAAAATGTTAACTTGCTCTAGTAATTTATGCCCTTCTTTTTGGACTGATGCACAGGCCACATACTTATTCAGAGTTCCTTCTACAAGGAAATAAGATCCACTGCTGAGCTGATATCAAAACCTGAACTAATAAGGCTCACTATGTGTCTAACCATCCTGTACAATTACTTGAGGTTTGGTAGCCTTAAAATGCCACAGAAAGAGAAAAAAAAATACAGAATGGAATAATTCTTACTACCATTTACAGTAATGTTCAGAAAGTTTCATTCCCTCCACCTAGCCAGGTCACCCCTGGTATGGATTTGTCTGATGACTAAAGGGCTGTTACCATTATGTCGTCCCAAGGATTGTGCCCAGTTTGGAATTTCAGTGTCTTCATGGGTCATCAGATATGATTGTGGATGTGCACCCTTTGTATTTGTATCAAGGCTACATCTTTTGCCTCTCTGCACCTCTCTGAATGTTTCACCCTCTTTCCTTGCTGCCATCTATTCCATTTGAAATTTTTAGGACAGCAGCTCTCATTGGAATATGCATAGATGAAATCCACAAGAAGGTGTTTTTTTTTTATGGCAGCAATAGAACACAAATGCAGAAAAATGCTCCAGCATGAGATTACTGTTGTTTCATTTCTTACATTCCCATTGAGCCCTCTAACAATTGCTTGGAACAACAATTTGTTTTAATAGCTTCCTTGTTGCTGTTTTAACATTTTCACCTCTAATATTTGAGTATTAAAAATTCTCTCACAATTGTAGTTTATCACAGCTTTTTGAGCTCTCTCTCATCTTGCTATTTTATCTGTTATAGATATATATTGAAATTACAGGTTTCCATGTCAACAAGGTTTCTCTCTTTCCATCCAGCAAATGAGCTCTTCTTGAAAGCTGGCCAGCTGGCTTTGGGTTTTTTACCTTGGCCTGAGTTTGTGGTGAAAGTAGAAGGCTTGTATTCCTTTTTAACTGTTTGTGTGGAGGTTGGCTGCATTGTAATGAGTGTGGGCATATTACTATATTAAATATCTGTAATAAGCTGAGGACAAAAGCAGCATCTTTCAGCCTTGGCTGTCCTTGGCTTCAAGAGTGTATTTTGCGTACCAGTGTAGTAGAGAAAAGAGGAGCAATCTCACACTCAAGAGTGTGTGTGGGGAGCTGTAACTATGACTAGATTCTTCATAAAAAGTGAGATGCATGTAGAGAGAAGGTTCAACAAATCTGTCCTCCCTGGTTTATGTAATTCTAAAATTTTTGAACCATCTGTCCCATAAGAAATGTTCTCCATTTCAGAAACAAATCTTTAAAAATACCAACAGAGTGGTGGAATAAAAAGAGAAATACACTTGGAAACAAAAAATACACTCAGAAACATTTCTTAGGCTATTTTCCTGAGTTTGGCAGCTCTTGAAAGGAGCCTGTTTCCAGTCAGTGTCAGATCAGGGATTTCCAATCAGAACAGTATTTGTTCTATTCGCACCCATATGGTTTATTAAGATAGAAAGGTGACTGGCAAGTTGGAGACCAAGACTGAGGCTGGTCAGAGCTGGGGCCAAGGCGGTTTGGTTGTGCAGCAGATCATGCTGGGGATCCTCTTTGGCACCAGAGGTCATCTCCAGCTTCCACTGACCATGAAGTAGGAGGAGCACATGGACACCAGAACCCAGTGGGAAGGGCAGTGGCCTAGGAGGGAAAGTGTGTGAGGTCACCTCCTAGCAATGTGAAGGGTGACACTCAAGCAAAAAAAAAAAAAACACCCAAACTTTTAATCATTCTGCAGTCTTTTGATTTGATTAATTTTGTTATATTTATAAAATGCAATCTCTGTGTCTCACACCACCTATATGTATGTAGTTCTTGATACAGGTGTTGCCAGCTATCCAAGTGAAAGGCAGTGAAACTGTGGGGCTTTCAAAAGTATGCCTTCTTCTCTGGAGCATGCTCAGGGACAAATGTTTTCATTCCTGCCTAAAGGAATAAAGAGAGTTAGTAGATTAGCACTCATAAATGCAGGATGAAGCCTATGAGTAAACTATGCCAATGCATTTGTATGAACAGCTAATGTAGTTGCAAGGAAAATGCATCACAAATTAGGAGTGCAGGGCTTACAAGGATATTTATTCATAAATGTAAATAGCTGTAGAAAAAAAATGAAATCTTTCAGAAACACAACTGAGGAAGTGAAAAGATACAAGTAATTTAAACAAGTATCAAAGGCCTGGATTTCTGAGGAGCTGGTGCTAATGAAGAAACAATTGTCTTCACAGAGCAGCCATGCTAATGAACTGTGCTTTACAGATGATAATGAAGTATTTTTTATGAATGCCTAATAAAGACAAAACTGGTGAGACAATGAATAATAATAGAAACTGAAAATCTCTTAGAAATTAAAGGAATTGTGAACAAATATGCTTATGCTGTACTGAGGGCAATAATAACTTATGTTCTCTTTACATTTTCAAAAGCAAGAAATATAAAGTCCTAATTCTCTACAGTATTTAAAAATAAATTTAAAGCAGAGCAGCAGATTAAATTTGGGTGTTAGCAGGCAGAATGGCTTGGTATCCATGGAGAGTAACATATATCCATAGATAACCATATGCAAGGTCTGATATGAATGAGCATGATGTATGGCTGCTATACTGGACTGTATGGAAAACCAGTGGGTAAATACACTGTGCTGTATGATTGGCGCTGGGCAGGTCTGCCCCAAAAGTTTGGTAATCACAACTGCTGCAGATAGATGCTGCAGACAAGGGTAGGAAATGGTTTGAAAACTCCCAGAATACAACATGGTGTTTCCAGGTAAGAGGTCTACAGCATTAAAATACCATGCTCTGAACACAGGAAGAATCACAGAGATTCCTGCTCACAGACTGTGGATTTTATGGTCAAAAGCTGTGAGTTTAGGAAATATTAAAACCGCATAGGTGATCTTTTAAAATTTGTTTAGATTGAAGTCTTTTGCAGTGCATTTAAAGATATTTTGACAGCATCTGTAAGCATGGGAGCAGTTACCTGGCATTTTTTCCCAGAGTGACATTCAGCTGTATACTTAATCTCCTTGCACTGTTACGGCTTCCTACTTTCAAACTTCTGGTAAAAATATTGTTTCTTACATCAATGTTGGTTCCAAGCACTCCTCAAAAATAAAATAAAGCTTATAAAATCAAAAACTTCACAGAACATAAGGCCGGAGACTTGCTGAGCTACCGCCAGGTGTCAGAGTCTGCCAGTGCTGGTTTCACAACAGCTGCCACAGCTGGAAAAAAGGCATGGGGGGAAAAGGGGAGGGAAGTGGGAGTGGTGGAGGATTCAGGGGTGGAGGGAGCTGATGGATGAGAGGGGGGTTGTTTGCAGTCTTTTCTGTAAACCTGCTGTTTTCTAGACACAGCTGTAGCATAAGTACTGAGGCATTCAATATTCTTTCTTAAACACTGAAACCTCTTACATGGGAATAACCTTATATGAATTATTATGGCTATCAAAGTAAAAACAAAAATGTGTCTATCAGTTAAATGTAAAAAATATCTCATGTTAATGTGGAACTTAAAATGTCTTTACTAGGAAGCCACTAAGCTTTTTTCTCTTGGTGCTGAATCATAATATTTTTCTCAAAAAATCTCTAAATCTCTGTTAGTTTCTAGATTTTTTTTCTCCTGTCATCTTGCAATATGGTTCGGAAAGTTTATTTGCTCACAGATTTTTACTCATCTATTGGTATGTTAAAAAAAGTAAAAGAACTTTCTACCTCTTCTTCCTATAAACATCTTTTCTGAAGAGGAGAGCCGTGCTCACTCTTTGGGCCCATTTATATTTTCTCCAGCACAGCATTTATCCTGTGCTGAGGAATGTAGGACTCAGCCTGTGAGCAGGGCTGTTGCAGCAGCAGGGTCCTCAGGCCTCAAAAGGAGATGTAGGTACTTCTGCTGGTTTAGAAGGAGAAATTTGTTCCCGCCAGAGGATGTCATGCTCACAAGAGAAGGATGAGGCGCTAAAAGAGCACTTCTTTCCAGAACACCTTTGCATGGACTCATACAGCTGTAGGGATTCCTGCTGGCCACAGGTGCTACCAGCTTTGAGCACGTGGTCAGCTGCAGGAGCACACTTAGAACCCACCAGGCACAGGCCCATATGTCTTACTAAAGATGAGAAACTTTAAACTTGACCACCATCTGAATCAGCTGTTTATGTTCTTTGCTGTACTGGCATTGCAGGTTTTGGTGTCTCCAGGAGTGAGTATTTTAACTTTTATTTCTGCATCTGATCTAGGCCATTTGTGGGTGTTGTTTAAGTGATCAACATGGAAATGTTGTCATCTAGGAAATAATGTAAATTTTTTTCGCCTGTATTTAGGTATAGCTTCTTTATGCAGACAATGAGGGTATCAAATATGTTGACAGCATATTGACTGTTACTCTAAAATCAATATATACCCTTTGTCACATCACTGAAATATTTGTTTATCCTAGATGTTGCTCTCAGCCATTTATGCTTTAAATTTGTCTCAAAAAATGTGAATATCATTCTGAGCTTCTTAGCCTTCCAGTTGGATGAGCAGCCACCCATAATGTTGTCTGTTAAAATCATATTGGATTGTGACAGTGTGTTGGGGGGTGTTCATTTTAATCTAATGAAAGCATCCTATTAGATACTCACTTTTCAGTCTGAGGGCAGTCTGGAAATGAATAGATGACACTAATGGAATTCTAATGGCCTGTGAAAATGAACCTTCTATTGTGGTATTTTAAGTTCTAAGTGTGTTCTCTTGCTTCTCTTGCTGTCTGAATGCAGAATATGGGCACAGTGCTTCAACATGTGGCTGAATTTGTTTTTGTTTTCTCAGTATGTATTATGCAGGTGCCTTTAGTCAGACTGCATTCATATAAGTTGGTAAGCAAATAAATAGAAATATATTTAAGGCACATATTTACACTCTGAAGAGTTTTTATGGCAGTTGGGAGACTAGTAGAAACTAAGACTACAATTGCTAGTAACCTGTGTGTGTTCATGCTTAGGATGAGTAGACAGAACTTGGCACATGCTCACTATATGCCCAAAAAGGAATACATGTGACATTTTAGATGTTGACAGCTTAAAAAATAGAGCAGGCTAGCCAAGAATTATAGTGTGACTTCAGTTGTTTAATTTATTGACTTGTCTTATGCCAAACTAAAGCGGTAAAGCACTTAGCTGAAGTGAGACAGATGGTCAGTGAATCAACATTTCTGTGGAGAGTGGTGCTTCTATCCATTTTTTCAGTTCTCTTAGTTTTATTAGCACAGTATTGATCCAAACATTGTATTTTGTATCAATTTACATCACCTGATCCGTGATCAGGATAAGAACAAATGTAATCTTTCTCCAAGAAAGATGCAATTTTAATAAGCCTTCTAGAGAAAACAGATATGGCAATTTTCATGGAAAAATAAAGGTCAACCTACAGATAAATACATATTTAAAATCCCTTAAATGCATTAATCTGCATACACATTTCTGCTACATTACCTTTAAAAACATTTTGTTCCTTGTTGCTTAGGAAGATACCAGTGATCCATAATGCAGAACCTCCTGTTTTGAGTTCCACTGTACCAAATGGTACTAAACAGGTTGCTTCTAGCCCTGTTTTACAATTTTTCAAAAACAAAGTGGTTTAGAGTTTAGAGATCTTTTTTCATCATCACAATGAAACATTCATATCTTTGTGCATCAGCAGCTTTTAAGATGGAAAATGTTACAATTTTGTGACCAAGTTTACTGCTCAGATGAGTCTTAGTCTCTGCCTTTTCCTGCTCTGGTTCTAATATGTAGAGAAGATCAAATGGGGGTTTTTTAATTGTCCTCCACATCCTGTGTCTGTGCTCTGGGGCAGTAAAATGGGAGTTTTGGATGCCTATGGCAGCTGGTGGGAGTGCACCTGCACCATTGGCTCCCCTTGGCCATGCCTGGAATGGGCATTCCTCAGCAGGCACAGACCCAGTCGTGGTCTCTGAGAGCAGCCAAGGTGCAGCACACCATGATATTTATGCAGTGGGTTTGACTGCAATTTTTATCTTACCTCTCTCCTCTATAGGCATGAGAGCTCCCATTGTGGGCTGGTCTATGAGGGAGCCCAGGCAGGGATCTTCAGTGACTTCAGTTTTCTCCCCCAACTTCCATTCTCTTACATAATACATGCAGCATTCTCAGTTTTTATTTGTTTTACTTGCTCCATATTTTCTTTTTTGCAAATGATTTTTGGTCAGAAAAGTAACAAAGGGATGCTAGAGTACAGCATGGTACTTGCAGCAAACTACAATTCACCCCCAGGGCTTTCATTGGGATGTAAGGAGAGTGGGACTGAATTATATGGCACTGCAATTGTTTTATGTCCACACCATTGTGTGCTCAACTGTTTCCATTTGGTATAGTCTTATTCCATTAAAAAAAGATTAAAATCCCAACTTTTTTAAGAATAAGCAACTCTCCTTTACTCTGGATTTTTGATAGAATATCAAAGCTACTCTAGAATACAGATCTTTTGCTTTCAAGATATCCAAAAAGTATAACCTCTTCACTAAAATACCAGAAGTTGCAAGAAAGGTAAGATATTCTTAAAGCATCTTGGAAATAGATTTTTATGAGCAGTTCTTGCAGATGATGCTGCAAATGACTGGAGAAGACCAATAAGTCTTGTTCTTGTGCTTTTGCCTAGACACCCATTTCTGACTTTAGATTGATTCAATATGTTTTCTCCTATGTTCTAGCACTAAGAAATATCTGTTGAACCACACTAAGACAGAGGCAGGACTTTAGCCCACAGCATGAAGTACAGTGTCCTAAACCATCATTAGGGAGTGTGGTAGGAAGCAGTTTCATTTACTCAGAATTTATTTGGGTTGGAAGAGATTTTAAAGGTCATCTAATTACATGTAGGGACACCTTCCCTGAGACGATCTTGCTCAAATCCCCATCCAGCTTGGCCTTGAACATGTCCAGAGATGGGGCATCTACACCTTCTCTGGGCATCCTGCTCCAGTGCCTCACCACACTCACAACAGAGAATTTCTTTGCTATGCCTAATCTGAACCTGCCCTTTTTCTATTTAAAATCATATATGATTTTATATACTGATGAAGAGTCTATCCCAGTCTTTCTCATAGGTTCCCTTTAAGTACTGAAAGGCTTTAAAATGACATTCCCTGGAGCCATTTCTTCTCTGGGCTGAGCAACCCGAATTTCTCAGCCTGTCCTCACACAAGACATGCTTGACTCCTCTGATCTGCTTTGTGACCCTCCTCTGAACTTCCTCCAGCAGGACAACATCCTTGTGCTGAGGACCCCATAGAGGACACAGAACTCCAGGTGGGGTCTCAGAAGAGCAGAGTAAAGGGGAAGAATCCCCTCCCTCAACCTCCTGTCCACACTGCTTTTGATGCAGCCCAGGACATGGTTGGCTTTCTGGGCTGCAGAACATTGATGGGTCATGCTGAGCTTCCCATCAATCAACTCCTAAGACTTTCTCCTCAGGGCTGCTCCCAATCACTGAGTCCCTTAGTTTGTACTGATATTGGGGACTACCACCACCAAGGTGCCAGACCTTGCCCTCAGCCTTGTTGGACTTTATGAGATTCACCCAGGTCTGCCTCTCGAGCCTGTCAAGGTCCCCCTGGATGGCATCCTGTCCCTCTGTTATCAATGACACCTCTCAGTTTGGTGTCATCCACAAAGTTGCCGAGTGTCCACTCAATCCCACAGTCCATGTCCCTGACAAAGAGGTTAAATAATACTGGTCCCATAACAGCCCCTGAGGGACACCACTCACCACTGGTCTCTACACAGACAGTGAGCCAGGGGCTGGCATTCTGTGAGTAGGACCTCCCACCAATTCCTTATCCACGGGGTGGTCCACCTGTCAATTCTATCTCCATTTTAGAGACTGTGCAGGACAGTATCAAATGCTTTGCACAACGCCAGGTTTCAAGGCACTGTGTGGTTTGGCTCAGAATTAAGAAGTTGCTGTATTGTGTGGTGGTGTGGTGGTGTTCAAAACACACAAAGAAAAAAAAACATCCCTGAAAACTCTTGCTCAAATCCAAACCCAGCAGTGGTCTGCTTAAGAAAAACAATTTTACACATTTCCAAGTTAAGGCAATTTTGTGTAAAACTAACATTTGTCTCTGTGCTGAGCTTCAGAAAACATGGACTAACAGATTCTGGTTGTGTAACTTAACAAGCTATCAAAAGCAACTCTTCTAAGTGTAAGAGTGATGAGATAGTGCTAGAACTGCTGTTTATGCAACCATGTCTCTGCTTTGACTAAAGTTTCCTGAATTGAAACTCGAGTAAAACAATAGCAGTTATTTTAAAATGACTGTACTCTAGAAAGAGTTTCCTGAGAAACAATCCCAAGTGCATGCACAAAGTAATGACAACAAAAATTCCTTCCGCCTTATCCTAAATAATAAGTTGTTTTCCTTCTCTTTTCTCCCTAAAAGAAAAAAAGGAATTCTAAAACAATTTTTTTTCCTTCACTAATATTCATTATTAGCATTTAGATAATTCATTTTTCCCGGTAATTTTTCTTTGCTTATGATTTTTCATAGTAGGAATTTTTTTTTAGATTCAGAAAGCATTTGATTATCATGTTCCTCCTCTGGCCAATAGATGGGACTCTTACCTCTGATATCCCTTTTCTCTTTGATCTAATTGCATAGATAATAATGCAAAAACCATTCTTGAAATCTGAAACATGAGAGATATGTTTCATCTCTGAAAAATGTTTCAACAAGGGATCTCTGCAGTTGTTGACATCTCAAATAAGCCAGACATGCAGGAGATAGCAGAACTTGAGGTTAGAGCAGGTTTATCTTTCAGACAAAATGTTTCTTTTACAAATTAAAAACACTTATTATCAGGAGGTTTTTTTCTTCTCAGGAAGGATTGTAAGAGCCAGGTAACATAATAAATAAAAAACCAAACAACTAAACAGGTCAAGTTAATTGGGGGAGTTAGTCATGACTGTGTTGCTGTTGCTTTTTA
The DNA here is from genome assembly GCF_037042795.1 of Molothrus aeneus. Classification (NCBI taxonomy): domain Eukaryota; kingdom Metazoa; phylum Chordata; class Aves; order Passeriformes; family Icteridae; genus Molothrus; species Molothrus aeneus. The sequence continues at coordinate 126,234,839 of NC_089646.1, read as the reverse complement.
CTCTCAGACATGAGACTGACACACAAATTCCTAAAGCATATTAGGAGCTGGCCTGCATTGGAATAGCAAAACTGGATTTTGTTGGAAAGCACTGCTTTGGGTAATAGATACTTCCAAGGTGAAATGGTTCATGGAAATAGCTCTTTCCTCTTATTTCTGATGAAATGTAGGTGGCTTTCAGCCTAATTGGAAATGCACCAGCTTCCATGGTAGACCTAAGGACTCCTGTGTTCCAGCTTTCCTGGGTGAGAAGTTATTGGTGGAAATACTGGAACATTATCAGTGACATTTGGAGTCAGTGTCCTAAACTTGATGGCAGGGAGTCTGGGACCTCTTTGTGGCTACTATGATGTGTAGATAGTTCTTTTGCAGACAGTCAGGGAGCTGAATGCCTGGAAGACCTACTGCAGTTATCACTGTTCAGAGATTGGCCCTCCAGATTTAATTTCCATTGTTTTTCCTTCTTCCAGTAAAATGCTTTGATTAACTTGTCTTTTTAGGTTTTGGAATAGAAAGGAGAAGATGAAATCCTAAAGCAGAACTGCAGCATCCCACAGTGGAATGCATTTTATTTTATAGCCCTCAAGATGGCTGTGAAATGGTGACAGTTTTATCTTCAAGGGTGTGTTGCTGTCTGCCCTTGTTGCAGCATTGTCCCTGCACATTTCCTTTTACAGAGTTCCCTTGTGTTTGGTTTCCCTGTGGATTTTGCCTTGTGCCTGTTGCCTGAGCACCTTGGGGGATGCTCAGCAATGGCCTGGAAAACACAAATGTGAGCATATGCAGAGTTTGTGTGCAACAAACACACAGCAGTGCCCTGAGGGCATTTGCCCAAAATTGATCACATGAACAGGGATGATGCCATCAGGCCCCATCTGATGGTGCTGACGTGTGAGATGGCCATCAGTCAGATTAAGCAGCAACCAGGGAATTGTGCATGACTTTTGACACAAAGAAGTCACACAGAAAAGAGATATGAAAGGCATGTGAAAATGGTGTGACAGACCTGGGTTTGACAGAGCCAGAAACTGCCCCATCATCACCACCACCTCTGCCCAGGACAGGCAAAGCATCATTTCTGAGGGTACTGCAGGTGCCTGGGTCCATTGGGACAGGACAGCAGCATTCTGGGCAATGCATACCTGCAGCATGCAAGCCTGAAAACATGGAGTGCTGGCATTTATCTATTTATTAGCAGTTCATTACGTGCTGAAAATTGTGGATATTACTGATGTCATCCTAACTTTACAGGAGACTGTCAGGAGGCTTTGCCTCAGTGTGTGCCTGGCTGGACCTTGTGCTCTGAATGCCCACAGGCAGCTGGAGAGCAGTAGCTGCACTCCTGGAGTGTGTCTCAGCTTTCATTTCATCCAGATGGAATCAGTTTCACACAGAAAGAACTCAGTACTCCAAAACCATTCCCAAAGCACGGAAAACAGGCAAATGGAAGGATGCTGACTCACCCAGCACAGTGCTAGGGCGGTGTGCCCTCAGCTGAGCACGATCTGTTCCCATCACATGGATGTATTGCCACCAGGTCAGAAGCACAAAGGAGCTGCAGCAGAGGGGCATTGAAAACCCCAGTGCTGAGCTGCCTGAAAGCAGCAGAGCTTTTCAGGTGGCATGTCTGACTCTGACAGCCATGTTTCACTAGCAAAATGAATAATGATGTCATGTTTTCATTCTGTTCTGTAATAAAAATCCCAAATAAACTTGATTGGTATTCTAATTTATTAGAATTTTATCTATTATTTTTTAAGCTAAAAGCAGCCCTATTTTTAATTGCAGATAATTCAAGTCTCAAAAGGTAGGGAGGAGAATGTCTTGGCTACAAAACAAGGCAATCCCTTACTGAGCCGTTGTCACTACTGTAGCCCCTCCAAAATTTTTTTTTATGTTTTTGTTTTTGTGTTTTGGGGTTTTTTTTTGTGATAATAGGGTATTTCAACTCATCCTATCTTTGTGCAATAAATGAGCTATTGCAGTTCTACCCTACAGGCAAACCTGTCAGTTGGTAAAATGAAACATTTCTATTTTTTTGGGTTTACTGTCTCAAGAGACTTTCCTTTGAAGCAAGCAAACTCCACCACCTGCAAGCTAACTGTCAGGGTGCCATTAGACAAAGAGCTTTTGGCAAGTTGTGCAGTGCATCCCTCTCAAAGCACATGAAAAGGAGTGGAGGTTGATCATCTACTGGTTAAAAAAGGGAAATAGGAGAAGGGAGAAGGGAATTTCTTGATCATGTTGAAGTTCTGTGAACAAAATGTGTCATTCTCTTTAACAAGGACTTTCATTTGTCCCCAGGCTGTCAGCAGGCTGGCCAGACTGCTGAGTCAGATCAAATGTCATCTCAAATGATCAGAAGTTGTGTTTGTTCACACTCTCTGTTCTCGGTTTCCCTTTGCAATACTCTGTAACTGTTGTTTGCACAAAATTTTGCTGGGGACTTGCTTTAGTGAGCAAATGTGAAAGTGTATGTTCTTTACAGGATAGCTCAATGTCCAACACATAAGTGCTGCACAGCAGTAAATTAGAATAGAATAAACACAGCATGTTTAGGTAGCATACACGTCTCTGTTGTCCCTGTTAGGTAGCACACGTATCTCTGTTGTGGAGGAAATGTGCTTCCAGCTCACAGAAACACCTCCTTTTGTCACATTTTGTCTAAATTATTTCATTCATTTTTTGAACCAAGCCAACAAGGTTACAGAACACTGAGTTTTCCTGAATCTTTAGGTTGTTGTTAAATATTTCTCTTGTGTCCTAAGTGATGGATTTGTTTCTCACCTCCTACTTGCCTCCCCTGCATTCCCCAAAACATGATGAAATTTATGACCTGAACATTTAGAGAGATGAAGGGAAATATCTCCTTATGCTTGACATGACTGACCTCTGTCTTCAGCAGCAGAAGAGAACATTACTTCAAGCACTACAGGTGTACTTTGAAAAGAGCAGAACTATTTAAATGCCTCGTAGCTTCACAGACAAGTTCAATTTATTGAGAGTAGTCTGTCATTATACTTTTAAATGCTACATGGATGTATTGGAAGACAAGAAGCAATAGAGTTTCCTCTAGAGAGAGAACTGTCCAACATATCAGTGATTTTTCCATTATACTTTCTCCAAAGTATAACTGTCATTGCTGATAGCTTGAAGCTCAGTTTATTGAAAGAATAATCTGAAATGTAAGGAAAACCAGTTGTGCTTTTCATGACAACTTGAAACCATAATGAGATGCTTCTGACCTATGATGCACCTGTGTGTGCCTTTTCTGGCCTCCATGCCTGAGAATGATGAGTAAGAGCCTCATTAAACCGCTTGGAGTCTGTGGCTGTTTGCATGAGGGGTTACTTCTGTACTGTAGCTGTGATGAGGGCTGGAGTCTGGCAGTCCAGAATTCAGGCAGGCTGCACTGCTTATCATGCTCTTGATTCTCTGTGCCCTTTGCCTCCCTCCAAGGGGTCCACAATAATCCTTGGTGTGCAGAATGTGAGGACATTTTACAGTGTTTTTTGTTCCTGGGGAAATGTGAGTGCTAGGTCAAATTATGCTTTCAGCTCCCTCTGGCTAGATATATCGATTTAAGTGTAGTCCATTATTATAATAATTATGAATTCATGACCCAGTATTTTGCTCTCCTGTACAGAACAGTTACTGTTTCATAATGGCTTTTGTTGTTTTCCAAGCACACTTAAAACCCTCTGCAATATCTACTAGAATGGATGACCTTCTTTGGCTCTGAGTTCAGGTAAATTATATAACCAAACATTTCTACCCCAATTCTCCAAAAATGATAAGAGCTGAATCAACCAAGCAATGACAACAGAAATGCCAAATAAATGAAGGACCCAGGATGACCTTACCCAAAGCTGAAGCTGATCAGTTTCATCCAGGATAGAAAAAAACTTTGTCAACTTTATTTTTGGGAGCTAGAAGAGATTGCTGTTTCACCATGCTCTGGTGGTGAGGTATGCAAGGATGTTCTTCCAAGAGAAGGACCAAATCTGGTAGAAAAAGAAGGCTGAATTGCCCATCTCTGCTGGCCACAATAGCTGGTGATAAGATATGCAAGAAAGTGGAAACTGAAAAAGACGAAAGCATCTTTTCTGAAGATTAAGACCCACTGGGGGCAGACTGTTAAACATGTCTGTAGGGATTTGGTCTTAACCAAGAGAAGGCCACCCGTTCTCCCAGGTTCCCTCATCTTTAGCAATCTAGAGGGAAGGAGAAGCAGATGGACTTCTGCTTGCCTTGGCAGCCAGCAGGGAGGAGCACCAGCAGGTGGAGGCCACCTTGTATGGCTGAGCCTCCTCTGCAGCTGGTAGATCCAGCACTGGGAGACCCTGTGTGAAGCAGGATAGCAACTGAGTACTTTGCTTGCCACACTCTTGCAGCCCAAGAGGGAAAGGTGTGATGAAGAGCACAGGGTAGGAATCAGACTTGGTGTTTTCTCCATGCAGAAAACTGTAGGCAAAGTGGTTTACAAAACCAGCCAGCCAGCTTTTCTTCTGACAGTGGAAATAGAAGATCACTTAACCTGCAGCCAACTATGTGTGCCCAGTGTGCACCACACCTGCATTGCTGCACCCTAAAGGGTCACTGGAATGAAGGTGAGACTCAGAAACATTAATAATTTTTGCAGACAAATGAAGTAACAAGAAATTGCTCTGTCTGCAATGCAGAAATGTTTTTTGTTTTTTGGTTTTTTTTCACTTGTTCAAAAAGCCAGCAGTATGAAATTACTTTGGAAGAACCTGTTTTATCAGTTCTGTGCAGCTGTAGCTTAAAGGAGAGAAAACCCCCTGAAAACTCCCAAATTTCAAAACTGGCAGTCCATGATATGGTGGAGGAATCCATTGCAGAAGGTGTACATTCTGTTGTGGGTCTCTACCCTGACCTCATGAAAAATCCTTTCATTGCAAGTGAATCCAAGAACTGGCAACAGTTTCACTGAACTGGACTGGAAAGCACTGTCTGTATCACAACAGCTGCTATGCAAATTTCTTACATTGATAAATGTCAGGTCTTTGGGATGGAAAGAATTGATTGCTTTTTCAAAAGAGGGGAACAGAACAGCTTTACATTTTCACATTTTTGAGATAGAGGAAAAGGTGTGGTCCTTTCCACTTTCCAGAACATAGTTGGTTTAATTAGCAAATTTCTTGCACTTTTATTTTCCATTCATTAGACTAACTCTTAGAGAAACCACTATTAGTTCTTGGTGCTATAAAAACACACAATAAGGGTGAATACCTGACAGAGAGTGGTCTAAAGAGGCAACAGAGACAAAAAGTAGGACATAATATCTTCAGTTATAGCTGGGTACCAAGGCACAGAACAGCTAAGTAATTTTCTCAGGTCATGATTGATATGGACTGATGTTTCTTGATCTGGTTCAACTCTTAGTCCAGCACTTTATACGTGTACATATTATGTACAAATTGACAAAAATGGTCTTTTTAGATTAATTTAGTCTGATGAACAAGTGAGATTTAATTGTAAGATTTGGGAGCAGAAGTATCATTATTTCCAGATCTTTTTTTTTTTTCTATTGGCATGTTGTAATGGGACATAGTCCTGAGCAGTCATACATTTGTCAGATATTATCATAAAAGCTGCTTTTGTAATTAGCACAACTCTCCTTAAATCAAGGAAAAGTATTGCAGCCACAGCTATTCTTTTCTTGGAAGCAGAACATTATAATGAATTTGTCTGTCTTATCCTCCTGTGAAAAATCAATATTATATAAAACAGGGATATATAAAATTTAAAAAAGTAGTGCTTTTTTAAAAAAAAGTAATTATTACTTAGGTGGATTTTCAAAAGCATCTTACTAAGGCAAAATAAAATTAAAATAGCCAAAGCTATTTGAATATTCAAAACCAGTGTTCACAGTCTCTTCTGAGTTATATAAGAGAGCACGTTAAGAGAAGGAAAGCACAGTTTATCTGAGAAAACATTTTTTCTCTTTGTCATTTTTCCTCCTACTTATTTCTTCTTTCCAATGCCTTTTTCAGTACTACTTCTGATACTGAGTTGAATGCTGACGAGTCAGTACTCATATATGACCAAGATGAAATACTTGAAATTTGTCACCGAGTCATACAGTGTATGACCAAGATGAAATACTTGAAATTTGTCACCACCTCTGACTTTTCCTGGATGGAAGCTGAGAAGTTTAGCAAGGTCTGTGTTTTCTTGATGAATTATAAAAATCAAGGTCTCACTGAATGGCAGCACAACCTTCAGGTGTATCAGCCCCAGTTTCATAACATCAGCAAACTTGCTGAGGGTACATTCTATCTGTTCGTCTCTCTTGTGTTAAAATTTGTCTTGTCTCGCAAGTTAAAAATAAAACCACCAAATCAGAAAAAAAAAAGTGTCTCTGAAATCAAGACATTGGCAGTGGAGCCAGAAGCAGGTGAAATGCCTTAAATGAGTTCCAACTTATTTAATATCTCACTTTTTCTTTACATCTATGTTAGACAAATAAATTAGGAATATGTGGGTGCAGACACAAACTTGTTTTCATGCACGTGTCATTAAATAATTGAGGTCTGCCATAAGAAAGGAAAAAATAATGGTGTGTTCCTCCAGTCTCCTTTCAATTATGTACGTCATCAAATGGCAGGAAGGGAATCCAAGTTTGAAAGCTCTGAACTGGCTACTCATATTCATGAGGCAGATTTAGGAAGTATAACAGATCATTTTATGTTTTGTTTCAGTGGTCAGGAAGAGTTAACCAGATGAAAGAAGGATGTAAGATATAGGGAGCCATTAAATAGATGAATATATTTCAACAACTAAAAGAGCAGTTGAAGTGGGATGCTAAAAGTCTGTCAGATGGCTAACAGAAGGCAAGAGAAAAAGGAAGAGTTGTTCAGTGTCTTCTCCTGCAAAGAGAAGATGATCAGATGAAGCAAGAAGCTGGAAAATTAAAAACAAGAATGTGGACATATTTCTTTTCATGACGGTTTGAACTAGTGTGGCTGTCTTCTATTGTAACCTATTTCAACATAAAACATCCAAGCCCAAGTTCAACTTTTAAAGCATATGAGGAGGAAACATTTCCCAATAAGGTAGAGATCCTATAAATCAAACAGAAAGACAACCATGTCCTGGCTACATCCACAGCAGTGTGGCCGGCAGGGTGAGGGGGGGATTCTGCCCCTCTGCTCTGGTTTGACCCCGTCTGAAGTTCTGTGTCCAACCCTGGGGTCCCCAACATAAGAAGGACATGGACCTGTTGGAGTCCAGAGGAAGGCCATGAAGATGGTCAGAGGGCTGGAGCACCTCTGCTCTGAGGAAGGGCTGAGAGTTGGTGTTGCTCAGCTGGGAGATGAGAAGCAACAACAACAAAATCCCACAACAAAAGAGGTCTAGTTCACAATATTTGAGTAAATTTCAAATCTTCCACAAGATATTTCCTCCATGAAGGAAATCAGAATGCAGAACCTACATGTAAAACTGTTTTTTTCTGGGCAAAGGATTGAGAAAGTCATTGCTTCCTTTCATTAAACTGACTCACCACATAGAAAAATATCAACATTAACTTAAAATCATGTTATTCCTTACTCTCCTTTGAAGATTTTGTGTCATTCACATTTTTCTTTGAGAGACATTTTACTTATCTCAGTTTTTTGGATGCATAAACATCAAGTCTGATATTACTGCACTTTTAGCCCAAAAGACCTCAATTCTCTTTCAGGAAAAGTACAAACTACGAACTGCCAGCACTGACTCTACTTAAAGGTCTCCTGATCCTTAGAAGATCAGGATCAATGTATTTCATCAAGAGTTGACGACAACTGAATACCATTAGGTTTGGATATAGAAATTAAAGCTTCCACTAGAGCAAGAAGCAGCTATTTCACTCGGTTAAGATGTAATATGTGATAGAACTGCACAAAAAGTATTGTTTAACTCCTGTTAAAAATTTAGAAATTCCTCTTTTTACTTCCATTTTGCCTCATAAATAGACTGCTGACAGCAAAACCCACTTCTCCTCAAAGTCAAGTGGAGGAGTGACTAAAATCTTTGGATTTTAGGGAAAAGGCAGGACATAGTGTTAGAGTTAGTGAGTTAAGAAGAAGCAGTAAGAGGAAAACTGGTGGGTCTGTCTCCCTGAGGCTGTTTTTTACTATGAACTTCTGCAGCCCACATGAACAGAAGGTGCATGGAGAAATTCATATCTCTGTGAGGAGTCTCAGTCCAGCTCCCCAACATGAGCCCTGACCACAGTCTTCCAGCACATTTTCATGTTATGTTTTGTTTAGAATGAATAAGCATTTTTTTGACTGATAGGTGTGCCATTGAAGTATTTCCAAACCCTTTAATACCCAGCAAAAAATCACAACAACTACTGCTTGCATTTTGACAGGTTTCTTATTTTTCTGGCAGGCTGTGCTTCTCCCATAAAAGAAGAAGTATTTTAGAAGGACGTTTCTTCATTTGTGACTCATTCTGTACAGTGGTATCTTCATTGACTTGAGGCTGATAAAATAATCTGTTTTCCTTCTGTGGCTCCAGGGCTTTTTTCCTTTTCAGAATTGGTTTGGGTTTGGCTTCTTTTTTTCTGTAATACCATGAACATATTTTTTGTTGTTCGGGTGGGTTTCTTTACCTTGATGTGGGAACTGCTGTGTGTTCAACCACTCTGCCTCTTTCTTCTCTTGCATTTTTGGACTAGAATCTTCAGCACAATGCCATGAAGGATGTCTGCTCTAGAACCTCACTTTGCCTTTTATCTTTTCCTTATTTGCTTTGAGAGCACCAGAAGTACCTGCATTTCCTAGGTATGAGATGTTGATGCAGACTGATGAGAGTAAATCTCCAAATCATATTCTGGAGACTTCTGTGGAGTTACTGTCAATCGATTCTGATACCTCCTTTTTGTACTCAGACAAAGCACTATCCTAATCCAGTTATTTTTCATGATAAGCATAATGAAATGGACTTTGCTGATGATTTTAGTAGCCATTTAAATTCCTCTGAAACTATTTTATCACTTCGGTCTGAAATTACCCTTCTCAGATAATTTATTCTGTGAAAGTAATATGTTTACCATAACTGGCTTGTAAAATAAGTGTTGAGTTCCCTATGATTAGTGTGCTTATTCTTGTCAGCAGAATGAAGCTGTAGCCTATGCAAATATGACAGACATGCCATGGAGAAATTTCTAGAGCCTTCTGGAAAGCTCTTGGTGCAGTCCTGACCTGCTCAGAGAACTTCATCTAGGTTTATCCCTTTTCCCACGCAAGAGATGGTATTTGCAGTTCTAAGTTAGTGAATGTTGTGATTTAGGAATGTTCTCCAGTTTAGTACTCCTGCTAAAAACACACTGCTGCTCACAAATGCCCTCCAATGGGATGCTCAAAAAGCAGAAATCGGGGTAAATAGGAACAATTTACTGGAAACAGCAATGAGACAAGAAAATAAACAGTAACAGCAACAATATTAATAACAAAAGTATACAAAAGAGAGAGTGATTCCCATGAAAAAATGCTCACCGTGAACCCCCAAGGACAAATGGCAAACACTTTCCCCCTCTGACCACCTTTTTCTCTATTGAAAGCCACACCTTTCTTCTCAGAAGCCAGACAGTCCCTTAACTCCTGCCCTGGAAATGACGTGAGAGCTGTGGAATAACCTCCTGGCCACGCACACACGGGTCTGGGCTGCACCCCCTCATGACTACTGCAAAATAAACTCCTCTGTACTGGATGGAACCAGGACAGAGTATTGGCTTTGTGGGGCAATGGTTTGGTAACAGGGGCTTCTGTGGGAGGTGTTGGAAGCTTCCCCCATGTCTGACAGAGCCAATGCCAGCCAGCTCCGAGACAGAGCTGCTGCTACTGAGCCCATGGGTGTTGGTGGTAGCACCCCTGGGGTAACACATTTAATGGGGGACAGAAAATGGTGCAACAGTAACTGAAAGAGAGGAGTAAGATATGCAAGAGAAACCTGCAGAGAGTGATTCAGGGGAGAAGGAGGTGGAGGAGGGACGGACTCCAGGCACCAGAGCAGAGATTCCCCTGCAGCCTGTGGTGCAGACCATGGTGAGGCAGCTGTGCCCCTGCAGCCCCTGGAGGTGCATGCCAGAGCAGAGATCCACCTCTGGTCCATGGAGGACCCCGTGCTGGAGCAGGTGGATCCCTGAAGGAGACTGCAACCCTGTGAGAAGAAGCTCATGGTTGAAGGAAGCTCCTGTGGCCCCATGGAGAGAGAAGCCCAGGCTGGAGCAGATTTGCTGGCAGGACTTGTGACCCTGTGGGTGACACATGCTGGAGCAGCCTGCTCCTGAAGCACTGCACCCCACAGAAGGGACCATGCTGGAGCAGTTTGGTAAGAACTGTGGTCTGTGAGAAGGATTCATGTTGGAGAAGCTTGTGGTGGACCATTTCCTATTTGAGGAACTTCATGCTGGAGCAGGGGAAGAGAGTGAGGAGTCCTGTGCCAGGATCAATGGTCTCTTCAGGTTCCTTGTCTCTACTACCAAGACTGATCTTGGGGCACTCACCATGGCTTTAGGACAAGGACTTTTGGAGGAGTAAGTCTGCTGAAAAGGACCAGCACACGTGCTGCTTGCTAGGGCCTTCACAAGGTCAGCCTTCCTATTCACCACAAGCTCATCATAATTTGGACAAACTTCTGTGGAGATGTGACAAGGGGAAAAAACCCAAGTGCTTTGCTTATTTCATCACGACAGACTCCCAGCAAAGGCAGAGTCTCAGAAATTCTGAAGGTTGTGGTGTGAAGGTTGCTGGCTCTGCTCCAGCTCTGAGCAGCTTTCGGACAGTCATGCCACAGCAGCGCTGTGCCCAGTTACACATCCACACAGAGTTCATCTTTATTTTGAATCCTTTTGGTCACTCCCATAGGTTTTAGCTACTGTTTGTCTGGTGTTCAAACAATGTTTAAAGAAGAATGCCTCCAGTTCTTGCTATGACTTCAATCATAATAAAGTCTTGATGTAAAGAAAACTGGCTGTTTCTTTTGTCTGCGGGCTCAGAAAACTGAGTGGCACTCCCGTAAAGACACAATGCCTTTTTCAAACAGACTGATTCACTGTGAATGAGGAGAGCTTCCCAGCTCTGCAGGGCCAAATAGGATGTCCTTGATCTGCATCACCATCAGAACAGAGAGGGGAATTCTGACAGATAGCTGCTGCATTTTTATTTTTGAAAGATAAGAGATGTGGTGCCTAAAACTATTTTATATCTCTGTTCACATCCACTTCTGTCTCAACCTTGAATAAGCTGCCTCAATGCCGCTGGATTTTTCAGTTCTGCTGTTGTGAAAATGCCTTGTGAAGCAAGATTAAAGTTTCTGGAAACTGTTGTCTTCAGCCTATATAAACTGCAAAGGATGCAGGTTTCAATGTATTGCAGGTACTTAGAAAATCCACAGTGCCTCCATGTGCCTTAGCTATATGTATTTCAATATTTAACATAATTTCAGCTGTGATAAAATGATCTGGCCAGTAATGCTGCGTTGTCAAGGAGATTATTTGACCTCTTTCAGATGGAGTTCACTGTGTGGAAAGCAAAAAATTGAGCACAAACAATCCGTTTTAAAAGAGCATCCATGCATAATCACTGATGCTGTACCAAAAGTACAGTACACATGAATTCCTTCTTTCTGTCTCCATGAAAACCAATTATCCTAATTGGAGTTTTACAGTGCCCAAACTGGATGGGGTTTGACCTCCTAGAAAAGATATCTGACAAAGTCTTCTAGGTTTTTTATGGCTGTCAGGGAGCAAAAGATGGGGAAAAAATTGTGACTGCAAATTACTGCAGTAGCAACATATGAGAATTTATGAGAATGATGTGTTGTAAGAGCATTCCAGTTAGAAAGTTCTCATGCCTAAGAATAACAGGATAGAAAGTCTTTCTTTTGTCGTTTTGCACAGTCAGGCTCTGATTTGATGTCTTCTTGAGTCAATGAGGAAAGCTCCCTCATTTTGGGTCCAGTCTGTGTACAAACAGGATCATGACCAAAAAGAATAATAAAGAAGAGCCACCCAAGAAAAAAATGTCTTTAAAATCTGTAAAAAGAACAGGCTGTACATGCTCTCAGCATAACTTGTTTGATTTTAGGCTTTATAAAAAATGGTGGAAAGGACAGGTAAAGTGAGGCTGGAAGTATCCCACCTTTGTCCAGCAATAGCCACTGTTTTGACATGGTTAGCCACTTTGTGCTTCTCCTACAGTATATGGAAATGCAAAACCAGATTGAGACACTGGTTTTCCCACAGAAATTGTGGACTGATATATCCAGATTGCAAACAGATATTGCAGGCAGGTGAAACACGAAAACAAGGCTTAGAGAAAGAAGCCATACCCTCTGGAGCAGAGCCAGGTCTTCATTTTGAAAGAAAAAATTTCCCCTGGTATGATACAAAACAAATTGAAGTAATTAGAAACTATATTAGAGCTCTCCAAGCAACAGATACCATCCAGCAGTCACACTTCAAAGCCACTATTTTGTTACTTTATCAAGGCTAAACATCTCCAGCTGAGTCGGGCTCTATGGGCACTTGTCAACACAAAGGGCTGTGGATGCATGTTCCCCTCTTGTGTAATGAAGCTGTGACAGGACATGCAATTCAAAATACATTTCCCCAGTTACTCAGTATACATAAAAATTACCATCCCATAGAGGATCATGACTTAAAACTGTGGTGTCAGAGCTGGAATGCTCAACAAGAAATGTACCTGTACAACCTGCCCTGTTGGGAATAGGTGCTGAGATGAACTGTCATCTTTTTTATGTGCTGTCCATCCACAGAGCATACCCAGTGTTCAAGCATCAGGTGAATCACTGAATTAGTTTTCTACCCTTCTTTCAGCAAGGCAGTAAAAAAAAGCTTTTTTTAAAAACTCAGGTTTTGTTTTAAAGTGTTGCTATTCTAGGGTATTTGCAGTTAATAATTTCCAATGCTTTTATTTTTTTCCAACTAAAAATCCTTTGCACAGGATTTGGGCCTGTAATTGCCCCAGGAAAATGTGAGCACTAAATGGATGCAAAATGAGATCGATTTGATCTGACATAGTCTGTGTTATATTTTGCTTTTATGCAGTTTGGACACCTATTTGTAATGATAAGACATCAAATAATAGTGAATCCCAATGACACCCAGTATGTGCTGACACTGACATGGAAACATGCAGAAATACTTTGTTCAGTGTGTATTATGAATGCTCATTCTATTTTCTGAATTCATCCTGTTTCCAGACCTCTTCTGATGGATATGTACCAAACAAATAGCTTATTTGCTTTAAAACAGTTCATAAAGTGCCTGTTGCTAGCCTAGCTGTACCTTTTTCAGGTATTTGTAAGGATGGAAGCTTCCTCCCTCTTTGGTTTTTCAAAAGCAGTTCAAAAATGAGGACTCTTGTCCTCAGCGCACAAAGGGATGTGCATAGCATTGAAATAAAAAATTCCAAGCATTAGAATGTTGAGTCTGACTTGCTGTATTTTCATTGCTACATGCAGCCAAGTACTGATCCAGCTGAATGCACATATTCAACCATCCTAATTTTTAAACTTAGTTTTAAATATCTGTGGCCTCAGGACCTTAGTTGATTTGATACAGCTTTTGCATTCATTCTCTGTTTTACATTGGTGGGATCTGTGTGCTTTGGTGCTGTTCCCTCCAAAGAGCCTCCCCTGGACACGATTTCAACAAATGGTGTTTATATCACCTCGCCTCAAACTCAAGTGCAATGCTGGGTCTTGTGCAGCCATTTCCTAACACCTTCATGAGCTGATTCCATCAAAAAGTATTACAATGAATTAAAGGACTATATATTTTTCCTTAATAGCCTTTGCAATGGTGTAAAATGCAAAGGAAGACCAACAGCTTCTGTGATTGCAAATGGCCATGGCAACTAACAAGCTGGTTGAAAACTGAATATGTGGCAATTTGAAAAAAATACTATTTTAATCCAAGCTAAAGAAAAAAAAACATTTGAGGAGTTGTGTCCTTGTGTTGTCCAGTTTTGTGAGTGTGAAAGTGATGATAAGATTCACAAGAGCTGTTTGAAATTGGCTAAAAGAGCTTTGTTTCTTGGGGTGTTAAATGAAGGTATAAATATATACAACTCACATTCCACCTCAACATTCTTGCTGCTACTTCATCTCAGGGTTAGCTGTGCAAGCAATGACTGTTGCGGCTAAGAATCACAAATTCTCACCTTCTCTTAGCAGTGCTTATTCTGAGATGTATTTTGTCCTTGTTTAGTTTAAGTTCTGAGCTTCTGAATTGCTTGACTGCCTGTTTATATGAACTATATTCCACATTATGTGGTTTGTGTTAGGTAAAGGTAGTTTTTCTTGTTGAATGTAATTTTCCATGGTGTGAACAGGGATATCACTTAACTGACCAGCTAAGGTAGAATGTGGTTTTAAAAAATGACCAAGCCTTGTCACCAAGCTGTGACTTAACTGTTCCTTGGCAATTACATGAAAAATAACGAGACTGACAAAACCCCAGAAGTTTATCCATCCAGATTTATAAAAACTTAACCTTGCCACACTGCTTGTGCTGCTCTGCTGTGTCAGACTTCCCACTATACATGTAGTGGAGTCAGGTTTTCCCCTGTTCCAACCTGCTCTGCAGCCAGACACAGGTCCTGGCACAGCCTCCCAGTCCCTGAGTGCCAGGAGTACACCAGAGTCTTTTACAGCATCTCCCTTTAGAGCCATGGAAACCACCTCTGGAGATCTTCTAGTCCAACCTCTTGGACAAAGCATTCACAGGTGGATCCGGCTGCTCAGGGCCTTGCCTAGGCAAATTCAGAAAACCTCTAGGTTTAGAGTCTCCAAATCAGTCATCCAAGCAGTTTTCCAAGCTGAAGTGCAGTGTTACTGTGGCTGAACAGCCCAACCTCACCTAGTACCACTGACTCACTACTGGTTTTGAGGAGCAGAACTTCCATCCCTTCATTTCAGATGGAATGCTGAGGATTGACCTCCATATGGCATTGACCCCCATGTCAGTGGGCTGTGTTTCTTGAGGCTAATCAGGCTTCCAGATCTTTCTCCATCATCCTCTGTGAGGGGGCTGGGGCTGCAAATGTGGATGGGGTGAGCAGGGGGAAGGAAGAAGTCCCCAGCCCCTGGGGAGATCTCCCCCAAAGGAGATCTTGCTGGCTTTGTTCTGTACAGCAAATCAGCAAGAAGGTGCTCTCTCCTTCAGTTCACCCACAGTTTGGTCTCCTTCCAGTGCTGCTGTCAAAACCCAGTCTCAAGCCAAGTTAGCCTTTGGTCCTTTTCTTGGTTTTCTTTGCTTGTTTTCATTTTTGGGGTTTTTGGGCAGGGGGGAGGGGAATTGTTTTTATGTGTGTGGGGCAAGGGTGTTGGTGGGGTTTTTTTTGTTTCTTTCTTTTCTCAGTTTATTTTTTGAGTTATGTGGCTTTCTTACCCCTCCTATGTCTCTTAAAAAATAGCCTTCAGCTATATTTCCTTCCCTGCTGCTTATCCCCCACGTCTTATCCTCTCAGCTTTCCTTAGCATCCCTTTCCTTATTTAGCATCTCCTCCTTCTGCTGGCTCAAAGCCCTCTGCAGCAGGCACCGGGGATCCCCCGGAGCAGCCGGGCTGATCCTTGACAGCCTCAGCAGCTGCTGTCGGACTGACGGCGTCCGTGGGGAGCCGGGCGAGGGGGGCTCCTCTGGCCTGCACCCGTGGGGCAGCAGCGGCTGTGTCCGCTGTGTCCCTTCGGTGTCCCTCGCTGTGCCTCGCTGTGCCCGCCCTGTCCCTCGCTGTGCCAGCCCTGTCCCCTTCTCTATGTCCCGCAATGTCCCTCGCTGTGCCCGCCCTGTCCCTCGCTGTGCCAGCCCTGTCCCCTTCTCTAAGTCCCTCGCTGTGTCCCACACTGTCCTTCCCTGTGTCCCGCACTGTCCCTCGCTGTGTCCCGCACTGTCCTTCCCTGTGTCCCGCACTGTCCCTCGCTATGTCCTGCACTGTCCCCCGCTGTGTCCCGCACTGTCCATCGCTGTGTCCCGCACTGTCCCTCGCTGTGTCCCGCACTGTCCTTCCCTGTGTCCCGCGCTGCCAGTGTGCAGCCCGGAGCAGGCAGGCATGGGCAGCGTGTGGAGCTGAGCACCTCCTCCTGCAGTCCTTTCCCGTCCATGAAACATTTCCAGATTTCCTCTAGGGCCATGGAGAGGAAAAGCAGGGGGAGGTGGAGTGCTGGGTTGTATGTAAGCACAAGGGAACAGGACTCCGTGCCATGATGGGGAGATCAGGATCCTTCCCAGCCCGGCTCCAGGGGCTTCTGCTGGGCTCCACACGGGTCTCTACAGCAAAAGCCTGTGCTGGTGCTCTGCCAGCAATTTAGATGATAGTGATCAGCCAGGCACAGAATTAACATTTCTTTCAGACTATGACATCCATTTTCACTGCTACTTGTGTCCTCACTCTCTGGTTTTTGTGTCCTTCTTCCTTGTTTCATTCCACTCCCATTTTTCTTGCTGCCCTTAGGAACAGTATTAACCCTTTCAGACTTCACATGTGAAGAAGTATCAATCTGCAGTGTGAAGCATCCCTTCTGTGATATGTCATATCTTCTGAACCTGTTCTTGATGTTTTTGGTGTTTTTTTTCTCAGTAAAGCCATTTATTCTCCCTAGATACTGGAAAATATTAGGAAGTGCTGTTTACATGCTCTCATGACCTCATTCATCAAATATGCATAGTGTGCAAGTACAAAGCAGTATCAGGGAGAGAGTCTATGTTCCCTGTTACCATCCTGTTTGTATTTATGGAGAGTTGATTTTAGTCTGTGGTTCTAACAGAAATTTTTCTGGTAACAGCTCATTACTAACACACAACAGCTGAGTCTGGCAGTTCACCTTGAAGATAAAACCAAAAGATAACAGGAGTCGAATGAGGGGAAGCTCCACTGAACTTTTAAATCTCCATACTGTAAAATTACCAGAATAGCTGCTGGGGATTGCACTGATGCTCATTCGTTCCAGTGACTGAGCTCTGGATCAGCCCTTCTTCACTTTTTGTCCCATTTGAAATGTTTTGCTGCTTTGTATTTACCTTCTGTGTTGATGGGTTTTAGCTACACCTGAGCCACCAACACCCCACTGTGCAACTGATCACTTTGGAAATAAAAGATAGAGCTCTGTAGTCAGTGAAACCTCCCCAGGGGGTGAGACCAGGCTGAAGTCAATCCACAGGTTTTTTTGCCGGCTGTTTTCACCCATCTTCAGCTTTGCAGCCGGATAGGTGAGAACCCCATGTGCCTGTTACAGCTCTACCGTGTCACACTGGGGGGCTGAGGGAGTGGGTGTGGGGGGAAACCACGACAGACTTCTCCCTTTCTGCTCCAACCTGCTGAGCTGAAAGCAGCTGCAGGAGAGGGGCAGCTCTGCAGCTGTGAACCTGTCTCTGACAGCGCAGCCTCTGATCCTCCCTGCTAACGTGATGATGAAAAATGTTCACAAAATGTGACAAGCCTATGGAGATAAGGGCAAGGGGGAAAACATCATGGAATTGTGTGTTGTACCACACTCAGTCATAAAGGGGATTATGGAGAAAGAAGGATGAGAGAAGGGGGAAGCAGAGGGAAAGAGCTGTGTGTGGTAGGAAGTTGTCATTCAAACTGTGCTATCCATTAACAAAAACATGTTTTTACAGTCTGGTAAATTAATGCATCAACTCTTAATTATTAATTCCATAATAATCTATAGAAATATATCCAATACATCCAAAAACTTTGGTCTTGCATTCTCCTAATGAAGATATTTTCTTTGCATAAAGGACATTATTATAACCATGGTGTAATACAATGAAGTAAAGCTATTTTCATGTTAGCTACATGTTCACTGCTCATTCCCAATATAATTACAGCAGAAGTGAATGAAGTCCAAAAGGACCAAACTTGCCATTTTTTGCAATGCTGCATTCTAAGCAAGAAAAAATTAAAAGTGAACAAAATCAAATCTCCTGGAAGGAATCAGCATTTTTTTGGCTTTATCCCACAGAGTTACTGCTTGAGTAGGTTTTGATTCAGACCTATTTGCTCATCTCTAATTAATAACTTCAGTAATTTTTTCCTCTGATCCT
This sequence comes from Molothrus aeneus, assembly GCF_037042795.1. Classification (NCBI taxonomy): domain Eukaryota; kingdom Metazoa; phylum Chordata; class Aves; order Passeriformes; family Icteridae; genus Molothrus; species Molothrus aeneus. Next base: position 126,216,754 of record NC_089646.1, on the reverse strand, counting down.
CTGATATCATTGTGGTGGTTTTAATTAGCTGTTTCACACAGATAAGTCACTGCATTGCCCTTAAGATTGCACGTCTCATCAAATTTATCAAACCTACACTTACAAAATCAAGGGAGCAATTGTCAGAGCAACAGAAAAAAGTAGCTAGCTCTTTGCAGAAATGCATCTTTTGGTTAAATTCTCTGGTATCTAATGAGGCATGAATTCTGATCCAAGTTTCTCCTCTATTTTATGGTGTGTGTAATAGTTCTTCCCTGTGTTTTTTTCCTGATGCCCTTGTTCTCAACTTACTCCATTCCAGACATATCTGTAACCTTCTGTCCTTCATGTACATACTCGTAATATTTGCCAGGTTTAATTTACTTGAGATTGATAACCTGTCTGTCAAATGTGTCAGATGTTCATTAAAGCCTTTGAGAATTACTGAGGTTGAACAGAGGAACAGGAGAGGCACAAGCTTCTTTCTCATACCAGAATGAAAATCAGCTGGCTAGATTTGAATTTGGTACAGGCTCAAGAGAAGGCATTCCTGCATCATTTGCCATGGACTCACCCTATCTCTAACAACCACTCATTGGCTCTACTTTACTGCATTTCCAATTCTACTGTTTGTTCTACTTCTGAATCTAAATGGGTAAATGATTTTGTGATTCACTGTTTGCATTAAAGAGCAAACATGCCCAGAAAGATTCACTGAAGGTGAAATAAAAGCAGCCCTTTTCAAAACTTTTATGAAGCTCAGATGTTATGAAAAATAGATTTACATTTTCAACTGTGGAACATGATTCTTTCCTGAATTACTAAAAATTTTTCAACATTTTGAAATGATAATATGCAACTGCTGGGGTTTTTTTCTTCCCAACAAAAGTACTTTACTATGATTGAAAAAAAAAAAATGGAAGTTGTTTCAGTCATCCTGGTTGTATTTGTTTCTACATGAAACATTCCTAGAGATCACTTTAATCAGCTATAGCAGTAGTTCTGTGTCCTTCCAGCAATGCTCCCATCTACTGATGGAAGTGGTGGCTGCAAGAAATCAGGGTATAAACCAATTTTCCACTGCCTTTTACACAATAAATCACACAACATGGGGCTGAGGATGTACAACAGCAGATTGTATTCTTATATTTGAACAAACAGCTTTCAGCCTGCCCTGTGTTGTACTCCAACAACCAGCCACCATAACCAACCATCTCAGACTGACAGAAACGTTCCCTGAGGCTTTTTACCATGCTGCAGTAAAGACACTGCCGGGATCACAGCTCCCATCTTCCACATGGGGAGCTCACCTCTTCTGCCATGGATACAGGGATCAACAGCCCAGCTGAGCACACCTGGTGTCAGTCAAACACCAGATGTTACATGCTGCTGGGTGTTACTCAGCTTTTCATTGCTGGGTAGGAAGAAGTTACCAAGCTGTACATCAATTAGGGATCTGGACCCAGAAGACTCAAACTGATTTGATGTTCCCACTCCATACTTGGAGAGCTACTGGACGGTGCTTGGTCTGGACTCATCCTGATAATGCATGAGCTAAGAGTTGCTGTCCCTGACACTGCTTTTCTATTACTTTTTTCTAAGATTTTTTTTGAGTTATTAATTCATCAAGGAAAAAAGTGCTTAGCTGTCAATTGCTTTGCAATACCAAGTGAGCCAACCTCCTTCCCAGCTCCCAGATTATCATGCTAAACCCACTGAAAATTTCATTACAGGTATGCCAAACTGCCTGTTGGTGATCAAGGTGAGATGAGCAATTTTCACAGCTAAGAAGAATTTGCATTAAACAATATCAAAAATATAGTATCTTAATGAGTGAATTAATATCCTTGTGTTGCTTTTCTTCTGAGCATAAAAAGCTGGTATTGTGCTGAATTATGACAAATCTTTCTACTACAAATTTAAATGAATGTGATGAAATTCTGTCTGATCATTCATTACTTTATCCCCTAGAATAATAGACAAGCAACCATATTCTTTATGAAAAAACTCTGTTTAGGGTCATGGTAGAATTAGTATTTATTCTCCTCTCTTGAGGCTCTCTAGAGACACAAACAGATGATAGAAAATTTGCTTTACATAGGAACTAGGAAGTTCTGTCCTTGAAGTAAAACTATGGGATCTGTGAGATCTAAAACTTATAACCACCAAAGATACCAGATCTCTGCTTTGATCTTTTAGGCAGTTATGTTTTTCATTTGTTTCAAACATTGGATCTCTTGTATAAGCAATTGGTGTTAATGCATACAACACAGTCTGCTCAGAGAATCTGAACCTTAAAGAATGAGATTCCAGCATAATTATTTATTTAAAAATTTTTATTAAGAATTTGGAATTATAATCTAAATTTTGTCCATAATCAAGAAGACTTTCCATGGTGTTTTTTTTAAAATAGGGCCAACAATTTAAATCCAAAGTACGTGTATGAAATATATGCACAAAGCAGACTTTGACCATATACGTTTTCTTCTCTGAAATGATGCATTATCAAATAGCATTATAGTTAAGCTAAAGGGATGGAAAGACATCATGTAAGCTAGGAGAATGCCCAGCTTCTACTGATACACTTTGGATGAAAGTTGGATTTCACATCAGCTTCTCATCAACCTTCATACTGATGGTTGCATGGCTTGGGGTCAGATGAGCAGTTTCTACAGAGCTGGGTACTTGCTTGCTCCTGCCAAAGTGTACCACTTTGTGTTTTTTCCTACTGAACTGCACCTCCTCTTTCTTCAGATCACTTTTCAGTGGTAATTATGGCTTAGCTGATAGTCCCTTAAGAGGAGAAGTTGAAGGGAATGCAAATAATTAAGGGATAAAAAAATCCATAAAAGCAGTCTTCCTCATCCATTTTTAATTTTTGTTTTGGGTGATTTTTCTATATTTATCCTGGAAAATTTCCTGCCCCTTCATAAGGGTCTTATACACTTTATCTCCACTCCAGCTGATAGAAATTAGTGGAAAAAAGGAGCAGCCCTCCTAAAGTTCTTCCAGCCTCCTTTGCCACGTGATCCCAGATCTGTCTCAACAAACCACAGTATCCAGTGACCTTGTTGACAGGCAAGAGATAAACAAAATTTCCCATGTGAGCCAGCTTATTGCTTAAATCCATTTTTCATACTTTCTGTGGCAGCTGTTTTTTCAGAACAAGTAAATTAAGATTTCTTATCATTTGCCTTGAGCCCATACCAGTCCAAGATGAAGACTAAAAGAAAAGAAATATGCAAAACCCCTCACATTTGATACACGATTTAGACTCTCATGAAGATTAAAAGCCCTTAAATCAAACAGCATTTGTCAGACACAGTTATGATCTCCACCTCATCATAAGTCCTAAACCACTTAGACATGTCTGGAAAACCCACCCAGGCTTCCAGCAGTAGTTCAGCATTCTCCATTGGCAGGCAACAAAAAATGAGTTAGAAAGAAGGATCCCTGCCTTGGGTAATGAGATTTATCTCACAGAAGATATGTTTGGTTCCCTCACAATCTTTAGTTACAAGAGGCTTTTCCAGGTGCAGGTTTCTCCCACAAACCAAACACTTTTCCACGGGTTCACTACATCAGCACAAAACCACAGCTAGGTGGCATAGCAGGTGTAGGACAATAAATTCTAGCTGACCACAGTTCCTACAGTATTTAACCATGTCAAGTGTAAATCTCCCAAACACATTTGGAGCTGATCATGCCAGTAGCCAGTTATAAACTTTAAAAGCCAGCCTCTGGATGGTAATAAAGCAATTACCAATGATGACTTCTGTCCTCAAAAAATGCAGCCTTGGAAATACTTGTACAGCAGTAAGTGCTCTGTGCTCCATCAGAGGTGGACACAGAGTAAAGAATCCAACTTAGCTGTGATTTTTTATGAATCCTGAGTACAGGAGGTAATAGACTGTGAAAGTGCCTTTTTTTTTTTTTTTTTTGTTTGAGTTGTTTATCAAAACAGAAAAGGCCTGCTGGGGAAGTGATCTGAGTTAGAGAAAAAGAATTAAGAATAATTTATATATAGTGGAGTAAGCTGTTTAGAATGATTCACTGTTCCACCTCAGTGTGCACTTAATGTTATCAGACAATTTATTATGGGTTAGTTGTGACTCAAGTGAGCAGAGACACATTTTAATTGAGACAAATGGGAAAACAATTTGGACAAGGATACTGTTGGCTAAGCATATGTAGACCAGGTGGTGTCACCATGCCTTCCCCTCTCCCTCCTGCCCCAACAGTTGGACTAAAAGAGATGCACTGGCAAAAGTGAGCATTTTTCCAGGGTTTGTTTTTCTGCTCGTTGTTGTCGACTTGCAAACTGTGTCTGTCCTCATTTCTACATGCAGTGTCAACTGATGCTGGACCAACAGGTACAGGAATAAAATGGCGTAACAAATATGCAGTAAAAGTTTCACAGCAGTCTCTGGGCCACCTTCTGTCAAAATTTCCCTGGCACAGCTGCCAGGCCTGCATGTATTCATGCTGAGCTGCTTGTGAAACTAGCCACCATATTTTGAGAATTGCATTAGCACAGCATCAGCTGGGAGAAAAGATTGGTCTTGTACTGATTCCCAGATTCAGTATCTGAATCCGACTGATAATCCTGTTGAAAGGATAATTTGAATGTATCAGGCAAAGTGAATCAAATGATGTTTCAGCAAAATCCACAGCACCAGATGCTCTAATTACATGGAATTTATATTTCCAGTCTTGAAATTCCTTCTGCAATTACTGCAGGTTTTATACAAACATTGTAGGTTGTGGAAGTATTTTATGAAAAGGAAAATATTTACTTGTGTTCATACTGGTAGTATGTTAATGTTTTAGTATGTTAATATTGATAGTATTTTCATAAAATACTTACTTTTTGATAAAATACTTAAAATTTTGCTTTTGATTAAATCCTCTGAATGCCTTCTGTAGATTTATTTCCTTGTAGCCATACAGTGACAACTCTGTACCTTTTTCACGACCAGAATGCAGCACTTGATAAAAACTCATAAAAAGTGACTGAGACAAGGCCGTCCATCCTCTCTCTGACACAGACCAGAAGCAGATGCAGAAGAATGAGGCAACCATCAGATAATACATGTCTTGTACATCTTCCAGAGCTCCAATATTTACTTCAAAATCCTGGCCTTTTAAATATTCCGCAGCTTCTCTGCATGCCATGTCCTCAGCCATTAGTTCCTGCACTGCAAACACTTTCGTGCTCTCAGATGTGCTGATTCTCAGGCCAAATCAGAACCTGCAGGTTGCCTCCATAAGCCAGCAGGATATACAGAAACAGGAGCAGCAAGACTTCACTGTGTGACGGTGTGGCAGAAGGGCATCAGTCACCCCTTAAGGAGGAATCAGTCTATGGAGGTGCCAAAAACTTTTAATTCAGCTGAGGTCCCTGAGGACTGAGGAGTTTATCCACAGAGCCATCTCTCTCAGTTTCCTGGTTTGAATCTTTGATTCAGTGCCTTGCTGGGTCCCTGAGTGCTGACACCAACTCTGTGATCTCTCAGTCCTGGGCTCCCTTGTGGTGCTATTTATACTGCAGGCTTGAACATCAGGGGCTGCCCCCACTATGGTCACACAGCTTTAAAAGCATGGAAGGGGAAAGCTGTCCATTTTGAAGGATAAAATGTTGTGGAGTGTAGAGGGGCTGGAAGTAATATTTTTTATGACACCCAGGCATTACAGTAGTACTGACCTTCCTCCTTCAGCTGTGTCCAAAATAATAGGATCTGCAGATGGTATGAAGGACAGTCAAGATTATATGTTTCTGCTGATATACTGTTGGTGAAGTAATCAGCAACCTGCATTTTCCCATAGGCCACTGCAAGACCACTGGCAAAACAATCTAATTCTTTTCACTCTTGTTTCTTAATCTATTAAACAGGAAAAATTATATTTGCCTTACTTCATTAAGTATTCTTGGATCTACAGATAAAAAGTATGTGATCACAACATAGGCAAATGGAAAAGGCAAATGGAAAAAATGGCTGGAAAACATTAACTGAGTGGCTTCAAACCTCTGGAATTGTTTGAGTCTGATTTTCAGCTCTCATTCAGGTGATACTCTCTTTTTGTCACCACCTGTTTAAGTCTACTTAAAGTCCTAGTTTTGCAAACATGTGCCAATGCTAAACACTACAGTCTGTTTTGAAATCCAAGATGCCTTTCCTCAGTTGTGCAACACTTTATTTTGTTGAACCTTTTGCTTCCTGAGCAAAGAGCAAAACCAATTGCCCTAAATGCAGAAAAATAAGGGATTTAAGACAAGTTTGCTCTTCAAACTTTTAACACAGTAGCATAAGGAGAAGTGGTGGGCTGAGAGACTGTGTTTGGGAGCTGACAAGGGCACTTTCACAAAGCCTTACAGAAGGGTTTGCTATTGTTTTTCTCACTAATGCATTTAGATAGCAAGTGAGACAGGAAAGTGCAGTCTCCAGGTGCAGCTGAGCTACTGAATTGGTAGGGTTTCATCTGCACTGCTCAAAACAGTTATTTCCACCAGTCTTTGATTTGTCTGTGGTTTTACACAACCTGACTGACCATGGAGGAGTTTATTCAATCAGAGGAGAATGTACATTGGGGAAAGAGTAGTAGATTAGTGACATTGTGTTGTGTGCATGCACACGTGTGCCTGTGTGACTGATCTCGTTAAGAAGCAATTTGTGTTGTGATCATTTTATTGTTGCTCTGCTGCGATTCAAAAGAGTTGAAAGGACTCAGGAGTGATGACAGCTGTAGTGGTAGAGGTTTTGAACAGAATTTTCTATTAAGTAAAAAAGACCCCTACATTTTTTCCTGCTATTTTCAAGAGCTGGGATGCATTTGCTTCTGTAAAGCCCTGAAGGGACTCCTTGCAAAGCAGGAGGCAAATGTAAATAGCCATTACTTTTCACAAGGGCATGCCAGCAGTCAGAATTTTAAAAATCAGTGCAATTTTGTTGCCAGCCAGCAAAAGCCAGCCACGCTTTGTTTGCCAGCGCGGATCAATGCGATCGATGCTGTCATGAGAGCTGCCTGAGAGCAGAGAGGGAGAGCGGCGAGGAGCAGAAAACCTTCACGGATCCCTCTGGTTTCACCTCCCGCTGCTGTCTCCACCCTCGGAGCGCGGCGGCTCCTCCTGGCCAGCGGCGCTGCCGGAGCGCGGGGCGGCTCAGCAGCTGGCAGAGCAGGGGCTGCGCTTCCCTGCCACTGCAGGCAGGAAACTCCCACCTCCACGGGCTGGCTTTTCGCGAATGCCTCAAAGCAGCTGTGAGGAAACAGCCTTTTAGCCTGTGCAAGTGAGCTGGGGCCTTAGAGGGACTAACCCATCCCATAGTTGACTTTACAGACTGAAAGTTCAGATGCTGTAGGGGGAGTGGAGGACGGTACAGGAATGGGACTGTGCCTACATGGAGAACGTGTTCTGGGGCTGCAGCTCACCCACACTCTGCTCCAGTGACCCTTTTGCAGGGGACCATGGAGAGCAGGTGCTGAGATCGAGTGCTTGGCAGAAGCAGCAGTGGGCTGGTGAAGATGGAGAATGGCACAGGAGACGAGCAGAACCAGACTGGGCTGCCACTATCGAGCCAGGAGATCATTACAGCCGAATACCAAGTGGTTACCATCCTCTTGGTCCTCCTCATCTGCGGGCTGGGCATCGTGGGCAACATCATGGTGGTTTTGGTGGTCCTCAGAACAAAGCACATGAGAACTCCCACTAACTGCTATCTGGTGAGCCTGGCCGTGGCAGATCTCATGGTGCTTGTGGCTGCAGGACTACCCAATATCACAGAGAGCCTGTACAGATCCTGGGTGTACGGCTACGTCGGGTGCCTCTGCATCACTTATCTCCAGTACCTGGGAATAAACGCTTCTTCTTTTTCCATCGCTGCCTTCACCATTGAGAGGTACATAGCCATCTGCCACCCAATCAAAGCTCAATTCCTCTGCACTTTTTCAAGAGCCAAAAAGATCATTGTTTTTGTTTGGGCTTTCACCTCCATATACTGTATGCTCTGGTTTTTCTTGCTAGACCTTAATACAGTAGCCTACAAAGAGACTACTGTTGTGTCCTGTGGCTACAAGGTCTCCAGGAGCTATTACTCTCCTATCTACATGATGGACTTTGGTATATTTTATGTTGTGCCAATGGTATTGGCAACTGTGCTCTATGGCCTGATTGCTAGAATACTGTTCCTGAACCCCATCCCTTCAGACCCAAAAGAAAACTCTAAGACCTGGAGGAATGATGTGGCTCACCAAAGCAAGCCTGTGAATTCCAAGATGACTAACAGGAGTTTCAATAGCACTATTGCTTCTCGAAGGCAGGTAGGAACAACGATTTGAAATGGCTTTCTGAAACCTAAACAACTTGTTTTAAAGCTCCCTTGTCTGAAGCTGTGGAAAGAGGTAAAATACATTCTTCCATTCTTCCTTTTTTTTAAGTAGTCAAGTTTAAAATCAGTGATACATACACATATACATAAAAATACATTTTTTTCTTGCCTGTACATTATTACCTACTGCAAGGACCAAAAAAAAAAAAAAAAACCAAAACAAAACAGTACTTTATTTCCTATATCAGAAAGCAATTAGGAAGTGTCAGATAGGATGGAAACATTTTCAACTATAATTTCCTTACATTACAGATTATTAGTAATCTTGCCAAATATACAAAGTGACTCTTGACTTATTTTTGAGATTTGAAGGGAAGGAACTATCCTGGGAGTTTGGGACACTTGAGGCTGAGTCCCAGCTAAAGCACTATGTCACTCAGCAAATGCAGTCAAGATGTAAATTTTCATGTCTCTAACTCTCCTGTAAAAAGTCTGTTTAAGGAAGTCTGTATCTAAATTGCTTTGTAAATGCTAAATATCTTTGTTTCTCTGTCTTTCAGAAAATATTTTTTTGTACCGATGGCTCAAAACTGAGGCATAGGTTTGACTAGGTTCTTTTTATATTGTTGAATATGTATGCTGCTGTGTGTAATAATACCAGTGGAATATAGTGAGCAGATTAATTGCTGGCTGTTTGCAGTAAACCACATGATGTGCAGCAGGCAGCTCAGCTGGTGCAGTGATAGGAAACACAGGGTGCATCTTTTGCAGATGGCTCTGGGGATATTCTTCTTACTCTTTATATTCTTCTTATTTTGCTTCAATTGCTACTGTTATGAGAGGGACCATGTTCTCCTATCGCAGAGATGGCAAAAATCTCAGAAGTTACCTGAGCTGCCTTCTAGAGCACTGAGCCCTCAGAGAGCACTAGAGCTATGCTTGGAAACACACAACACAAATACGTGGGCTAGGTTAAATTTAATTATGACACCAATTATAGTTAATAGTCAGGAAGTGTTTAATGTTGTTTTTCTTTGTCCATTAATTAGTAGAAGAAGATAACCTGCTCTTCAAGTTAATATCACTTTATACTTGATTACATGTGCCAGTATCACTTGAAAATCAAACAAATCTTATGTATTGAACACTGATGAATATGGACACTGTTATGAAACCAAAAAGTGAAGATTATAATGTGATATCTTTTATGTCTTGTAAAGACAGCAAGACTTCCTCTAAAAGCCCAAGCAACCTGATTGCTTAAAGCAGCTTCATTTTAAGTAAAGCTAGAATTTGCATATAGTACAACACAGGAAGCAAAGCAAGGATAGCGTGGCACAACTAGTAATATTTTTTGTATAATAGCAACATGCAAAAGATAGGCAATGGTGTAAAAAACAAGAAAAACAAGAGTAAAGGTGAAAAAACAAGTACATATTAAAAAAAATCTAGAATCTCAACAGTTATTAAGACACAAAGAAGAAAATTTCCTGCCATGCTGACAAGGACACATATAGCTGACAATACAGTCTGGCCTCACAGTGAGTCCTGCTGAAATGTGAAACTCTGTGTCTTCCTGGACCTGTGCTGCACTACAGGGATTGAGGAGTGTACAATATCCAGCATGTGATCTGTAGAAAAGGTGTCTGAAAATATGGGGTGAACTTCCTACTTCTGTAGCAGTTCTCATATTTATCCAAGAACAATTCTATGAAAATAAACATATGCATGTTTCTATAGGGGGATTGGCTCCAGCTGAGAATGGGAGAGAAAATGGGAAGTGCTCCTATTCTTCATGATCCAAGACAAGGACAGGCAAACAAACTATCAGTTATTGGGCAGTGCAGACTCAACTTGGGGAAAATTAATAGCGCTAATTGATTGCCCGTTGTTATAGCCACAAGTTACACTCAGTCCCTTCCCTGCAGCCACCAGCAGTGTGGGGCCAGAGAGTGCTGCAGTCAGGTTGCACAGGTTGGTCCCTTGTCATTCCTTCCTTCTCACCCTTTTCCTCTGTTTCAGTGTGGGTCCTGCAGCCCACAGATCACAGATTTTTTTTTTCTTTTCCATTTATAGCATGAATACTGAATTGCATGTTTGCATGAAGGTTTCATACTTTCCCCAAAGGAATTCCTACTTTCCTCAGATATCAAGGTGACTGAGAAAAATAAATGCAGCCTTACATAGCAAACATGTTGGTTTAAACTTGAGATGGAATCCAGCTCACTTAACAGTATGTGTATCTCACAAAGTTACTTGATTAGTCCAATCAAATCTAAGGTCATTGTGGCTATCATGGTCAGGAATAGCAGGTAGACCCTCTAGAGAAAGTCCTCTCTTGGGCAGTGTTGCAGTCATGACCTGCTCACCAGAGAAATCCCTCTGTTCTCTCACAGCACAACAAGCACAGATTCCAGCTTGCAGTGCAAGATAAGTTTGACACGGCTTACATGAAATCCTCAATCTTATCACTTGGTTTCACTTGTGGTGTTAGTATATCAAGACCTTAATCCTTCTATTTATTTAATTCTCCTTCTTATTGCACAACTTCTTTTTGATTAGGAAATCATGGACTGGGATATGCAATCTCTGTGTGTTGCAATGAACACAACCAGGCACAAGAAGAAAGATGTTATTACATGCTTTAAAACACCAGAGTGACTATTGCTTTTACTATCAGTGTAAGAAAGATTAGTACTCAAAGGAGAAGGAAGCAATACTAACCTGTTCGTACCAGGATAATGAAAATGTTTAATAAAAACCCTTCCTTAGAATAAGAAGGTTTTGGAGCAGGGAGGAAAAAGAGGATACTAGTTCAGAATTAAAATATTGGGACTCTGTTTAGTAATATATATTTTAAATATTCTTTAGAGCATCCTCAGAAATAAAAAGATAGGGCCTGAAGAATGTTTATGTACAGGCAGAACCATATTCAATCTGAAGTTCTTTTGTTATCATTCAAACTACACTTGAAATTTGGACTAAGCTGAAATTGCTCAAAGTCTTTTTACCATGTTTTCAATCTCCCTAAGAATAATTTGTACCCTGAGCATAGGACATACAGTGCACATCCACAAGAAAAGAACAATCAGTGTGTTTGCCTTCACCTGAGCAGTGAATTGAGGATGTAGTGCTGCTGCTTTCAGGGAGCTTTGGTATGCTCACAGGTAATAAAAAACATGTTCTTTTAAAATTTGTCCTCTTAGCACTCCACTGATATCAAAATAATTAGCCTCTTCCCAATATATGTTTAGTTTTGTTTCACATGAAGTGATTTGAAAAAGGATATGGCATTTTGCTTAAACAAAGAGGACCAAACTTTCCTCTAAACAATTTATGTTCAGCAATAAAAACTTTTGGTGTGGATAAGAATGAAGCTTTGGCCTCAGTCAGGTATTTAGATAATGGGTTCACCTATAACACAAATTGAGGTGAATTTGTGTCAGAAGCCCTGAGTGGTGCCTCACCCTGCAGTGGGGTGACAATCCCCATGCTGGGACTAAGTAAGCCTTGCCAGAGCACCTCCTCAGAACTGCTGCCTTTGCACACAGGTCGTGGTGTGAGGTAGGTGGAACCACTCCAGAGCCAGACTAAGGAGGATTTACCAATGAGCAAATAACTACCTGAACTCAGGGCCTCATCGTGTGTCTCAGAGACAACCACAGCTGGTCAGATGGATCAGGAAACTGAATTTCTGACAGGCAATAGTGACCTTGGGAGAAGTTTGTTATTTTTGGCAACTCTGCAAGGATATGTATTGCAGACAGTTAAAAATTATAGTGAATTCTCCTCATTGTCCTGCATGGACCGAACCACCAAGAGATGCCACCAAAGAGATGCCACCCATGGGCTCTGCCTCTTCTCTTGCACTGCATGTAGACTCTGTGAAGGCATATGAGTACATGAGTTGGTTCGTTGACCTGAGCAGAATGGAAAACAGCTCTACAGAATGCTTCATTTCCAGCAGTAGAAGCTTATGCTGTTAAAAAGAAAATGTGCATCCAAATGCCAATATACACAAATTCAGCTAATAATTTTCACACTACATACATACATACATACAAACATACATATATTATATATATATATATGTATTTGTGGTGTATGGGATACAGTCACTTGAGCAGTAACAGTCTTTTTTTACTGCTGTACAGTGTTAATTGTGTCACTCTGGATTACCCCCTCCTTGACAGTAAGAATAATTTACTTCTAGTCCAGACTCAAGCTGATAGCTGCAACACTGCAAATGATCCTCTGAGCAATTTTTTCCTGAAAGAAATGTAAATTGCCAATGACTGGTAGGTACCATAGTGGAGTGCCCTGCTGAGCTTCTGGTAGCAAAGTACTCTGATGCACATGTAGGCTGTTATGCCCTGAATGCCTGAGCTGATGGAATACATCTGTTGGTTTGGCTCTGTCCCATTGTTCACCCAGGCTCCACAAACGGTGGCTTTCTTCCTTTAAATGTGGATTATTTTCTACAGTGAATGATTGTTCTCCACTGAATGGATTTGCTCATTTTGGAGGCACAGGCTGGAGCTGAACTGGAGGGATGAGAGCCAGAATGGGTCAGTACTGGGTCAACTCTCTCCCTGCTACCGTGTTCACAGGCATGGCCCTTTCAGAAGTGGAGATAAGGAGAGATCATCCTTTGAGTTACCTGGAACATTCATGTTTGTATTTTGCTCTATTACAACCACTGTGCTCAGAAAATTAGAAAACAAAAACAGTGTAGAAGTCATAATGAAATGTATCAGTCAAGTGACAAAAAAGGAGATAGATAGCATTTCTCAGTCTCATTTCTCAGTCTCACTTCTCATTATTTTTACTCCCACTGAACACAGCTGTAGAGAAAGCAAAAATAAGGGTGAGGGAAGAACTAAGATAAAATTGCAGCCTTTGAATATGCACATTCAAAGACCAATAAATAGATAAAGATACATCAATTTGTAGAGTATCTTTGATTTTCATCACATTCTTTATTAGAATACCTATAACAAACCAAACAAATTGGCTTAAAAGTGTGTCTTTCTTGAAAGATAGGAGAAATTCATTACATTCATTAGGGACTGTGATGGCAGGTTTTTATATAATGAGCATATCTGGTCAGAAGACAACATAATTATATACTCACAACTTCAACCTAAAGCCCAATTCTAAAACTAGCATGTGTGAGTGATCTTAGTGGAGTTATTTCCTATGGAAACTCTTATAAAGGTACAATCAGAAGAAACAGTCATAGCTCACCAAAATGTGTGCCAATACTTTCTATTTCACACAGTTAACCAAGTCATCTCCTGACTTCCATGAAGGTGTGCCAGCATATCCTCCCATATCACATTTCTGTGTGCTTTCTACTTTCTTTATTAATACCTTTCAAACTTTCTTTAATGTAGAGACTGTTGAATACTGTCTACATCAGAATTAAATTATTTACAAAAGAAAGACTACTTTTAAAGTGTATTTTTTAAATATTATTTCTCATTCACTTCCTTTCAGCTATTCTGGGTATTCCCAAAGGTTGTTTTCTTTTTTCTAAAGAAAATTACATAATAGAATAAAGTTCTTATAACAATCAAGTTTGATTGAAAATCCTTTTTTCCCTGGCTCTGTAAAATTTATTTGGCTTTTCAGAGTAAACATCAAATAATGAAGACCTAATTAAATATTGAGGATTTGAGGAAAATAAATTAATCTAATTGTTCTCTTTTTTTCCTTATTTTTTGCTTTGGGAAATTGTTTTAGGCTGACTGTTAAACCAGATAACCTAAAAAGGCTTCATGTTTAGTTACTCTACAGGCTATACTAGTCTAAAAGTAGAGATATAATGTGTTTGGGAAAAAAATACTCTTTGTCCTTTTTTTCCCATTTAAATCAACACCCTCTTCCAGAATAAGAAGTGGAAATGTCTGAGGTCTACAACAGTTACCTTACTGGGATATCATCTGGAAAGAGTAATTTAACAAAAACTAGGAAAAATTTGAAGCCAAGGTTTTTGTACTTCCTACTGTATAAAACCTTTCTGAATCAAATTTTCATCAGAAATTCCTACTGAAGGATCTGTCCAGAGGTTTGGTTTGGCCCTAGAGGTGTAAGAATGCACATGTTCATGCCAAGGGGAGTACTGACCTTCTGCCCCTCTTCTGTCTCTCTCTGTGTTCCCTCAGGTTACCAAAATGCTGGCCGTGGTTGTGATCCTATTTGCATTCCTATGGATGCCCTACCGCACCCTGGTCGTTGTCAACTCCTTTCTTTCCAGGCCCTTCCAAGAAAACTGGTTCCTGCTATTTTGCAGAATCTGTATTTATTTAAATAGTGCCATCAATCCTGTCATTTACAATCTCATGTCCCAGAAATTCAGAGCAGCCTTCAGGAAACTGTGCAACTACCAGCAGAAGCAGGAGAAGAAACCTGCCAGTTACAGCATGGCCCTAAATTATAATGTCATCAAGGATTCTGATCATTTCAGCACTGAGCTAGAAGATATTACCAATACCTACCTGTCCTCTGCCAAACTGTCCATTGGTGATACCTGTTTGTCATCCAAGGTAATAGTTAATACATTTCAGTGTCTGCTGTGGGTCCTCCAGAACCAGGGCACGTTGCTGGGCATGGGGCTGTGCTGGGGTAGCTTTCAGCCAGGGCAGCACTGGGAGAGGCTGGCAGTGACAGGTCATGCATCAAACAGGGCATGGCAGGGAGGGACACTGCCCAGCTCTGGAAAGTTATGTTTTCAAAGTGCCTTGTGCCAAGCATGGGGGGACTTGGAGGATCTGAAGCATGCAGAAGGATGGGGAGAAGCAATCAGGTTAAGCCTTCTTTTCTGAGGAACAGTGGGCTCTAGCAGAGCATCCGAAAGTGGTTCTCAGGCGTGGTGCCTCAGGTCCACATCTGGCAGGAGGGTGCTGAGCTGGTGATTCCTCTGGACTGGCTGCAGGGAGGGCCATGGGGCATTTTCTTGTGCCTTCCCCCTTGACTCAATCTGGGGGTTAACCACACAGCTGGTGCTGAGGAGAGGCTTTCCCACACACCAGCACTTTCATTCTGTAGTGAGTAGCACATCTCTTTAACCCACTTCTCTTGATGATGCACATTACTGTTTTCATGATGCTTTTTTTACACAATACTCCTTAAGTGCTGTTTGTGAACCCATGCATTTAGATCTTAAAAATATAGAGGATCTACAAAGAGGCTTAGTTTTCATTTGTTTTTGCAGATTATATGAGAGTGTAAAATATTCTTTCTCGCTTTGCTTCTTCTCTCCTCTCTTTCAGGCCTGAACCCCACCTTGTTCTGAGTGTGCAGCCGTGTAAGAGGTTTGGATGCTCTGTTCCCACCCACTGTATGAATTGTAAGGACGTTTCTACTCACAGAATTGCAGAAGCTACCATAAATCTTTTCATACCTGCCTTTGCCCTCCAGGAAAATGCAGCATCTTGGGGAGTGAAAAGAGTATATTATTGAGGCTAACTGAATGAAGTACTTAATACAACCTAACTTTAGCCAGGTGAGTTGGCTCCAGGAGAACACCTAAATCCTTCTTCCCATTACCTGCCTGAAGAGTGGTCTGTGATCTCAGAATGAGCAAGGCTTGCCAGGACATGTCCATGGACACAGAGTGGGGCAGGGGATGATACTCCCTGTGAAGATGAGAGGTGAGGAGAGGAGCTGCTCTAATGTGTGCCTGCAGTGGGCAGTACCCAGGAGACCTTCCAACAGCAACAAAAACTGCTGCTGATAGCAGTAATTACCTGCCAGTGACTCCCTCATCCCACATCAGTGCAAATCTCATTGCAGCCATCACAGCACGCTTCAATAAACAGGTGTCTGATGGCAAAAAGCACAAAATCTTTCTTTTCTTTGGTTTATTTTTACCTTGAACAGCGTGAAATAGGAAGACTATTCAATGAATTTGCAGCAGGAAACAAACAAATTAAAAAGTCAGTAAGAAGCATTTAAAATAGCTTATCTTTTTCAGCAATCAGGTTTATAGATGTACCACTTTAAATGTAAGTCTCAACTATTACTGAATCCTTTTGGAAATTGGCAGATATTGAAGAGTATGTAACAGGCTTTCAACAGCTCCTTTTATCTTGGTTCAATACCAATTGTATCTAAGAGAACTAGAAGGGTTTAGAGCTTTAATATTGATAATATCTAGGGAAGAGAGGAAAATTCAGAGAAAAATAACACTTTATAAATGTTTAAATCTTTAGTGTTTTTAAAGTTTATCTATTCCAATACTTCAGGACATAAACTGTTGTCAGAGGAAAAGTCATGCTGGCTTTTTACTTGACAGCATAGCCCCTTCCCTGCTCTTCCCACACAGGCCCATGATAAGGAGCCTGGGGCCAGTCTCCCTAATGTAGCTACAGACAAAATATCAGGTCTTGCTTTGGCTTTGCTCTAGACCAGCTCTTGTTCTTGCTAGAAGTTCATTTTCTCACTTCTGTGCTGCAGAAGCCCAGGAAAGTACCTGTGTGTTCCTGTGTGTCATGAACATTTTGCACATGACATTTGTACATGACATTCAAAAACATGTAAAAAACCTGACTCACAGAATCACAGAATAGTCTCATTTGGAAAAGACCCAGAAGGATGATCGAGTCCAGCTCCCTGCCCTGCACAGCCCCATCCCCAAGTCACAAACCTGCCCAGTGTGGGTGAAAGAAGCAGTCTCTACAGCATTGTAAGGCTTTCCTATCCAGTATTGTTTTGCCTACACAGCCACTTCCCTAATTCAAGCTACTTTCACTAATATTCAGCTATATTTTCAAACTAAAAATACCCTGATAGGCCTCAGATTTAAGTGTTAAAACCATGAACCTATTTCTGCTGCATCCAAAGGACTCTGTTGGGCATTCTCTACATGGCAAGGAGGAAGCAAACATTGCTCAGAGAGGTTGTGGAGTCTCCCTGACTGTACATATTCAAGAACCATCTGGACTCAGTCCTGTGCCATGTGCCCTGGGATGACCCTGCTTGAGCAGGGAGGCTGGACCAGATGACCCACTGTGGTTCCTTCCAACCTTACTCACTCTGTGATTCTGTGATTTTGCAGTCTGTATCCTGCTCTGTCTGCATCCTTGCTTTATCCTGTTTCACCTTTGCAGAGCTCCACGGGCACTTTCCAGCTTGGCAGAGTGATGGCAGGGCAGGGAAGGGACCAACAGCAAGGAGGTTTTAACCAGCAGAGTAGGTGTGACAAAATTCCAGAAGCTGGCAGAGCTTTGTCTGGAGCAGAGCCAGAAGCAGGACTCATGCAGGCCATGTTGCAATCTTTCCCAAATCCTCTGCATTTCCCAGCTTGCCAGGTTTGTCTATCTGAGCAGCACAGGCCACCAGGCAGGCACATGCAGTGGTGTCTATTTCTGTGCAGATGTCTGAACCCCCACAGGACTGGAAGGGCAATGTCCAGGATTCTTTTAAAAGAAGGAAGAACTAAAATGACAGAGTAAGTCATGTGTCAGCCAAGTAAGCAAAGCTGGCTAGGGCTCAAGAGTCAGAGAGAAGGATACCGATGTAATCTTAAATTAGCACCTAGCAATTAATCTCATAAATACAATTCTGTAGCTGTGACACACACTTTGGGCAAGCCTTTCCTTTGTAGAGCCTGATGTGAAAATACAGAGTTCTATAGCATCTTACTGCTTACACTTGCTTAAAGCTACAGGTTGCCATGATAAGGGAAAGCCAAGGAGAGATACCACGACCTGCTTAACATTTCCTCCAAAGCACTTGTCACAGAGAAATTAAATTATCTATGAACCTTACACAGGAATTTATGGCTGTTTAGGCAAGAGACATTCAAAGTAAAGGCAAGTTCCTGTGTCTGACTTTGCAAACTCTTGTGATGAAGCCAGGACTGCTCTCAGCTGCTGGGAGCTGATTCCCAGTCTGAGCTGGGGGCAGAGGCCACTGGTGGAGCTGGTGCCTGGAAATCCCTCTGCCCTTCACATGCTGTTTTCAGCCAGGCCTCTATTCAGTGCTTTCAGAGGAGGCCCTACTTTCCAGAATTTCTCAAGAGATACTAGAACTAGTTGCTTTTCTAACTTAAAAAGCAAGATGTGCAGGTCTAGCAGCAGGCAGAGGGCATTCCATGGAAACCTGGCTGTCTGATGAGGAGCACAACTGGCTGGGTAAAACCTGAGCTCAGTGTTTGTATAATAACAGTAAAACTTACACTTTTATCTCAAGGCTTTCAGGGCACAGACTGAATTACAGCTCTTATAGACCAACAGTACCAGAAGTGAATTCTCTCCTTTATTTGCCTTTTTGCTCAAAAAGCAACTGTCTGCTTTCTCAGTCTCTGCTCCAACAGATGCTCAAGTGAGGTATTTAAGCCCATATTCTTTGTGATGCTTCATGAAGGGCTAAAATCCATGTAGGTGACTTTGTATCCACCATCACTGGGAATAACAAAAATGAAATTATTTCATTCTGATATTTATTTGTGCCAACAGAAATTATTATGATTGCAAAATTGTGTGCAAAACCACAATATTTATAATTGCATATTTAAGCTAAGGTGTGATTTTAACTGATAATGTGATGTGACTTTATCTTTATAGATGTTAGTTGTGAAATCCATTCTAATTTTATACTGATGTACAGCTCACACTACAAAACTTTGTCAGATATCATGCTGATGTAACTGTTTCTGTGTTTGCCCTTCTGTTTAGAACAGCCATCAACCTTTTTTCTTGTACATAGATGTTGTAAATTATATATGTGAGAATGTATTTTAATTACATGGTTTTAAATTTATTGATAATTATATCAATTTTTTTTTTGCTAGAAGTGAAAGTGGCTGGATGTCAACTACTGACTGCAGTAATATAACTATCTTTGTATATTTATTTTGTGGATAGCAAAGTCCTTTGCAACATTTAGTCTGGAAGAATTGTCTGATTGGTAGCAATATTGAAATCCATGCCTATGTCCTTATTTAACATCTTTCCTGTAAGGGATTGCATTCTTATTGGACTTTTAGTTAGAAGTTTATTCAGAATGTAACAGAAGAGGTGCTGCTTTCACATCTGGCTTGGGGAGCTATGCTGCATCCTTTCCGAAATGCTGAGATTTCAGAACCATCAGTGAAGGTAAATTGTGCAGCTGAGAAAGGTCAGGTGTATTTGTAACCCACTTTAGTTCAAATTATCACATGAGCTCCCTGAGTTCAGAGCAAAGGATATATCAAAGAAGCTCCTATGTGCTGTGAAAGGGTTTATGATGCTTCTGTGGAAAAGGATGGCACAAGTCAGATGATAAAGATCTCACTAGCATCACTTCTAAAACAATTACCTGGAAAAATGGACTGAAGGAGCTGCTGCAGTACCTCTCCAGCTACACAGTGAAGGCTGGATTAGTAACTTTGGAAGTTGACAATTTTGGTTGTTTTTTAAAAAGTTATTCTACAATAAATAAATAAATGAATAAATCTCTCACACACCCCCCAGATCTGAGCACTGTCACCATGGAAAAAAACCACTATTTCAAGAATATGAAAAGATAAATTGTTCTTTCAACAGTGAATTCATTTCTCTGCTATGTGTGTTTCTTTTGTTGCAAAAGTTGTTTTTTTGCTACAAATTGCAGTGAAATTTGAAAATGATCTTTCCATATTTTATATCTTCTTCAGACAGAATTGTTTCTTTGTTCTTTTGTTCTTTTTGGTAAGAGTTTGTTTTCTCATGATTCTTTCATTACTACAGGGATACAGTGATACAGAGAATGCAAGTGAATTGGCTCAGTCAAAGTGATTTGGACTCCTGAATTCAATAATTTGGGAGTTGAATCTTGGAAATTTGAATTCTAACAAACTATGTAAGAGCAACTGGTTTGGAGGGAATTTTTTCTTTGCCTATCCAGAGTAATTCTGGTTTCATTCTGTCATTTCACCTGGTTTATTTATTTGTTTATTATAAATAGTGTGAAATTGTTCAGAGAAATGTACTACTGATAAATGTAGAACAATTTTTGTTCCAAAGAAGCATTTTGTAATTCTCAGATGCATGCTGCTGTGGGGATTAATTTGTAATGAATTTTTGTTGCTACTTTAATAAAATGTTGAGCAAGATAATTATACTGCAATTTTAATTTTTCAACAACTACTTGAATACAACCTTTTGTCTTGCTGTCCTTGTCAATGGACAGACAATCTAACAACATCCTTTTTCATCTCTAGGGGAATGAGATCCTGAAAAATGCAGTCTCTTTTTCCTGAAGGAAGAGCAGTGTGCCAGTAGTCTGGCAGTAATTACAGTGCTTAAATGGGAATGGATTCATAGAATCCTTGTCCCTGTTACAATGTATTTTACATTGAACAGCACTAAACAAAATGAACAAACAAATAAAAAAGGAGAAAACCCCCCACATCTTGGGAGCAGGGGCAGAGCCCAGAAGCCACTTTGTTCTTTGGCCACCAAAATCAGCACAGTTGGTTCCTGCACTCCATGGGTACTGCTTGGCTTTTCTGGTGATGTCAGCCACTTGTGCTTGAACCCAGCCTCAAAAGGATGAGTGGAATTACTTGATCTGCTAGTTTTTCTCAAGGCAATGCACAGAAAACTCAGTCTCCTGAGGATCAGGGTATACAGAAAGGCTAAACTCCATAGAGCTGGACTAAAGCCCAATTCATGCCTCCCATTTCTTAGGTAAATGCTCTACCATTAGTCCTAAAGACAGAGGGCTCCCTCTCCAGTCAGATCTTGTTGATTTTTGTGAATCCCAGGTAGTAGATTTCTCAATGTTTTCATTTGTACTCCCCTCACACTGTCTACATGAGGCTGGATAACCCCCTGCACTGGTGGGGGCTGCCTTCAGAGCAGCTCTGGGGACATGAGGCACTGTGGATCCTGTGAACAGAGTGACCTCGAGGCCCCAAAAGCCACCTGCAGCAAAGACAATCATTTATATCCCATACCTTGGATATATATAACTATGGGATAATGAAAATAAGATGATAGTAATAGACTTTCACCCAAAATCTTAACTGAGCTCATAGCCTCTAATGAAATAAAGCACAGGAAACAGGTAATGTCTAAAATAAGTGTTGCCCATCCAACAAGTACAATTTTTGAGATGAGCTCTATCTGTGATGGGCATACCTTGGGCTTATATTAATTTCAGAATGTAATTATGCAACTCTACTGCCAGCTCCACAGCAGAAAGAGGCCCTGTAACAATGGATCAAATCCCTGTTGATCACAAACAGGTTTTTCTTTCAAGTTCTACACAATAACTGTATGAAAGAAAACAAGCAATAACACGATGCAGTTCCCAGTGTCTGGGGAAAGTACGGCCAGCAAATTGGGATAACACATTTGTCTCATATGCCACTGATTTACATCTGAAGGGTATCTTGAAAGACAGGCTATATTATGTTCAGGCAGACATTGTCATTCAGGAGAACATTGAGCAGAAATTACAAAGGGTTAATAAGTTATTTAGCATATAGGACACACATTTAGGAAGGAAATAGGAAATGGCAGCTCTGAAGGGAGAAAGCATCTTCTAAAATTGACTCTTTATCATGTTAACGTGACATTTTAAAATGTTATATTATATCCTACTCTGTTTATGCAGAACAATTAGAAGAGTGAACAAGGCTGTGAGAGGATACAGTGGATGTGTGGGAGAGGCAGATGGCCATGTCTACTGCAGTGAGAACAGGTTAGTCTAATTTTTTAGAGATCACGTCTAGTAACAAGTTACACATCAAAGAAGCTTCACAAGCTGTTGCTGTCACACTAAAATAGCATGTGACAAGATTGAAAAGAGACTGTTGTGTCTGGTGTACTAGAAAACATAAGGGGCCATGGACGGAGCTCACATCATAAGACTGCATTTTTCTAAATTACAAACTCTAGTTTCTTTTTCCCAGGGCTGTGACATTCTGGACTGTCAGGCTGAAGTTCAACAGGCTACTTCTATTATGACTTCTTAAAATAAATGTTTTGGTGATAAGGAATACTGTTCTGCAGGTGATAATTGCCTGTAGTGAAGAGTAGTGAATGAAGCAGCAGCTGAGGCTGGGCACTGTCCTGCTGCCACCAGCACTGCCAAGCTGTTGTTCAGTCCCTGGAGCACATCTAGTGCCCAGCAAAGTGACACTCTCACAGGGAGATAGCCTGGCCTGCCAATATTCCAAATAAGCACTTTGGGCGTTGCCACCCTCTTTGTGAGGGTAAAGGAATTTATGTGCTACAGACACAGACCATGTGGAGCCTGCTGGGTCTGGAGCCGGCAAACGGATGGTGGTCTAGTTTGGTGTCAGAGTAGGCACTCTACCTCATGGGAACTAAATGACTTTGCTATCCTTATTTATGGCTCCCCTTCTCCAAAGGTTTCCACCCAGTGTCCATAACAAAGTTAAACTCAGAGCAGTTGTTTTGTTCTCTGCAAGCAGTTTCATCCTTCACACCCAGATCTGAAACTGACTTGTGCTCTGGAAAGAGTCTCTCCTGCCTGGAATGTTAGGATAGGAGATAAAAGTTACTACTTCTCCCTAAAAGTATTATTCTTCTATTGTAAACAAGAATAAGAAAATAATATGGAATTATGTTTTTCACACAAAAAGTGTTTTATCATGTTTGCAGATTTTGTTGTTTACCAGAGGCTAATGAAAGGACAATAGAAATGAGTATTACAATGCAAAGAAAGACCAACTGGACATGGTGAACAAGCAGTATAGAAGGGATAAATACCATCTGATTACAGCACTAAATAATTACAGTTTCGTAAGCGCCTGTCTCAAAGATTCTGACTTTGTGCTGAAGTGCTATTAAAATTCTCTCTACCACCAAATTCATCAAACACAAATACACTCTTGATGACCTCTGTGTGCTTGAAAGCTTTGCAGAACAGCATTGGCTAATTTATTACAAATTTATTTTTAAATAAGAAGACACTGGAATGGATTTTCTTTTCCCACTTAACGAGAGCTGTCAAAAGCCAGATATTTCTGATTATGGTTTCAGCAAAGTTGCTGGACTTCTGTCAGTATTTCAGAAATCTAATCTCTAAGACTGTGCCAGAAGCAGCAAGTCTACATGAGCATATTAAATGCACAGTGGGGAATAAAAGACTGCATCAAAAAATACCTCAAATAGGAAACATATTCTTTTAATTCTTTCTCCCTCAATACTCAAAAGACACTCTTTGAAGGGATATCCCTCAGTAAACCCAAGTGAACACCATGGATATGTAGGACAGCTGCCATCAGCAAAGCAGCTACATGTAAATTTAGAATGTATATCTCAAGAGGCTAAAACCTGTGTTTATTAACAGTGGGTGTAATCCACATATATTGACATCAGTAAGAGAAATGAAAAACAGGTTATCTCTGAGCTCTGCAGCAGGGATTCAATCTCCAGACTTCTGGGTGAAAATATTTTTCTCTCTAGTCTGTTCAGAAGGATTTCTTTTTTATTTTTCCATGAAAACATACTATCTCATGCATTCTTTCTCTTTTGCTCTAGGCCATTTATTATCCCCAGTTGTCCTGCCCATGCTGCAGATCTCATTTGATGGTTTTTGGTTGGGAGGAAGTCAAAGTTTGATTTCTGACTTCAGATGGTTTCTTTGTTCACTAAGACAAAATATTGAAACTCTTGAGACACATTAAAATTAGCACAAGTCCCCACAATCCAAGTGTCCTTTCTGCTCTCCAGAACTTTGTGGAGCTGCTATTTTAAGAGACTGACTTTGTACAAGGCATACACTAGACAGGTACAGGTCTCTGGTAAGTCCTATGCCTCAGGTTCATGAAAGATGCTACCCTCTTAACTCTGGCATCAGTGAGGACATCACAGGGGCATTATCCTGCAGTCAGTGCACTCCACCATAATGGTTGTAAGAATCAGTGAGTTTTTATGGGGATGCCCATGCAAAAATGTCTTTGGGCATTTATTTCCATGAATGCTGCTCTGATGTTTTGTAACCTGGTTTCCCAATTTCTGGGAAGCTCATGGTCCTGGCTGCACTTATTGCCACAGCACAGGCAGAGAGGGCCTCAGACTGTGCCCAGACTTGTGATGAAGGCATATTATATTTATAAACACAGATTCACAGAATAAGCTGAGCTGGAGGGAACCCACAAGGATCATTGAGTCAAATTCCTGGCTCTGCCAGGACCATACCCAAGAGTCAAACCATGTGCCCAAGAGCACTGTCCAAACACTTCTTGAGCTCTGTCAGGCTGGTGCTGTGATCACTTCCCTGGGGATCCTGTTCCAGTGCCCAGTCTCCCGCAGGGTGAAGAAACTTTTTCCAATATCCAACCTAAACCTCCCCTGACACAGCTTCAGGCCATTCCCTTGGGTTCTGTTACTGCTCACCACAGAGATGAGATCAGTGCCTGCCCCTCCTCTTTCCCTCACAATAAGTTGTAACTGCAATGAGGTGTCCTCTCAGTCTCCTCTCCTCCAGGCTGAACAGACCAGGTGACCTCAGCTGCTCCTCATATGCCTTCTCCTTAAGGCCCTTCACCATCTTTGTTGCCCTCCTTTGGACACTCTCTGATAGTTTTCTATCATCTGTCTTTTCTTGTGGCACCCAGAACTGCCCCCACCACTCGAGGTGAGGCTGCCCCAGCTCAGAGCAGAGCAGGACAATCCCCTCCCTTGCCCAGCTGGTGATGCTGTGCCTGATGTCCACCAAGACACACTTGGCCTCCTGGCTGCCAGGCACAGACCCACAGGCAGCTTCCTGCATGCTGCTCAGCCCAAACTGGATCAACCACAGGGCAGCTGCAGTGGCCAGGCTGCCCGTGTCCCTCAGCCCTGTGCTGCTCAGGCATTGACACAGGTCTGCATGGTGGGGTAAGTGAGGGGAGCCCTGCTGTGCAAAGATACTGAAGAAACAAATGTGGAGAATTTTCCTGATGCTGGATGAGGCAGTTGCATTGGAACACAAATTATTCTTGCAGTTAAAATTTCCTATCTTAATGTCTTTGGATTGTTTCCAACAGAAAATTTCTCCCAGTTCATTTATTCATTTTCAGAAAAGTTTCTACTACTTAGAGAAGATGTATAGAGCATTTCTTAATGCCCTAGGTTCTATTTAACTTATTTTTATCAGTTGTTCAATTGTTGTTTGCCCAGTAACGTGTCTGGAGATGGCTAATGTATGAAATGCAAAATGTGTGGCTCAGCAATGGGTTCTTTGCATTACCAGGGACGGTTCATTCAGCAAAGGATTAATAGAAGTAATGTTCAGATCCTCCAGCTTATTTTCCCCAGGTAACTCTGTAAAACAGAAACAAGTTATGAGGGGAAAAGGGGAAATTTTCTCTTTAATTAAATTATGAACCACTGTAAAGGTTGAAGTGGTGTGTTACTGTGGCATCTTTTACAGAATGACTAAAGGGTTTAAAACCTAATTCTTGTGACACAAAGAGAGAATGTCACATGAATCATTCCTTGTCAGCATGACTAGGAGCTGTACCACACTAATCCATCATTTCTCCAATCTTGAGAATGTAATTTTTCATAGTCCCTCATTTGAGGAAATTAATTGGAAATTAATTAGAATTAATTGAAAATTGCTGTCATGTTTTACTGATCAGGAATGGAAGGACAAGGCAAAAACACCTTCTGCTTCTTCATCTGTTACCATCAATCCCAGCAATAAATAGAAATAAATCAGAAATTGGTTTGGTATTTTTTCAAGTTGGTTGAAATATAGAGTATTAATTACTTATGCATAGAGTAATTACTCTGACTGTTGATCCAGCTGGTAATAGAAATGAAAGAGAACAGTGAATTGCTTGTGTAGAACAGAATTTGTCTTTCAGGATGAGTAGTTTCAGAATTGCAGAGTTGGACTATGGAATACCACAAGATTGCACTACACTGTATCTCCTTTAATAATGCCACATGAAATTGGAGGATAAAACTTGATAAGAAATATTTTTAATTTGAATTTTATATCAAGAACATGGTTCAGAACTTGCAAATTGAGGAGACAAGTATGTGAACCAGAGATAAAGATACCAGATAAGATTAAAGCTACCAGAGTCCATCACATGTCCCACTTCCAGCTCCTTTTCCCTCCCTTCAGCTGCCACTACTTCTTGAATAAATCAGCATGAGGACTGATCAAGGAACATCCTTGATTTTACATAGGATAGTTGTTTTCAAAGAAAATATTTTCTAAGATTCCTGCAAATATAATCTTTCTGTATTGAAATGAAACTATTCCTAACTGGATGAGTAATCAAAGCTGCAAAGTGCTTATGTTTGGGTAGCTAATCAGAGCTTCAAACTGCCTCATTGCTTAGAGCTAGACACGCTTTCATGTTAAGCTGAATAATTAAAATGGAATATGTTCCTGTGCAAAATGAGATACTCAAGGCCTAATTTGCAAAATATTTTAGTATAAGCAGCTTGAATCCTCTGTGAAGCTAGAGAGGAAGAACTAAAGAGCCCTGTAAGTATTGAGGCTTTGAATTAGGATTTGTTTTCTGTCAGTGGAAGTTCAGCTTTTCAAAGTAATCAAAGTTGGGGGAAGATATCACTTAAACAGTGGCTGTCTCAGAGATTCCATCTGTTTCATCCAGGAAAGATTAAAAATAAATGCACACAATTAGGTGCACCTGCTTCAGTCACAGTAAATATTAGAGTAGTGGAGAACTTGGTAATTTTTGTCACCAGCGCTGGTACTTGTGGGAGTGCTTTTCAATTCACTTCAGACACAAATCAGGGGCAGCAGACAGGGTGAGTGTGTGTGGGGAAGGGGACCTCCAAAGCAATTCAATGCATCACCCAAAACCTGTAGGAGAAAGCATGCAAATCCATATATGAAGTGACACAAAACAGATATGAGCAGCATGGAAGGAGAAAAACCCAACAAACCATCAAAAGACATCTGGGGCAGGGCTTGAATAGGCAGGAGTTTAATTAATTTCAAACCCAGATAATTAGCTTGATTTTTAGCCATGATAATTGGAGTGTAATTTGTGATGTCTTCTGTCATCACTGCTGAAAGTGAGCTTGAACAAACCCACTCTCTCTCTAAGAAAAAAAAGGCAATCCATCTAATTGAGCAAAGAGTACTTGGGTGCTGCCGCTCCTCTTCACTTGTTTAGCCAAGTACTAACTAAAGCAAAGGTATTCTTGTTTTCCAGTCCTAATCTCATCTGAAAATCCCCTTGCATTTCAGATGTGCCAGCACACAGATGAAGGGGGACAGGATTCCACCTGCATGATGGTGCTTCTGCCTGTGGAAGCGATTCCCCTCCCTGTGCTCAGTGTTACAGAGCATGTGCAGGTCCTGTCCGGCCGCGTTCGCTCCCAGCGTGCCAACAACAAAGGGCGCATGTCATGCAGAGAGGTCCAGCTCCTGGGCAAGACTGGGCCTAGGGATATCATATCAAGGGTTAAGTTTCTAAAGTTTCCACAGACAGCCTGATTGCCAAGGCTGGTTATAGCTAATCTTCACCATCATCCTGTTTAAAACTGTCCTCCAGCCCCATGCTGTCCAGCAGTCTGGTGTCCTTCCCATCCTCAGGCACTTCCATGCTCTCTCTGCTATTCAGTCAGACTCTAGACAGGACACAGATTACACCTATGTGTATTTAAGTGTTTAGTTAATGATATGCACACTCTTTGGAACAAATTGTTCCATACTTATAAAAAAGAGAGAAGTCAATCCTGTTTCACAGAAATTTCTTTGAGGGTCTTCTGACACTGGTGTGAAAGAAAAGTAGCTCTGAATAAAAATGTCAGAGCTTTGCCTCAGCTGTGGCATTATTAGGGTTTCTTTCCTCCTCTCAGTATCTTATTTGGGTAAAATTTATAGAAAACACTTTGTAGAGTTCTTCATGCCACTGTTGAACTGGGTGGAAATCAATCAATGTAGAAAACCCAGCAAAAGCTAAACTAATTTTTCATTTAGTAAGAATGTATGTTTTTTGATTTATTTGAGAGCACAATCAAGCTGAGAGAATTCTTTACACTTTGTGAAAAAATATATATCTTCCAAAAATTCAGCGAGTAACAATTCTAAATAGCACTTGAATGCCATGGCAGATCAAAGGATCAAAGAATTCTCTCGCAGAGAATGAATGGCTGGTGTGCAACATGCTAGGCATGGTCTTTTGTGGTGTCACTGAGCATACCACAGAAAACATATTTATTCCCTTTTGCAAATAAAAAGCTGAAAAAAAGACAGTGGATAAACCAGGCTGCCAAGATCCATCTTTTTTGATGTAGTGAAAACAAACTCCTGTCAACTACAGTTTTTCCAAGTGTCACAGAAAGAAAGGTAATAGGTTTATTCCTACAGAGGTGATACTTCTAGGACATAAAAGATCTCTCTTTTGTGCTTCTTCTCAGGTTCAGACTGGTCTTTTTTCCCTTCTCCCTCAAGTCTTTCTAGTAGCCCACTGCAGGTACAAACCTCCTCAAGCAGACAAAAACAATCTCTCATGGGCTGGTTTCCTGCCCCTAAAGGCACATGAAAACCACAAAAATTATGTCTCAGTTTTGACAGTCTTCAATATTTTCTTCTGTTCTGGCAGCAGAAAAGGAAAATTCTCTCCTACCAGAGTATTATCCCTTGGAATGAATGCACACCTGGTGGTCTCTGAGCGAGGGTCTCAGAGGGCAGGACAGAGCTGGGAGGAACTTCCCTGGCCCCACAGCAAACAGCAGCAGGGACAGGTCAGAATCCATGCAGGGAGAACAACAGACTGAAAAGGAGAGCTTTCCTGCATTTTCAGATTTCAAATAAAACAACTAAAAAACCCCAAAGGTTCAAAATGTGCTGTTTAACTCCCCTCACAACAAAACTTTGCTGTGAGCTTCCAGGGCTTTTTAGGAGAATACCACCCTCTCTTTTCAGCTACTTAACTGAGGAGTAATCATAAAGAGACACCTAAACCCCATCAGGAGAACCAGGTGGGATGAAAGTTCTCCTACTTCCACTCATTGCATAAATTTTAGCACAAATTCATTTATGGGGGTGTTAGGTGCTCTCCACAAGAGTAACTGCTTCACTAAGAAATGTTTCATACTGTAAATCAAAAACCTTTCTAAATGTAATTCACTGAGAAAACAGAAAACTTTATCTCTCTTGGCTTTTTTCAAACAGCCCTTCCTCTTTCTTTCATATACAGCTGCAGAGATGAACTCCAGAACTCATCTTTTAACAGTGCTGACCTATAGCCAGTTCCTTAGTGCTCCTTTGGCCTCATCCTAGAAAGGCTAAGTGTGTCTGTGAGTAAGAGTGAATCCTTTCCAGAAAGGAAAAACTCTAGCAAGTGCTATAAATCTCTAGATTCCACTCTAGAAAGTGCTGTAATCTGGGATATGACCCTCTGTTAGGTGTGTCTGAGCCAGCATATGCCAGGGAAAAGGCAACCCATGCATCCATTTCTTCAGCTAACTCACAAGCACTTACACACTGCTCATCTCAGTCAATGCCAGAGCAGACTGAAAAAATCAAAGTTTAACATTTTTATTTGGATCATTTTTTAACCCTGCATCAATAGAATTTGAGCCCAAGTGAAAATCCAGCAAAATACAATTTAGCATGAGAGCTGTGGCCAAACAGGTGCAACCTGAGCCACCTCTGCCAGCAGAGAAAACCTGTCATAGTTTCACATGCCTGTGTTTAAAACCTTAAAATGAGAAGAAACAAACAAGCTCTGCCAATCTCATGTTTATCAGCAAGCACCATAAATAAATGGCCCTACATAAATAGGAATCACTAAATGCTCCAGTTTAGGCAGCCAATTGGAAGGCAGTGTGAAGATACAATTCATCCTCAATAAATGGTAGCTAAATAATTTCTCTTTGTATATAGAGATAGGTGTACAGAGTACTTTACAAATACATGGATCCCAAACAGCTGATGATGTCTGAATTTGCCAGTATTTACTTTCTGGCATGCAAATGAGAGCCAGACAAAATCCCTAGCAGCAAAAAGAAGTGAGATCCATATGGAGAATATGAATTTAACCAAGTAAATGATGATTTATGTCATATCTTTACAAGCAAGAGCTTTCTATGCATATTGAATCTTGACCTATGTTTGCACACTCTTAACCTGAAGATTTCTAATGGATTTTGAGTCTTTATTTTGTTGAGGAAATCAATGGGTTCAGAAGTTCCTGGGATTCAATGTCAACAAGGCATCTCAAAAAATTAATCTGTCTAGTAATATCATGGGCAAAAAATCAAAGTTGAAGCAACAAAGAATGTGTTTCAGTATCTCTACTTCCACTCAAATTTTTATTGGCTGGCCAAAGGACCTCGAATTTTGAGGGCATCACATTTTGTGGTTTTTTTTTTCCCCCAACTTACTGCAGTCTCTGTTGAATGATTTACAATACATGGCTGCCTTTCAGGTGAAGCCAGACACATTCTTCTCTGTTGATTACAGTGAAATTTGGAAGGTGGTATAGATTCATGGTATGATACTTAGCCTGGCTAGGAACTCCTCAGCCTGCCATGCATGTTACCAAGCAGCTGGAATGCTAAAAGATGTAATTTAAAAACAAAAAAAGAGACAAACCAAACCAAGCCAAACCAAGCCAAACCAAGCCAAACCAAACCAAACCAAACCAAACCAAACCAAACCAAACCAAACCAAACCAAACCAAACCAAGCAACCAACAACAAAAAAACCCCAACAAAACAAAACAAACAAAAAACTCCAACAAAAACACCCCAAAACCAGACAAACAAAAAACCCCAAAAAACTGAAAAAAAAAAAACCCAAAAAATAAAACCTCACAAACCACCTACCCTCCCTCCCCAAAAATAACCCAAAAAAACCCAAACCAAACATAACAAAAAAAACAGGAGAAGGCATCTGTATGGGATGGCCACAGAGTATGTCTTTACAAACAGTACAACTCAGAACTTGATGTAAAAGAATACAGGTAGAAAGGAAAGTCAGAATGGATGTGCACAGCTGTTTCACCTAAATATAAATGATTCCCCTACCCTCTCCCCAAGAAAAACAAAAACATTAAAATACCAGATATGTACATCCATGAAAAAATGCTTGTGAAGACAAGTTATTGACAGTCACATCAGCAATGGGTTTGAGCAATGTGTTGAGACTAGAGAACATTCTTCATGTTTACCACTTAGATTCAGGTCTATCCAGGACAAATTGGAGCTGGCAGAGATGCTCAGCAAGAGCATCAACTCTCTTGCACTTCCAAGAGCATCGACATTGCATCATTTAACAGCAATCCTGACTAATCCAGGGCATCCCAGTTGACTAGAGATCAGCAAGTGTGACAGCCAGGGACAAAAAGGCCAGGAACAAGGATACAGGGAACTACAGACCTGTCAGCCTGAGTTCAGTGCCAGAGAAAGTCATGGAGCAAATTATCTTGAGCAACATCACATGGCACAGCAGAACAACCAGGGGATCACTCTCAGCCAGCGTGGGTTTGTGAGAGGCAGGTCCTGCTTGGCTAACCTGAGCTCCTATGACAAGGTGACCTGCTTGGTGGATGAGGGAAAGACTGTGGATTTTGTCTGCCTGGACTTCAGAAAATCCTTTGATGCCACTTCCAATAGCAATCCCTTGGAAAAGCTGGCTGCTCATGGCTTGGACTTCTTCAGGTTACTGGAGATGTTGAATGCTGCTGGTTGTTAATTAAGTTAATTAATACCTGATTAAATCTCCTTATAAGTTTAGCAATACCACTCTCCAGTCTCACATGAATATGATGTGATTTTTAATATTCCTTCAGAGTAAATCTACACAAACAGTGTGATGCACTATTATGTTTACCATGCCTGTTCCTTTTCTTTCCTAGGAAAGCACAACATTAAGAAGTCCCCCTCATGTGGGTTAGGGCATAGAGGTCTTGCAAAGCCTCAGCCTAAGTGCAAGAATTCCTGTGTCTCTGGGCTGTTGTATGGGTCCAGTCTGGCTAGCTCAAACCCTAGCCCACACGATCTTACATGGATGAAAGTAAAAGACGAGAAGCACTCTTCTCCACATGGGGACAAGTGTCCTGTTTATTGGCTTGGAACAGGACGCTCCTGCTCACAGCAACCACCCAAGTAGAAAACAGAGCATGGTGTTCCTGCAGTGGAATTTTATACCCGAGGAGGGGGGCGGGGAAAGAGGACCACAGCCAATGGGATACCACTGGGGAGGGGCGAGGGGAGGGGTAACCAGGGACCAAACCACCAGGGTATATAGCAGGGGGGTGCATGGGGGAGAGACCATGTAATGGGAGAGGGGAAATAACAATCTACATGACATGCCATACTCAGTACAAATTTCCCATCACCCAGTGCAAACAACAACTAAATAAACTATTTAGTGCAATACAACATCTCCCCCTTTTCTGTTAACTAAAATTAAAAATTGTCCTAATTATAGAGGTCCACCACCCCGAGAGTCCCCAGCCCTTGAACAATCCACTGAACCAGTCCTTGGATTCCTGCTTGACTTGTCTGATCAGGCTTTTCCTTTCTCGGAGAGCCACGTGGCCATTGAGTACTTTTGATGCTAGGTTCATGCAGCACAGTCCTTCAAATTCCTCACACTCGTGTCCGTGCAGCAGCAGGAGGAAATCGATGGCTGCACGATTTTGGAGTGTGGCCTGCCTGGTAATCTCCTCGTCCTCTAGGAGGGAGCTGATGGCCGTGGATTTCAAGTTTGCCTGTTTGACTACTCAGCACTCTAGGTGACCCAATTCACCTGGAGCTTTGGCTGCTGCAACCCATGGAAGGAAAAGGGATCCAGCAACTCTTTTTGACTTGGCCCAATGGAAGATTTCTGCATCACAATTTGGGTCCAAATTGCCAATGCTTCTCTTATGAATTTTGCTGACCGAATTGTTCTTTTGAGTCCACTCGTCAATCATGGCTTGGTTGGGTGTCAACAGAGATAACCGCCCGATGGTACAAGGCCCTCCTAAAAGCCAAGAAGGGATTCCTGCCCATGCTTGATCCCCACAAATTAAAACCAAACCTTTAGGGAGGCTTTTGGGATGTGAATGGTATGGATTGTCTGCTACAACATGGCTTAAAACCTTACACCACCTTTTGGCAGTGAATTCTTCTCGATACTGCTTAATGTTGTTAAAAGGTTTGGTGTTGGAACGTGGGATAAAGAAGAAGTGTATGGAGTATGGAGCAGGGGAGGAACCCAACAGCTCTAACTCTTGAGGCTCCTGAGCAGCTCTGGGTAGCTTTGGCAGCCACTCCTCTATGGGGTTTTTAATCGTTACAGCTCGCTGGTGATGGATATTGTGTGGTTGTGTGTGATTTGGTTTGGGACTTGGGTGAGGTATAGGCGTATCTAACTTGTCTGTGAACTCTCCAGCTTGCAATGGAATTTCTACCAGGCAGGTAGACATTGGGTCTTTCGCTGCTGCTGTGGACAGGCATATATTTTCCTGTTGGACCGTCTGTGCCGGGGCCACTCAGATGTTTTGGCGTGGCTGAGGAACGATCCCCGCAGCTGTGAGACCGCTCAGCACAAACAGGATGACAACTCGGACAGGGCTCATCATGAGGTTAGGTGGGAGGTAAATTTTCTTTTCTACAAAGGAAAACAAACATTTTTTAAAAAACATATTCAAGTTCATGGGTCTGCCGGAATGCAGCTAACTCTTTCAGGAAGATTCTTCCTCCTTTTTCTAGCGGCATCTTCTCTTTGAGGCGACAGCTGCTTGCTTCTCATCCCTGTCTGCTAGAGCTGGATTTTTGGGGACAAAAGGTTTTACCTACTTTTGGGGTATCCATCAAGGGCCTGAGGGGCTGGAAACACATGCGTAACCACGCCCCCAGGTGATGAGCTCATAAGGACCCTTGGTTTCCCAAGTTTCTGGGTCCTTAATGAGAACTGGTGGACACTGTGACAACTTAAACCAACTGTTGTTGTTGAAATGACGTATTACCGGAGGGTTCATGTTTCCAAATGAACAATTCAAAAAACTGATGGTAAACAAGGCTTTGCAGAGCTTTTGTTGTGGAGTCATCCACACTGCAGAATTGCCCTGCCTAGCCAGGTCTTCTTTGAGTGTATGGTGGGCATGCTCAATCACAGCTTGACCTGTGGGGAGTGGGGAATGCCTGTCTTATGCTCCCCACTGCTGGACAAACTTGGAACTCCTTGGAGGCATACGCTGGGCCATTGTCAGTTTTAATCTCCCTAGGGATCCCCAATACTGAAAAGGCTTGCACCAAGTGTTGTTTGGCATGCACAGCCCTTTCCCCTGCATGGGCAGAGGCATAAACCGCACCTGAGTATGTGTCTATGCTGACATGTACGTATTTCATGCAACCAAAACTGGGAATGTGTGTCACGTCTGTCTGCCACACTTCGCAGCTCCCAAGGCCTCGGGGGTTAACCCCAACACCCAGGGACGGCACTGCCTGAAGCTGGCAACTGGGACAGGTGGCCACAATGGCTCGAGCTGACTGTGTGTTAGCTGGAACTGACGGATTAGACCTGGAACATTTTGATGGTATTGCTGGTGACTTAGCTTTGCCTGTTGAAAGATGTCTGGAAGGCGTGCCATTTTTGCTGGGGCGGAAAGAGAATCTGCTTTGCCTTCTGTGACCTCGCCTGGCAAGTCGGTGTGTGACCTCACGTGCATCACATAGAAAGGGTGCTCCCGCTGCGAAACTAAATAAATTAGTTTTGAGAGCAACCTATAGAGATGCTCTTTGAGAACTGCCTGCTCCGCCCTGGACACTACTCCCGCCACATAGGCTGAATCGGTAACCAAATTAATTGGCTCTGAAAACTTCTCAAAGGCTCTCATGACTGTGGCTAGTTCAGCAATCTGGGGTGGCCCCTCCACAAACTCAACATCAGCTTCCCAATGCTGGGTCTGGAGATTTCTCCAAGTCATCACCGACTTTTGGGATGCTCTGGATGCATCAATGAACACTGTAAGCGCCTTGAGTGGCCTATGACTCCTTTTCTCAGGAGCAATGAGGTGGAATTCCTCATTGAACAGCTTATGTGATGGGGCCTGGACTGATACCTGTCCACTGTAACTGTCCAGGGATACCTGGAGACTGGCATTGTTCTGGAGCAGGTCCTCAAACCTTTTTTTGGTCAGCCTCTCAGGAGAGCTTTTTCCCTCCTTAGCAAGGTGGACTGGAAGGTGAATACACTGAAAATCACAACCAGCCAGCTCACGCAATCTTAACCTGGCCTTCCAGATCAGCTGAGCTGGTAGCTCCTGTGGCTGTGTGATGGTTTTGGATTGCTGATGGGAGAGGAAAACCCACTCTATGATTAGAAGTGGATCCTTCTGCCCTTCAAACCACTGGAATATCAACCCGTGTATGTGTGGTAACTTCCCCAAAACAATGAATTTTTGGGGGGCTTATAACGATGAGTCTGCCTCTTGGCCAAAGCCTTCTGCACTTTTTGGAGGGCGGTTTTTGCCTCTGGGGTCAGTTCCCTGGGAGAGGCTAGCTCTCTCTCTCCCCTCAGTAAACTGAGAAGGGGACCTAGGTCCTTGTTGAGAACCTTTGCTGGGTTGTTTATGTTCTGCTGTGGAGAATTTACCTTTGTGCAGTTTCCATTGCATGTCTTTCCTGATAAATATTTGGTCTTCTGACAAAGACACAGAGGAAAGGAAGGAATCTTGTATACATATTTATTTTTTTTAATGAAGATGGAAAGCTTGTATTTTGTGATTGGTGTCTCTAAAGGATTCTTTTAATTACTCTGATTCAGTAATTAAAGAAGTTAATATTGATGTTAATACAATATTTTTAGAAGCTAAGACAAAAAACCTGTAAACAGCAGGAAACATACTTAGTATGTACAGTAGCTATACAATGGCAAAATATATAAAAATAAACAAGCTCATTTTAATCTTATATAAATTTCAATCTTAACAGAAGCCCCAACCTTTTTTCTAAGTCCTTTTTAAAGGTATCTTCCCTGAATTTTTAAGCTGGATGCTGGCCAAGTGTTTTGTCTTTCAAATGTTTGTTTATTCATTCAGCTGGTTTCTTATAGCACCAGCATGAGAACATCTGAACCCCAGCAGGCTCATATATATCGAAGCTTAGAGTTATTCATTTCCCTAAGCCATTTGTAACCCACTGCCATATGGCTCTCTTCTCTCCTCTCCTCATCTTCTGTGCACATTTGCATGCATATAAACACATATGATACTCAATTTATTTAAAATGCACCCTTGTCTTCCTCTGAATAATTTTCTCAGTTGGCAGTAATCATATACCCAGTTGCCACTCAATTTTAATGGGAAAAATTTAAAACAGCTTTAAAGACAATGTACCTTCCTTGGCCTGGCTTTTGAAAAATGTCCCTGAATCTGGGCTCTGTGCTGTCATCACAGGAATTGTAACCCACACCACAGCTAAAGGCACAGTAGTTTCCACCATTAAAATAGAAGACGAAGTGAAAGCTGGCTCAAAAGGGACATTAAAGCAACACAGCTTAGCCATGGCTCAAAAAACTGCACTCTGTCTCACAAAAACCCTTTGGACCAGACCTGCTCATACCTATCATATTACCTTTAAACTCATCTCCTTACAACTCTTCAAACTCATTGCCAACATCTTTTAGCCTTCACTCCCCTGCCCCTGGAAACATGTTTAGAGTTTACCTGTGCACATGGATGAGGAAATCCTCCAGCAATTCCCCAGGGTGCAATTCAGCAGTTCCCTTTGGGCTGTTCAAGCACACTCCCATTGCCTGGCTGTGCCTGGGATGCACAGACACATTGCCTGAAGCCCAGAAGGGCTCAGTTTTGCCATTGTCCTGGTTTTGGATGGAGTAGAGTTAATTTTCTTCCTAGTTGTTTGTGCTGTGGTTTGGATTAAGGATGAGAATAATTTTAATAACACACTGATTGAGGTGCTGATGAGCAGTGCTGACACTAAGGCAAGAACTTTTCAGCTTCTCACCCTACCCTGACATTAAGGAGGCTGGGGGTGCACAGAAAGCTGGGAGGGAACACAACTGGGACAGCTGACCCCAAATGGCCAAAAGAATATTTTATATTATATGGTGTCATGCTCAGCATATAAATCAGGGGGAAATCTGGCAGAAGACCACTGCTCAGGAACTGTTTGAGTGGTGAGCAATTGCATTTTGCATCACTTGTTCTGTACAACAACAACAACAACAAGAAAACAACATTTTTTTGGTGGTGATAGTGTTATTAATACTATTATTGTCTTCAGTTTCTGTATTGATAACCCATTTTAATCTTAACCCACAAATTTTACTTCTTTTCCCCTAATTCTCTCCCCCATTCCACTGGCAGTGGGGAGTGAGGGAGTGGCCGTGTGGTGTTCAGCTCCCTGCTGGGTTAAACCATGCCAGCCACAACCACCAAAGGCAAACCCTGGCTGTGGTGTGTGGCTGTAACTCCCAGCACATGACAGTTTCCTCTAACTGAGTGGCAGAGACACCAAGCAAGAGCTGGGCACAGCCTGGCAGGTGGCAAGGAAAGCTGGAGCTGTGCCATTTGGTACCAGCACCACAGCTGGCTACAAAGCCAGCAGCCCACAGCTGAAGGGCTCAGGGCTGCAGACAGCACAGCACTGGCTGCCTGCCTGCTCACGACAAAGCACGAGGAAATGTGCACCCAAAAGCAGTTGATTAAGGGAAATGAGAGATGGACAGATTGAGCTTTGGCCTGACAACTTCATTATATGTTTTATATCTCACATCCAACCCCACACGTTTCAGAGAAATGTGCTGTGGGTATGGACACAGCTGGACATCACTGGTACAAACATATTATTGTTTTAATTCACACATTCAGAATCTCTGCAGAGCTGTAAAGCAGGGGGGGGTTGGGTTTTGCAGGATGCTTCTTCCAAGGCTATAATCTTGCTTTGGAACAATGAGGGCTGCTGAACTCAGGAAGTATCCAGAAGTGGTAGGATTTAAGCATCTGCACTCCCTTTGCATTGGTAGGTTGCTTTTAACAGGATGCTTTTACAGCACCATGAAATTCTCCCTAGTCATCTCTGGCCTTGTGGACTTTGACTCCTGCCAGTACTTAGGAGGCAAAGCTCCACTTTCTTAGTATCACTTAAGATTGCAAAGTGAACTATTTCAGGTTTCAAGAAGTTTAGTTCATATAATGAAGGCAGAATAACCAACTGAAAACTAAATGAGAAGTGTTAATTATCTCCAATTCTGAATTAATTTTCTCATATGTTTGCTTACAAATCTCTGAATAATTCCACCAGAAAATGTGAGTTGTGGGAATTAATTAACTGTAAACATGAATCAACTTGTAGTCAAAACCATATAACTGATTTGTCATGGTATAAATCACATTAGATATAGAAATATGTCTTCAAGAATCTACTGTGTGCTCTTTCCTTCCACAGCAGATACTGCAGTCATTCAGCAACTTAACTTATTTCTGCTATCACAGAAAACAGACAATGGAAAATAATTTGAGATGGCAGGTAACTGAGTAAGAGCACCATTCTGTGTAGATACATCAGATGGGTTCACACAGTGAAATGTGCTCACAGCTCCCCGTTTGGGCACCTGAACCTCCCAGTATGTTGAATTATATGGACCTCAGAGAGTGCAGCCATGCAAAGAGACACAGTGAACCTATTAAAATAACCTGACTTCACTTTTCCCCACTTCCTAAGGGAACAGCTGGCAGTCTAACCACGTTGCACACCAATTTGTCCCTGAAACTCAACTGAATCGGTGACAGGTACCCTGCTGTCCCCATGGCATTAAAGACATGAGGCTTAAACTTTGAGGACATTGCATCTTTATAGCAGAGAAAAACATTTCTAAGAGCAGAAAGAAAAACATTATTGGTGTACTTCTCCCCAAGAAAAACGGGGAAAAAAAGCAGTCTGAGTTTTAGGTGTTTTGGGTTTTTTTTTTGTCTGTTTCTTTGTTTGGGCTTTTTAAAAAAAATTTTGGCTTTTTTGTTTGATTGGGGTTTTTTTTGTCTTCTTTTTGTTAATTTGTTTTATTTGGAAAGGCAGATTTTATCAGATGTCACACTGGATGCAAAGAGGCTCAAAACTGTGCTAACAGCAGCCAATTCTTATAGGTTATCACTATTAACTATATAATATGTAACTATAATTATATATATATAGCTATATATATAGGTATTTCTACAGTTAATATAACTATTAACTATATATTATAGAACTATTAACTGAATTTTTCAGACAGCAGCAACCACCTGGAGCTACACCAGGTAAGAAAGGACGAAAAGAGTGACTCCAATCACACCAGCCTGCAGGTAGTTTTACTGATGACTTACACCCTTGCCACATGCAAAGAAAATGACAACAGAGCAGGTCTCAGTAACAAACAAGTTCTCTTTCTGTCTGATCCAGCTGCTTTGAATAGAGTATTGCATACATCCTTAGATTTTAAAAGGGAACCTGTGTATGTTTTATCTTGCCTAAGCAAGCTTATTCTCCTGTCAAGACAGGCAGAGAGTGTTCAGCCCAGAGAAGACCTTAGAACACCTTCCAGTACCTAAAGGAAGCCTATGAGAGAGCTGGAGAGACACTTGGGACAAGGACATGCAGTGACTAGGACAAGGGTAAGGACATTAAACTTCAAGAGGCAGTTTAGATTAGATATTAAGAAGAAATTCTTTACTGTGAGGATGGTGAGGCACTGGAACAGATTGCCCAGAGAAGCTGTGGATGTTCCATCCCTGGAATTGTTCAAGGCAGGTTGGATAGAGCTCTGAGCAACCTGGTCTAGTGAAAGGTGCCCCTGCTCATGGCAGGAGTGATGTAACTAGGTGATCCTCAAGGCCCTTTCTAACCCAAACCCTTCTAGGATTCTATAATGACTCTGCAGAGATTCCCTATTTTTACTCTTTTTAGAATCTGAAATTGCAACTCATGAAAATGTCTTTAAAGCATCCATTTTTATTTCTGCTCAGATGGTCACCAACCCTTGATCAAACCAAGAGTCTGAGTCCCTGGTCTCTATGACTGGGTGCATCCACCTTGTACCTCACGCTCATATTTTAGATACCGCATATGCAAGCATAATTCAGTTATTCAGAAAATTCCCACAAATTGCTCAACCTTAAATTACCATAAATTACTCTACATTTATTACAGGAGACACATGCAACAGAAAGAATGAGTAACTTCACAGAGAAAAATCATTAAATGTCAATCAGCTGCAATTTCAGTGCTGAAAGTGACTGAATTAGTATTCAGTGCATCTTATTTCTTTTCCCCCTAAACATCACTTATTTTGATAAAAAGAAATGCTTACCACATCTGCATCAATTCTGCCAACTTGAGGCATCTACTCAATTCTTGGCCTCTGAGCTGTTTCAGTTTGGGTAAAATGAAATACTGAAATATCTCATATTTAATCCTCAGCAGAGGAAACCACCACAGGATTCATGACTGATGTTTTTATATAAAGTTATTGTGACAACACATGTATGGCAGACTCATGAATGTGTTAATAAAGAATCCAAACTTTGCTGTCAGTAAAGTTAGAAGATTCTCCTCTCCAACCGCTGCCTCACCCTCCCCAGTACCTCAAGGCAGTATGAATTCATACGGGTGTGTGCATTTAGAGATGAAAATACAAATGTACACACACACAAGTCCTGCACATTCAGAATGCAACTAATACATTAAAAAATATATTATTGAAACACACTACTAGAAAGTGTATATTTAGCAAAGCATAATGAAAGTCATGTTCTAAAATCATTCATTTTTTAAAATTTGCTTTCCTGTGGTTTTTTTTTTTTGAGAATTCCTTGCAACTGGCATTAGATTGCAAAAATGCACTGGAATGGTTTAAAAAGGATATTTTGCATAGAGCATTAGATTGGTAAAGACTATGACAAATATTTTCCAGGTTTGCCTCTGAAACTGTTAATTAGATCTATTTTAATTGATATCCAGCTACCACTTCATGGCAAAGATCTTTGTGTAAAGAAAGTTTTTCAGAAGAACCTTAAACCTTTTATGAAGGAAAAACTATTACTCCAACAAACACTTCTCCAAGAAAAAGGGACTATACCTTAAGTTTGAAATGATTGCAATAGTCTTGATGAAAAGGCTTGCTTGATACATGGCTCTTCTAAGTTGAAGATGTCAAGTTATCTTTAGACCTTCTGACTTTTATCCATAGCACCAATAAACATGTATTGCATAGGGAGGAGGGGAAACAAATCCCACCAGATTTCAAGAAATAGGTTACAAATGGCACATAGGACTGACGGCACAAAATTTTAATCCAAAATTTTTATTATATGGCTAATATGTGATTGACTGCAGGCTATAAGTTCATCTAATCTGCATAATGAGAATAGAAAACATAAACTGACAGAAGGCAAGGAAATGAAGAAGTTCTAGCAACTCATTAATGAAAGAGAGCACAAAAAACTGAAATAAAATATAAGCTTTAACCTTACTTGTTACTCTTATAGGATCTGTTGTTTCAGTAATGAAAAGCCACTATTTTACAAAGGACTATTTTACAAAGGACAGACATACAGACCAAATTCCTATTTTCCTTCACTTTTCTGCAAAAAAGCACCCATGTTGAGGTAGGGGGAGAGGAAGGAAGGACAGATCTCTCTCTTGCATCTAGAAGGGTTTGTCCCAATCATTTGGATTTTGTACATAAAAAGGCAGGATCAGAGGCACAGTGTGCACTTTAACACAAGAATACACCTGAATATTTATCAGCCCTCTCCAGTAATTACCTCTGTAAATTTGTATGTTGGCAGAAATGGAACATTAGCAAGGCTGTACAGGGGATTTCACAGAGATAAACAAGGAGTACAATAGTGCATGTCTTGGCAACAGCCCTGGCCCTGCAGTGCAGACACCTGCTAGAACTTTGCCCTAGCAGAAAACTTCTTAACACAAGTTTTATTTTAAAGAATTTCTTATTTCTACTTTTCTATTTTATTTCAGTAGCATAGGAAGACTACACATTTGAAATTAACATAAATGCTTTAAAATAATTTTAAAATTTTAAAATTTCTTCTATTTATTACAACTTATGGAAGGATACATCATGCATTCCAAACATGCAGTCAAGGAAAGCACTGAAAAAGAATACTGAAATCAAATAATGCAGTAACAGCCAAGTAAGCCTGTAATAGTCAAATATTTTCTCAGAAATTCTGTAAACAGATTGTGATTAGGACCTCTCAGGAAGAAAAAGGAAGGTTTCAAGAAACAAAATCCTAGAAAAATAGAAGCATGGTTGTCAGAAAACCACCTCTTTAAAAT
The DNA here is from genome assembly GCF_037042795.1 of Molothrus aeneus. Taxonomy (NCBI): domain Eukaryota; kingdom Metazoa; phylum Chordata; class Aves; order Passeriformes; family Icteridae; genus Molothrus; species Molothrus aeneus. The sequence goes on along the minus strand of NC_089646.1, from coordinate 126,174,234 downwards.
ATCCACATTTTATACTTTGTATAAGCCATTTTATGATATGCTGAACAAATGAGCCTTAGTTGTAATTGAACACAGAAAAGGAAATGCTGGGAGTGTCTCTTGGTGGCTTGCAGCCATTTAATTATTATAGAGTGGTTGGAAGGGGACCTTAAAGATCATCTAGTTCCAACCCCACTCCCATGGGCAGGGACACCTCACACTAGACCAAGTTTCTCAAAGTCCCATCCAGTCTGATGCTGAACTTTGAGGAATAGGGCATTCACAACTTCTCTGGGCAACTTTGTCCAGTGTCTCACCACTCACACCGTAAAGAGTTTCCTCCAGTATCTAATCTAAACCTACTAAATTTCAGTTTAAAGCCATTATCCCTTGTCCTACCATGCCCTTGTCCAAAGCCCCCCTCCAACACTCTTGCAGGCCCCCTTTATGTACTAGGAGGCTGCTCTAAGGTCTCTCAGAGACTTCTCTTTCCCAGGCTGAACAACCACAACTCTCTCAGCCTGTTGTCCTAGACAAGATTCTCCAGCCCTCTGATGACATTTGTGTCCCTCCTCTGGACTTGCTCCAACCTGTTAATGTCTCTGTTATGTTGGGGTCCTCAGAGCTGGATGCATTTCTCCAGGTGGGGGTCTCACCAGAGCAGAGCAGAGGGGATTACCTCTCTGGACATACAGGCCATGCTTCACATGATGCAGCCCAGGACATGTTTGGGTTTCTGGGCTGCAAGTGCACATTGCTGGGCCACGTCCACCCTCTGATCCACCAGCCCCCCCAAGTCCTTTTCTCCAGGGCTGCTCTCAATCTATTCTCAGCCCAGCCTGCTTTTGTGCTTGGGATTGCCCTGCCTCAGGTGCTTAGCAGCTTGCTATGCAATAGCACTCCATGTTCCTCCAGGTAAAAAATAATTTAAATTCTAAAATATCCTTGACTTTCATAGAAGCAAAATAAGAGAGAGACTACTTGATACATCGTTCCTGGGAAACATGATTACAAACACATGAGTAACATGGAAAAGGGATGAACATTTTCCCTGTGTTCAGTTATTTCCAGATGCAAACAAGAACTCCCTTGAAATAGACACACATTTGGAATATGAGTTCTAGTCATTGCATATTGTAATACCTCTGAGTAGGTAACCATTTTACTTGATTTTGTTTCCTCTGTTGCAGGAGAGAGCAGAGCATGTTTCCAGACATGTAACTCACATCAAGAAGAATTTGACAAAGAACAGCTGAAATTCTCATCTATATTGAAACTGCCAGTAGACCAGAAGTGACAAAGGCATGTTGACTATGATTCCTTTACTCTTTCATTCCTCCATTCCCCAAATGTCCCATTCTTAACTCTCAGTCCCCAAATATTAAACCTCTGGTTACGAAGTAATAATATTCATATACATCTAAAAGCACTTAATTTATACTACAAAGTAATAAGCTACATATTTTTTTTTCTGCAGGATCTCTGCAGGAATTCTACCGCCTTGAGTGACATTATTGGACAGCAAATAAAACTTAGATGCAAAGCAGTAAAAATGGTATTATAGTCACTGAGCTTTTCCAAAAAGCATTTCCAAGACAGTTTTAAAAGGACAGAATGAAAAGAGGTTTAGAAATCCAGTCTGTTTTAACTTACCCAGCTAAAAGTAAAGAAAAGCTTTTCAATATTGGATATACAATATAATCTTGCTGTGAGAAGAATGAAAATCATGTTCTTTGAAAAGCTTCTGCATTTGGATGGTTTTTGCAAGCCACAGCTGCTTGCCACCCTCTTGTTATTTAATCAGTTCACTGATACAAATCTGGAGAGTTTACAAGAGAGTCAAAACAATCACAACTAAAAAAATACTTACCTCTTCTCTCAATAGATTCTTACAGAGTTCTGAAATAATACTTGTAGGGAGATGCAAACTAAAAGGCTGCCTGTATTCGTGTCTCTCAGTACTCTGGTAGCACAGATGACAGCAGCTTTCCTGTCAGTACACAACATATTAGGCATCCTTTGCTATGGATTTGTAAGCCAACTATGAAAAAAGCCCAGCCCAGGGTGGACTGACTGTCACAACTGACTCTTTGGTTTCAATGTATTGACAATGCAAATTTAAAATAAGAAACAAAAATCTTCACATACAACTATTCAACTCAATTAACCATACCGGTCTGTTAAACCAAAGCATCCTCATTGGCCTGAGCGCTCTTACATTGCAAATTTACCACGTTTTGACTTAGGCATCACAGACAGAACACTTAAGTGACAATGCAGCATTTACAGTGGCACCTGAGGCAGGAGCAGCACCTCTGAGTGTCCCATCCCAGGTTACAATACCAGTGCTTTTTCTGTCAGCCATTTTCTATTTTCTCGTTGTAAATGAGTCACTTGAAATGAAGTACAAAGTCAAGTCAAAATGGCACAACTGAGAGTATGACAAGACCTTAACTAACAGCACTCGATGTATCATTGCCAGCTATGTATTGACCCTTACTTTGCTTCTGGAAGATGCTACTAAAACGTATTCTAGAAATGTGAACAGACTTTACTGCAAGTATAAACAAGTCCCAAACCAATAATTTAAAATGTGCACATACAGTAAACTTGCTCCATTTTATTACCTGTATAAGAAACATAATACCCCATTCATTTCACTCAAAACTACTGAATGTCAAAATATCAAAATAAATATCAAAAGTTTTTTGGTCAACCATATTTGAACTGCAGATTTTTTTTTCTTTATAATACATTCTACTAGGCATATCATATGCTTTTAACTTTTATCTGACTACTTTTTTCATATGTAAACAGTGGCATTTAAAAACAGCAGTCAATTCTCAAAATTCAGAAGTATAGCAAACAAAGTCACTTGGAAAAAGCAATGCATAACTCTATTCACCTATGCAATAGCAGCATCTGATAATTACTTTGACAAAGATATTAATGCAGAAGACATTTTCCCATAGCTCTGAAAAAGCTTACTTCCATGGCAGCAAAGTCATAACTTCACTTTCTTACACAAAAATTCTAATGAAGAAAATTGATTCCCCTGTAAAACATCCCCTTTTTGACTTTCAGCAAATTGTACTGACCTTGTCAGATCATCAATGTACTCACTTCTATAACAAATTGTTAACACAAACTACAGCAGAGCACACTGAATAATTAATTTCCAGCATTCACCTTTATTAAAAACAAGGTTTTTGTTGTGAGAACAAATAATCTCTCACTCGTAGCTTGAAAGCCTAAGATAGGATCATTGGCTTCCAGGGTTGCTACCAGCTGCTTAGCAACCTGTCCTACTTGTCTTCCTTCCTTCCTGTTGTAGAGAACTGTGGCCAGAGGAGTTGGCTGGCGATAGATGAAAACTCTTCGCAAGCACTCACAAAGAGCAGCGTAGGAGTAATCTGGAGCACAAGCCATGAACTTCTTGTCTTGCTTTGATGCTTGGACATAACCTGTATAGCCCAAAACCAAGTAGAAGGGATAAGTAACAGATCAGTTTCAACAGAACTTTAACTGGCTGATATAAACCCAAGCTTAACTTAAAAAATAATACGCAATTTGTAACAAAACAAAACCCCTGAAGACAAACAACAAGAACAACCAACCAACAAAACCTAACATCAGCAAAAAAACCCCAAACGACCAAACTACTCTTATTCCATCAGCCAGTACTTTCTGAAGGGATGCATTAACCAGTTTAACACCAATATACAATTCCCATGTACCTCATGTTAACTGGTGTTTTGGATACATATTCACAGCAAGATACTCTTCCCGCATCTGCCTCCTCTCTGCCTCACAAGGTCTTTCATCTTCACAGCAGGATCATAAGGCCACAGACATGGTCCATATGGGTAATCTTGGCCCAAAATTAGTGGTTAAAGTAGAATAAATCTCTTCTCTCTCCTCATCTCCCAGTGAGTAATTACATTTAAAAATTAGGATTTCTGAGCCTATCTAATCTTGAACAGACACTTAAAACTTGTTTTTGGTTTAGAACTCACTAAAAAAAAAGTTAAAAAATAACACACTGTAATTTCTGTTAATATTCACTCAGAAGGAAAAAAACTCTCCCTTTTCCACTTTCATTACAAGGACTCTAGTATCAAATTGACTCAATTCAGACTGATTTCCTTTCACACTTCTATAAAGAGAACTGAGATGCAATTCTGCAAAGTGATCTACCATCTTTCTGCAAGTACTTCCTTCCCTGCTAAGAAGTTATTTGCTTCACTTCCATTGAAAAGTGCAAGCCAATATTTATCACGTGGGTCAACAAGACAGGAAAAATCTAAAGGTCACTTATTAAAAGACCTTACCATAAGATTACACAGACCTAGACACATGATCAATTAACTGCAGCTATTGCCCTGACAATGTCTGTGTGAGTGTTAAGGTAGTGATTATGCTTTTCAGTCTCTAACTCAAGTCACTTATCCAAGGAACTCTCTCCTTTTTACTATGCAGTTCTGTGCTTACATCATATATATGGTCTGAAAAGGCTTGTCTTCCTCCCAGGGCATAAACATCTCATTTCTATGTTCTCTTATTTCTAAAATTAAGCTACTGTTGCTGTTGACCTCATGTTAGAGATAGAAATGAGATGAGACACTTCTTTCTTTGTGCCTAATAGCCAAATTTTTATTGCACACAGCTCATTTTTACATGGTATATCAGAAGGCACCATGTTTGCCTCTAACTGGTTAACAATCCACTGAAACTCAATTCACTGGTCAGTAAATGGCCAGTGTACGTCTCCACCAAACCTCCCTCTTTCTAGACAGTTTACATATTTCCTTCACGGATTCTAATGGGATAGACTTCTTGTTTTCACAGGTGCAAACAAAAATCTTTTCTTACAAAATAGATTGTTACGTAAACTGATTCTTATTCATATGATTCTTTTCTCATGGGAGCTTAACAAGCTAGCTTAGCCAGAACAGCAAGGCCTAAGCCATGTCTTACAAGGCCTCTCTTCTATAAGGTTTTACCTATACCTCTAAGTTACCATGCTGCTACCAACAGAATTATAATGACTTTCAATTCAGATTTACTTAACTGAAGTATCAACATAAGCCATACCAGCAGCATTCACATAGAAAAGTCTCAGATGTGTGTGACACAGAAGTTAATTTCTTACCTAAAGCATTAAAAGTTGCAATGTGTTCCCACATATTCTCTGGTTGGTCAGAGTGAGGCTGCCAGAGAAGAGCATCTACATCATGCCTCAGGCAGAAGCATGGCATTTCTTTGGGATTCACAACAACTGAGAAAAGATACTGGTTACTTCCAAGATTAATCTGAAAACAAAAGAAATACAAAATATTGATTCAAAGCACAAACAGCAGATTCTGTTACACATACTGCCAAAGTTAGATGATCAACAGTTTTATGTTTGTTACTTGACAAAATGTTTGAATACATTATGCTGCATCCCACTGATCAACAGCTCAATACACCACAGGTGCCTTACACATTTCAAGGAGATGCAATTAAGTGTGTTGGAGTATTATTCAGAGAAACATTATGTCCACTACAAAAGAATGTGCTTTGTACAAAAATGGTTTTCTAGGATAGATCCTAACCTACAACTTCTCATGTTAGGGAAAGATTCTCTCTAAGTAATCACATCTGGTTTTCTGCAGGGCTAACAGGGAAGGAAACACTGTCCCTCCCAGGTAAAAGCTGGCAAGCACTGAAACAAGGATTAGGTAGAATACTAAAATGATGAAATATCAACATTTTTTAATTTACTTGCAATCAAGTAATTACTAAATTTCAGGTTAGCATACTCTTCAATAAAAATGTTTTTAGGAGTTGTGGGTAAAAAGCTGTACCAGTCCCATTTCTGAAGGAAAAGGTCCATAATTTTAAACCCAAACAGCTTGAAAGAAGAACTAAATCGAAGTGAAAATATAGTCCTGTATGCTGAAGAATATACTGAAATACTCATATTTCTACATACTCTAACAAGGACCAAAACTGCAAGTTCCCATAGAAGAGGCTGAAATTAGTATTTCCTACCCACAGCAACTGTCCTTTGACCATAATGCTTTAAACATATTAACTTTTGAATTACTTTTATGCCACTCATTTTAAGAACTCTTTACAAGCACCCTGGAGTTCAAACTTGCTCCACTATGTCTTGCAGCTTGCCAGAAAGCAGCCTTTTGTGATACTCAAAAGCACACATTTTGCGATGAGCTCATGTTCCTCCTGGTATGTGAAATGTCTCTGGGGTGCTTCTTACCCTTCAGTGTGAGAAGCAGTAGTTTAGGCTGAGTTAGTTAGAACTTTATCCAGTCTGAAAATACCTTGGACATACCAAGGAAAATACCTTGAAAATACCAAGGACAGAGGCTGCACAACTTACTAGGCAACCCAAACCATGCTACAACCATGATGTAGTTTTTGCTTTCATCCAGTTTCAAAAAAAAACCCAAAAAACCCCACAACAACGAGTTAATCTGTAATGTTTTCATATGATTTTGTTGTTTCCAACACTAGGCAACAGCCCAGATCAAATCCTAACTTACTGTTAGTCAAGGCTGCTTACAACCCAGATCAAGCTCATTAATGAAGCATTTTGCCCCTAGTCTGTTATTTTTAGTGTGATTGACAAAGAAGTATTATAAAGTGATCTATGCTTCAGCTTCTTAGTAAAAAAGGTTAGGTTTCTACCAGGCTGTCTGAAAATTACTGAGGAAAATGCAAACTAAGTAATCTAAAGAACTTGATGCCACTGAAAAGGACCCTTTCCTTATAATTCCTTTGATATAACTTTGTTTTTTCAAATGGCTCACTTGTGAAAGTATATGTATTTTTTTAATGAGAACAAAAGGAGCTTTGTTTTTATATTAAAATGACATTGAAAGACACATATGGATTGACATTTTCTGTTGCTATTGTGATTTGATATTATGGGAGAAATTTATGTGATTTCAAGAGTCTACAAATTTTTGTACTGATAATAGAGGTCAATTTCCAAACAAAAAAATGTTTTAAAGTATTTCTATAATAATTTGCAGTACTTACTATATGAGTGATTTTCAAGCTATCACCATCAAATCTACACAAGCTTGCGCCATCTTCAAGAAAAGCATCACATTCTTCTAACTCTTGAGCATTACAAGGTGGCTTTTCCTTATCAGGGTTTGGATTCTGAAAAAAAGAATGAACTACACTGAAAATCAAAACAATTGAAAAAAAAATTAATCCTTTTTACAATTAAAAAAACAACCTAAAGAACAATTGAACATGAAGAATTATTTGCATATCCATACATAGAGAAAGATTAAGCTATAATGTAATTACTCAAAATTAATAAAATGATTTCTGCTGTGGAGGACAGCAGAAGTGGTAGGTACAGTAAAATCAATTTCAGTTTGAGGAAAGGTACATAAGCCACTAAAACCTGGATGATAAATTCCAAATTATTCTAAATAATCCTCCAAGTAGCAAAAGCATACAATCTTGAAAACATATGCACATTTAGTAAATGTACATCAGTGTAAGCTTTTTTCATCTTGCCATCAGTAATGCAATTAAAAATGGATTAATTAATTTTATAAGCAGCTCTAAATACATGACGCATTTTAGTTTTGCTATTAATTTTAATTTATTAAAATCTATTTTAAATTAATGAAAACTTATGATTAAAAAGTCATCACTTTAAGCTCAGTAGGAAGTGAAGTACACAATAAAAGGAATTTAAAGTTAAAAAAAAAAACAAGGTCAAAAGAAATATCACTATATCTTGCTCACAAATACTGAGGTAGAGAGAAATCAATCTGAAGTACTACATAGAATTTGTTTTAATAACACTTTTCAGCCTTACTAAAAACAAAGTAATAATCCAAACCTAATACATCAAAAGTCACAGGGAGGCACAATTCACAAGTTTCAGAGGAGATGCCGTTTTATAATTAAAAAGTGTCAAGCAAATATCAGCAAAAAATCACATTTTACTTTAAGTAGCCTTCCTGTATAACAAAAATGCCAGAAAGTTCACGAGCCATGTTTAGTTTCCTGAATTTTCCTTTTAAACATGTCATTTACACTCTGTAGGTCAAGTACAGTATCCTTAGCAAGACAGTAAAAAAGTTTTGCTAACCTACTGATAAACAAGAAACAGATATCTTTCAAAATATTTTAATTAATTGCTCTTAAACAAATTGGCACACCCTAAATGGTGGGAACAAAGTTTATTTTCAGTGTTAAATCAGGCTTCAGTTTGGTGCACAGACACATCATACAAATTAAATTCAGTCCCCCTTGAAGATGGTTTTACTGTTCAAAGTACATTCACAACTCCAGTGCCAGTAGTTTGTTACAGCTTCAATTAAAAATGAATAAATAGTAAAAGAACTGATGACCTGAGTCAATGCAGTGCAAATTAGGGTAGCAAGAAAAGACAGCATGCAAAAGCTCAAGAATTTTAAGTGTTTGATTCTTGACTCTTTACCATTACTTCAGAGGTGAGATGCATCAAGCTTTCAGCTATTTCAGAGCATTGGGAGGGGTCCATAATGAATTCCCCTCTTGTGTCACCAATGATTAGCTCTGTCCACCGACATCCCTCATTTTTCTTAATCAGAGAGATTTCCAAACTAAAATGCAAAGAGAAGACAAAGAGTAGCACATGAAAACACTACATCCATTTGTCAGATTAGTCAAAAAGCTCTAAATGTACATAAGAGCACTTCTCTTCAAACTGAATTAATAAGGAAAATCACATAACAGAAACCATTAGCATTCAAATTATAAAATAAACTATTCTAACAAAAAACTATTCTTAAGAAAAACAGACCAAGGATGTGATTTCTAATACATTGAAAACCCTGAGGTGTGTGTAAATGTAATTTATCCTGAAGCAGTCTCATTAAAATATTTAAACTATGGCAGGAAATCACTTGTACAGCAATCTATTCAAAGACTGTCAGAATTTTACTACAGAGGTATATTTGAAACATAAGCAGTAGTTCTTAGGGCTACTTAAGTGTGCCCTACCTCTAAATAACATCTGGGACAAAAAGATTTGTATTTTATAGACCTCAGGAATAATACCTCAACTAATTATATATACTGTCTTTCTAAAATAATATCTCAGAAGAGATAAGATTTCCATAACAAGTAAAAAAACCCAACAACTACAAAGATAACCCAGTATAATCACTAAACTATTGGGAATAACTAATTAAGTAAATGAAAAATAAGATGCAACCTGATGCACCAACATGGTAATTCCATTTAAATACTGTGTTGGACAAACATAGATATAATGGTAAAACTGAAGTCAATTTTATGCAATTTTATCATACTCACTTTTTAGGTACACTTACAGGTTCTGCAGCAATGACAGCTGTAGTGCTCCTGACAGAAAACCCTCTAAGTTACTAATTACTGCACCATAGCAGCAACTATTCAGTGAACTCTGAAGCAATTACACTGGTAGTAGGAAGAGCATACTTTTACAGAAAACATTTGGAGCAAGTTTTTGACTTTTAATCAATAGATTTACATCAGTGTTGCATTACGAACATTAAGAACTGAGTGCTACTTATTACACCAAAGTATGGATAACCCTTTCTCATTAAAGTAAAAACCTGATATTCATAAAATAACACTCACTGGAATGAGTAATAAAAAAATCAAGTTATTCAGCTTGTAAAAATCAAGTTATTCAGAGTTATTTTTCAGCAGGATATCTAAAAAGCAGTAACCCCACACATTTTAATCACAGTCAAATTTTAATATACAGTAATAGTACAACCTATATAAAAATATTAGTCCCTCTAATTTTTTTGAGAATTACTGTCCTTTACAGTTAACCTTTTGGAAACTGCAAAAAGCCAACCTTATCACAACTTGAAGGGTAGCTTTTGTTTTAGATAAACACCTATGAGCTGTTGAGTGGATCACCTGGTGGTGTACATGTTTCTTCTTGAGTTCATTAAAGAGTGTGAATATCTCTGAGATAACCAGACCAGCATGGGGAAGTAAATAAATGGTTCATTTCAGGCAGAGTATGAAAACCAGACAATGCACAAAGAAAAACTTGACTATGTTTTAGGGAGCTCTGAATTATTTTTTTGCACCCTCTCCATTCTTTCATATTTTTATTTCAGAATGAGAAAAGCACCTAAAAGTTATTTTTCAAATAAAAGCAGGAACATTTCTATTTGAGGTCTACAGCATGTTAAGTTCACACAGATTCATCTTCTATAATGCACATAATATATAATTTTTAGGAAAATATATTAAGGAATTTATAAGTTGTGCCTAAAGAATTTTAGTTGTATTATTACTAAAATGCTTGTCTGTGGAAAGTAGAAGAGAAACTAACACATACAACAAGGTATATTCACACTAATCAATCCTGAAACACAGTGAAAAAAATAATTGGTGAACCAATTAAGTTTACTGTTCTTACAAATCTATGTTTAACATTTTGATACCGGGTGGGTTTTTTCCCCGAAAAATAACTGCCAAAGAAGGGATTACTTTTACAATTAGATAAAGAAACAGTACTGAGACAGCAAAGGCCAGTGAACTGTTTTCAGGAGAGGAGACATTCTTACAAGAAGGGACATGGGGTGTAGCACTAAATGAGACCATCCTAGAAGGGCCAGAAGTCAGATATGGTATATGTTTTAAAATCAGTTCCTATCAATAAAAAACCTAAAACATATATAGAATACCTTTTGTCCTCTCTAATTATCCATGTGCAGCTTTCATGGTCCACAGATGAATAGAGCTTTCCTTCCATCAAAGGAGGCTGGTCTTTTAGTGCAACACATATATTATCAGGGGAAAAACGTATTTTTATGTCATCTCTCGTGATGTCTTGAGGCAGGTGAACTGTTATGGTCACGTCATCTTCCGTCTGCTGCCAGTAGTAGAGAGGGTCTACAATTGGAAACATGCAGCAAAACACAAACTAGGTTACAAGGATTACTGGATTCCACAGCATTCAGGGCTGATACACATGGAATTTTCTGAAAGTGTGTTTCTGAAAAAGTGGAAGTTAACTTTTACTCTGAGCAATTTACACAAAATATATTCGGAACATAAAATAGAGAAACACCTTTTTAGTAATCAAATCCATTTGTGTCCCTCATTTGGAAAGTAATTTATATTCATGTCTATACTCAAATATGCTGATAGTTATACAATGGGCATTAATTGTTACTCTAAAGCTTACTGTAGCATTATGAAATTGGAATGCAAAATGTACTTAAACACAATGAAACATTGATGATTAATAATGTGGTTGAGGAGATATCAGGTGCAGTATACTGAGACACTTGAGCACATCCAGAGGAGGGCAGCAAGGCTGGTGAGAGGCTTGGAACACAAGCCCTGTGAGGAACAACTGAGGGAGCTGGGGCTGTTTAGCCTGGAGAAAAGGAGACTCAGTGGTGACCTTGTCACTCTCTAGAACTCCCTGAAAGGTGGCTGTAGTCAGGTGAGGGTTGGTCTCTTTCTCCAGGCAGAAACTGACAGAACGAGAGGACAGAGTCTTAAGCTGTGCCAAGGGAAATATAGGTTGGATATTAGGAAAAAGTTTACTATGGAAAGAGTGATAAAGTACTAGAATGGTCTGCCCAGGGATGTGGTGGAGTCGCTATCCCTGGATGCATTTAAAAAAAAAGACTGGATCAGTGCCATGGTCTAGTTGAGGTGTTAGGGCTGGGTTGGACTTGATGATCTTGAAGGTCTCGTCCAACTTAATGATTCTGTGACAAGCTACTGCATGCTAGAAGTACATATAATTCAGAGGTGTGAACATTTTTTCTTATATATTTTGCCAAAAGCTATGCTGACTACTCAATAGAAATTATTTTATAAGACTAAGTAGTCTCAATCTGCCTCAGCTAATGGAGATGAAATAAAACTGCTTGCCCAGAGGTAGAGATTGACTTTTATTACTGTGTTTAGAAGCTGTCTGATTACCAAACTGCTAGAAAAAATGGCCTTTTAAGATAAATGTTTATACAAAAGGAAGGCTTTGACAGCATGAGGGGTAATGCACAGAAAATACAAATACAAATGAATATATTTTCTAAAGAGCAATCTTGTACAAGTTACCTTTCTATTTTGAGAAAAACTAAAGTATGGGTTCCCCTTGAAAGCTCTCAAGTTGTCAGAACCCAACCCAAGATTCCACTGATCAAAGCCTCATACCAGCAACTGTAACTCTGGAAGGACTCTTGTACTGTTGTCCTTTGTTACAACTGCCCTGCTTGCAATGGATCAGTCACAGGTGCTATAATTATACTTCCCCAGAAACTATTACTGAGACATGACAGCCTTCAAAATTGTGAACACTGACACAAACTGTATCTGATGTTAAAAGTCCATTACGCCTGAAATTTCATGTAACTGTGCAAATAAAACTAGAGCCTACATTAGGGTTAGCAAAAGGTGCTCAGTGCACTGAAGAACTCCTTTGACTCAAGATTTATACGTACAGACTATTCGTAATAAAATTACATGTACAATATCACAGTTGTCAGTGTTTAACACATTCCAGATATTTGATCCTTTTGTATTGTTTTCAAAATAGATTTTCACACTATTGGCAAAGATTGTGCTACTATCCTTAGAGAGAATTTGTTAGAATTTGTTTACTAACCAATGCCTCATATGCAGAAACAGAAATCAAATAAGAAATAATCCAACATAATTACATAGACATTACAGAACTTAGTGATACTTAGAAATAAATAACTCTATTAATAGGTTTTTACATACTTAGTTTTGATTGCAAAGAAAAAAAGTATGCATGCATTTTGTTGAAGATTTTCTGAACGGCGTTCCCACTGGAGCAAATAGAATCTTTTACAGGAGTCTCATTCTTTAAAAAGATTTTTCAAAATAATTATTTAAATTTTAGAGAGGCAGGAATAAATTACATATCAAAAAGCTTTCTGATGAGTAACAGTTTGGGGAAGTCCATGGCCCCCTCCCATCTAGGAAGACTGGTTTCTTGAGTACTTCAGATAGATGCCTAAATTTAGGCATTAGTAATCCAACTAATATCAAAAACTTATTATACATCTGTCTGCAAAATATCTTTTTCTTTAAGACAACAAAATTCTTTTAAGTGTCTCCTGTCCAAAAATTGCACCTAATATAGGTTTATGCACAATACAACTGCCACAAGTAAAAGCAAACAAACAAAATCAATCTGTCCATAAGATAGATATTAAAACTTTCATTGCTAGAGTTTCCAAACAAATGCTAAACCAACAATATGTCCTAAGTCAAAGAAGAGAGCAGCTTATCATAACCTGTCAGACTAAGTCTTACCTTTCTTTTCATTTGATACTTTTGCATCATCATTTTCTTCTAATTTGTCACTTTCACTTTGCATAAACGTGAATGGTTTGTGGGAAACAATCATTAGACCATCTCCACTTGGCTCTATTGCTGCATAATGGGGGACTGATTTTCCTTGCAAAACTCTCCTTTTAATGATTTCGTATCCATGATCACCTATAAAATAGAATTTTTAAAAAGTCATAATATATTTCTAGAAGACAAATTATTATCTAAGGAACACGTTACATTTAAAAATACTATGCAATCCTACCTGTTAAATCACAGTACCATGGTTTTCCATTTCCATTCCAGATTAATCCAGTTGTACTGAATTAATCTAAGACTGAGTTTTATTCTAACAATGTTTTTGCTGGTCACAGCTAGCCCAGCACACCCTCTGTACAAATAATATTTTTATTGTAGAGAAGGTCAGAAGAAAACTAAGCATGTCACAATTTCTGAATCTCATAAGGCAGCATGGTAGTTCCTCATTTCAAACCTTTATAGTAAGCATTCCTAAAAGTTTGGTTAATGAAAGAAAACCAACTTTGGAAGGGTACACCTTTGTTACAGTCCTCTGGAGTACTATAGAAGATATGAAAAGACCTAACCACTGCCCCCATTATGACTTATTTTCATCCTTCCATTCTTCTACTCTTTGGTAACACAATAGTGCTGAGAGTGATCCCTTTGTCCAGTCTGCCAAACAGGGCAGAGATTTCACATTTGCTGGTGTCAAGAGACATAACCATGTTTTAAGGCTTTGCTTTGATGAAGCACAGATTTTGTTAATTTAAGAAATGGCTTGCTGCTTAACTACTTACTTTTACAAAAATCTGATTGGATAAACTGCATTCACAGACAGAGTTTCAAGGAAAGGCAAGCAACAGCAATTGACTACTGATGAAAGAGATTGCAGAGTGTTGTAATTCCTCAAAACAGCTTTTATCTTTGCGACTGGTTCATACATCGGTCTGATTTGTGAGATGTTTGTTTAAATGAAATAAAAAATTATTTCTCTCTTCATAATTAAAGATTGCTTTGAATTTTGTTATTTGCATCTCTACTGACAGTCATTTCAAACAGTTTTTTGTTCCCTGGAAATGCTGGAGAACTGGCAAGACTTTTTGAAAGATTCTCAAATTCACTTTTAGGGATTCCAAGAATATTTGTCATAAGTTATAAAACGCACAATGTAAAAAAGAATTTTTTATGAAAGTTTACAGTATTAAAAAATAGAATAAAAGTCTGTGTTGGTGCTCTCACGAGTAACAGTCTTCAGTTCTATACTGACAGTGTTACTGATTTAGTTTTTCTTCTAAATTATAAACAGTAATGTTGAGAGGTTTCTTTCTCTTGTTGACTTGCCACAAAAGCATAAGGCAGTTAGTCTCGTGTGGCTTTCTGAGAAATACTTCCATCATCCAAGGTTTCAACAGCAGGAAACAACTAAAGCCACTGAGGGTAACACAGCTGGTGAAAGGTCTGGAAAGAATGTCCTGTCAAGACTAGTTGAGCACTTCAGGCTTGTCTAGTTTGGAGAAAATGAGGCTGAGAGACAACCTCATTGCTGTCTACGGTCTTCCTACGGAGAGGAAGTGGAGACTGAGATGATGACCTCTTCTTCGTGGTATCCAGTAACAGGACATATTGGGAATGGTTCAAAGCTGCACCAGGTGAGGTTCAGACTGGACATCAGGAACATTTATTTCCTGAGAGGGCAGTTAAACACTGGAACAGGTTTCCTTGAGAGATGGTCAAAGCCCCATCTTATCAGTGTTTAAGAGGCATTTGGACAATGCTCTTAACAAGGCTTTAACTGGTTAGGCAGTTGGACTAGATGACAGTTTTAGGTCACTTCCAAATGAACTGTTCTATTCCATGCTGTTATCCATACTATGTATGTAGGAGATGGAAGAACATTTGGCTAATAACATCACAGTATGCCTCAACTCTTTAGTTCAACTAGTGAAAGATCTTGTTATTTCAGTATCAGAATTTTATTTCTTGGAACATAATGAGCAAGACCATATCAGTCATTTCAAGAATGCCTATTAATTTAATCTATACATCTTTAAATCAGTGACACATGGGGTCTTGTACCTTCATGTAAATCATGATATTTAATGAACATATATATGGTCATATTGAATATATAAATTATAATTTGTAAAACTTTATTAGGATAAAATATTAATTAATAAGTATTAATATACTAACTAATATGTTTTCAATGTGTTGGTCTAAAATTAATGGAATAACTTCATACTCTTATTGGAGGAAAACGTAGAATATGCAGTATTTACTTTTTATGTGACAGGTCTTACATTTATCTCATACTACTTCCAATCCCCTACATCATTAATTGGAAGCTAAAAAAAACCAACAACAACAGAAAAACCAACCAAAGACCCATATCCAGCTGTACAATATTTTAAAAAATACTACAGACATTAGTTAGAAATAGTTCTGTATAACCTTGATTGTACAAGACCAAGCTAAACAGAAATTGTATTTCATAACATTCAAGTAAAGTGCTATCTTGTTTTCTTATTATCTTAATGACACAAGAGCAAAACTTTACTTCCTGTTTTCCAAATATCTGTCAAAATTTAGGTCTACAACCAATAATTTGATCTCAAAAAATAAGAAAAAATTACCTGTGTAAAATCTAAGCTGTGGGAAAGAAATATCAGAACTTGTGGAAAAATAACTTCTAAGACAAAGAATAAAAATATGATTTTTTTAAACATTACTCACCAGTAATATAAATGTAAAACACTTACCCTCTTTTCCTTCTGCAATTGTAACCCATTCCAAAGTAACATGAAATCCACTTCCCTTTGTATCCAGTTCATCTTTTTCTACCCTAAGCAGCAGCACAGCTAGTGAATGTGCATCAGATTTCACAAATGAAACACTGTGTGCTACAATAAATGGACTTCCTAGTTCTTCATTAAACACAATCTAGAAGACAAAAACATAATAAAAAGTCAGACATTTAAAGCAGGAAGGCTTGCTCTATTACAGAAAGCAGGGAAGGGTTTCGGTGAATGTCAAATTAGTAACAGTTTGTCTTCCACAAATCTCTCTGCCAACATGAACCCACAAATGTCACACATTTCTGGTTCCTCCTTCTGTGGCTATCAAGCTACTGTACTGAAATGTTTTTAAACATTATTGTTTATATTGAACAGCCATTATAAGAGCCCATTAAACAAAGCACAAAGATCCCCAAACCTATCTGCATTGTGGCTGTTTAGCACTGCAATAAACAGAGGTACAGCAACTGATGAGAACAAGAGGGTCCATAAACATTGCCTATCAACTGGGCAAACAGTCTCACACTCAAGATGAAAATGGAGGCATTTCCCCAAGGCTCTCACTAGTTCTCTAGATACTTCAACATTCTGAAAATCTTTGTAGACCTTGACATGTGGAAAGAAGAAGACATAAAGGTCCAAAGCATCACTGCCAGTGTTCAATCACCAAACGTGCCATTATTTAGCTTTGTAAGAGATCCCATTTTCCTCCTCTATAAAGTAAGAAACAAAAGGCTATAATGAAATGAAGGAGAATAATATTCATGTTCAGGAGAAGCTAGGGTAAAAGTTCTTGAATTTTTATTTATGTACATGGATTGGAAAAGTCCCTCCAATATTTGAATTACGTAGGCAGAATAACTATTACTGTCATACTGAAAGGCTATTAGGCACCAGTGTGAATATAAAATGTCATTAATGATGGACTTAAAGTTATAAATTTTATTAATTCATAAAAATTATTCATATAATATGAAAATTATTTTATTAATTTTATACAGAAGGACTCCATATCTTATAGCATGAAACATTTGGTACCTATAGCTGGAAGTTTTAAATCTAAAAACCACGTATTCCAGCTTTTTTCAAAAAGTACTCATTCAGCAAAAAACTGAAGATAAAAACAAAATTAATCCAAACAACAGAAAAGAAGAAAATAAGCATTATTTGCTAGAAGATTAACACACGAAAATGAAAGAACAAATGAAAGGATAAATTACAAAGAATTAAAGTTGCAGCAGTTGAATGAGTATAGACTCAATCTGGCTGTTGTTACTGAAACCTGATAAAGTTTGAGGATTTATAGGGTTGTGATATTACTCTAAACAACTCTAAACCACTGCATGCTGTACATACTCAACAAGTCAATATAAATAATGACAGAATCTCAAATATAAACCTTGTATTTTTGTTACACTGACAACTTCAATGTAACTTATTTATGTGTCAGCATTCTCACACAGAATAAAAACCAGATGGTATTTATTACCAAGGATCTAAAAAAAGGATGATTAATTTCCTTTACTGAACTCTCAAAAGATGTAGAGAAAGGAGCTAATCCATCATGTTGAAGTCTTCCACTTTAGTATATACACCTATGTTTCTGTCAATACTAAAACATCTGTGGTTTCTTAGGAAACTACCCTCTAGTAGAGAAACACATACAAAATGCAGGCACTTTTTACCAGATTCATCTTCATAAACAAAAAGGAACTAACCACAGACCATGAGACTCACCGCTTCAGGTAGAAATGTAACAATTGTATTTGCTGTGTCCAAGTAGGATAATGAATATCATTATTAATGCAGCTAGATAACTTTGACAGGTATATATCTACAGTTCCTAAGTATATTATTTATTGCAGGACATACCTCCCACTTTTCAGATGCACTGCTTCCACGCTTGCCTGATTTAATTAAATACAGTCTTCCTGTACCATCAGAAAGGGTAACCCAGGTGGAGGATGAGAAATGCATTGAGGCACAAAGGCGATTATCACACGCAGTCAAGTCTGTAGGTAGCCTGAAAACTTCTCTTGGTTTTTGTAGAGCGGTGTCCTATAAACAAACAGTCATGAACTAAGACTTTATGAAGTATTTATTGATTTCAGTAAATATTACAGGCAAATTAAGAATAATAATCTCAGTAGCAATGTACCAGTTTTGTGCATCATTGAGCATATTTGGAAAAAAGTGGGCAGCAAGCATAATTCCCACTTATGTGGAAAAGGTGGTGGAAAGTCATCAAATCTACTTCTATGAGTGTTTTCTAACTGGTATTTCAGACCTCTTTTTCTTCAATTTTAAGCAGTAATTATATTTTGCATTAGAAAAGGCTTTTATTTTCCCTTAGCATTCCTGTATAATAATCACTTACCTCAAACAATTCTAGTCCCAGGAAAAATGTGGAGACTTAAAAAGAAATGAAAGCCACAGAATTGTACTCAAACTAGTACATAAAACTCACCTGTAAATTTAAAATAATTTTAGCTTATTCTGTTGCACAACTGTCAAATATAATTTCTCAGCTTTTCTAGAGTTTTTATTTTCACTTCATTAATTAAGAGAAGTAACACCTATGATTAGCCAGCAACAAAAAGCTGTGCTAATTCCTACCACATTTTCAAATAACTTTTCTATCACATTATTATTATTATACTATGGAATTAAATCCAGTTGGTGGCCAGTCATGAATGGTGTTCCCCAGGTCTTAGTATTGGGGTCAGTCCTGTCTAATATTTCTATCAATCATCTGCATGAGAGATTTGAGGGTACCCTCAATGAGTTTGCAAAAGGCACCAAGCTGGGCAGGAGTGTTGATCTGCTGGAGGGTATTTAGGCTCTGCAGAGGGATCTGGATAGGCTGGACTGATGGGCCAAGGCCAATGGTATGAGGGTCAATATGGAAAAGTTCTGGGCCCTGTCCTTGGGTCACAACCCCAGGCAGCAGCACAGGCTGGTGGCAGAGTGGCTGGAAAGCTGCCCAGTGGAAAAGGACCAGGAGTGCTGGTCAATAGCATCTGAACATAAGCCAATGTGTGCCCAGGTGGCCAAGAAGGCCAATGGCATCCTGGCCTGTTTCAGAAATAGTGTGGCCAGCAGGATTAGAGAAGTGACTGTCCCTCTGTGCTGGGCACTGGTGAGGCTGCACCTCAGGTCCTGGGTTTAGGTTTCAATCCCCCATTATAAGAAACACACTGAGGGGCTGAAGTGTGTCCAGAGAAGGGCAATGGAGCTGTGAAGGATCTGGAGGAGCACAAGTCCTATGAGGAGCAGAGCAGCTGAGGGAGCTGGGATTGTTTTGCTTGGAGAAAAGAAGGTTCAGGGGGGACTTTATGGTTCTCTACAACAACCTGAACAGAGGTTGTAGCCAGGTAAAGGTTGGTCTCTTCTCACTAATAACAAGTGACAGGACAAGAGGAAATGTCCTCAAGTTGCTCCAGCAGAGGCTTAGACGATATTAAGAAAAATTTCCTCAACAGAAGGAAACAACCCTATAAAACAGGCTGCCCAGGGTAGTTGGTGCAAGCAGTCACCATCAATGACTATATTTCAAAGATGCGTGGATATGGCACTTAGGGACACAGTTTAGTGATGGACTTAGCAGTGCTGGGTGACTGGTGGGACTGAATGATCCTAAAAAGCTTTTTCAACCTAAACAATTCTACAATTCTACTACATGTCATGATAAGGTTATCTGGCATCCTGTTGCAGTGCCACACTGCAAGCTGAACTACAGATAGCTTTTGAGTAGGAATAAACAGAGACACTATGGTAAACAAATTGTGCAGATGACGTAATTCTTCAGTGAACAATCAAGACGTACACATTTTTTAAAAATTATGCATACCACTACATTTTACAAAAAAAAAAATCAATTATTTCCTACTCTGTTAATGTTACACAAATCAGCTTGATTCAGTAACAGTGCAAAAGGGATTTTAGATTAACAATTTCATCTATATTTCTAGTAATTGCTCCCCTAAGTCTTGCTTTAGTTCTGTGTGGTGTTCTTAATTTCCTGATAATTCTAACAGAAAAAAAACCTGCTTTCATGCTGAAAATTGGATTTCCAACTGTTTTCATTAAGTACAGTGGTATGTCTTCCAGCATATCTTTTAGGGATTATTCTTTATCTTCAGCCTTCACTCTCACATACAGCTCTTTCTTTGCTGAATAAGGCTTTGTGACTGACTTTCTGCTCATTATTTGGCTAATGGAATGTCAGCCATGCTGCTGCCTGCTTAGGATTAAGATTTACCCCCATTTTTTGTGTTGAAGTAATCTCTGAATACCCAAGAGGCTTGTTAGGTTAAAAGAAAACTCTAACAAAATCTTTATGATTTGAAAATAATTTGGTGTCACAGTTTAAAAAACAGTCAGGACATGCTTTATTAGCAATACAGCTTGATCAGCTACTTATGAAGTAGATCAGGCGACAGTATTAAGAGCACAAACAAAATATTCTCACAGAAAAATAGAAGATGGAAACTGGACATTCAGCAACATCACAGTCACATCTCTATAATGTGTTAACTGAAATAGAACTTAATCATTTGAAGTTTTTCAACTGAACTAAGAAGCTATTAAATAAGATGGGCTGGCAGTCTGTCACAAATGGGGTCCCTCAGGGATTGACACCAGGCCCCACACACTGAACATCTTCATAAGGTACCTGGATGATAGGATTGAAAGCACCCTCACCCTATTTGCTGATGACACTAAACCAGGTGATGAGGTAGATGTGTACCTACAAGGGAAACACATGTGGCACAGAGAGCCAGAGAGCCTGGAAGAGTGGGGCAGCAACAACACTGGGAAAATAAGCAAAGACAAGCATGGTCCTGCACCTGGAATGGAACAACCAGAAAGCTCAGAACAGGCCAGGATCCGTGTGGCTGGGAGAAGCCTTGATGAAGGGGACCTGAGGGATACAGGATAACAAGCTGATCATGAGCCAGCAGGGCAATGCTGCAGCACCAAAGGTAAACTGGATCCTGGGCTGCATCTGCACAAGTATAACTCGCAGAGATAAGAAATGTGATCATCGCACTCTACCCAGTGGTTGTCAGGCCCCACCTGGAGTAATGGTGAAAGAAGACATGGAGAGATTGGAAAAGGTGCAAAGGACAGCCATGAACACCATCAAATGACTGGAGAATCTCTCCTGTGTGAGAAGATTGAAGGAGTTGGGCTTCGTCTCCCTGGAGAAGATTCAGGGGAGATCTCATCACAGTGTTCCAGGACAGCCACAAAGAGATCAGGAGCTCTCTCTTCACAAGAAGCCACGTAGAGAAGACAAGGGACAACAGCTAAAAGTTGCATTAGAAGAGGTTTCATCTAGACATAAGAGAAATTTTTATAATGAGAACAATCAGTGACTGGAACAACCTCCCCAGGCACATGGCAGAAATTCTACCACTGGAGTTTTTCAAGACAGAACTGGACAGAGTGCTAGATAACCTCATCTAGGCTCCTTTTGCCATGAAAGCTTGGACTACAGGATCTTTTGAGATCCCTTCATCTGGGCTGTTCTAAGATTCTAAACTAAACAAAAAATATAATTAAAAAAATCCAAACTCACACCATATTCACCACCTTGTCTCTCTTACCGATTCATAGACTGCAGAATCTGATCTGCAGTCTTCAAAGACATCTTCCAGTAGTAACAAAGAAAAACAATTCCTGTTCTTTCCTGTATCTTTGGGGGAACATTTCTCGGGAAGTTATGGTTGTTTCCCCTAATTTACAGAGTGTTTTTTATATATATGTATCATATATGAAACAAAATTAGATAAAACGGGTTTCACAGGTATTTTACAAGCTAGTGTACCCACATGTATTTGAACAATAAAATTATTTCTGAAAAAAAAAGAGGTGCCTGACTGACCTTTAGAGATAATCCATTTTTAAATCACATCTATCTTCTTAATCCAACAACAAATAGACCATGTTGAAAACATAAAAAATGGTTATAGAACCAATAAAATTATATTTTGTTTTATTTTACTAGGCTCATTTCCAGTCAGTTGACCTACAATTATTTCTGAAGGTCCACAAATCAGAAACCTCTGTTTAACAAGAGGGAAATTCTTCCCTCACTACTAAAAATCAGCATTGCTGTCACTAAGATGAAAATATATTTACAAAGAAATGTACTTGTAAAAATAGAAAAAGAAAATTTGAAAAATATTGCAGGGATAGTTTTGAAGATATTGACACGTATGTAAAAGGAAGCACAAACAGAAGCATACTTTTGTATTGACAACCTGGGTGGGAAACAAGTAATTTTTGATTCTGTGACACAAAATGTTTCTTAGTCTCAGGTCCATCTTTAACATAGTAAGGCATGAGACTAAGAAACAGCAGTGAAAACATTCAAGATTAAAACTGTCTCTCATTATAGACCTCCAATATTTAGCCACAAATCCTTTAAACATCCTCTGTCCTTCTATTTTCACTCAATCAGTAGCTTGGGGGAAATAATCTACTTCTAGCAAAAGAAACTTACTCATTCTGCTCTGAAATAAGGCAGGCAAAAATAGACAAACACAGGGCCGTCTCCAAAAGAGTCCTTTGCACTTGGGCACGTGAATGCAACGCAGAGAGAGCACACTGTGCATGCAAAGCGTGCAGTGGCCTCATTTATGAAGAATCCTGCCTTCGAGGGCATTTCAAAACATTCCTATTTTCCAGATGTTAGTAAAATCAGATGTGCATTTAACACATGCTGAAAGGTAAGCAAGAGAAACTGCATTTGGGTAAGTACCATTTTAATAAGCAAGAGCAAAAAAAGACCAGATAACAAACAGATAGCCTGCCTTTTGGGCCTACTTAAATTCATATTAGAGATTACTGTGTGCTACAAGAAGATTATGAAACCTGCAATGGAAAATTCACAAATTTTTAATTATTAGAAGCATTCAGGGTCAGTTTGTGGTGTCAGCTGTATCCCTACACCCCTTGGACTATTCTGCTAATTTATAGCACATTCAGAAAGGAAGAATGAAAGAATTAAAAGGAAAAAACCCAAACAAACCAAAACCACAACCCAAACAAATATCACACAATCATGAGATACAATAAATTTTGGCTTCCTCATATTTTA
The DNA here is from genome assembly GCF_037042795.1 of Molothrus aeneus. Classification (NCBI taxonomy): domain Eukaryota; kingdom Metazoa; phylum Chordata; class Aves; order Passeriformes; family Icteridae; genus Molothrus; species Molothrus aeneus. The sequence continues at coordinate 126,150,987 of NC_089646.1, read as the reverse complement.
TTTAATTTTTAGATTTCACTGAAAGGCATTTTTTTTCCTATGAAGTAGAAAAGTTTTCCATTGTAACTAGCAATGATTACTGAGCCTAGGAAAAAAAAGTCAAAATCCTGTGTATCTTATCACAGAAAGAGGAAGCATCATTCCTCTTAACAGTGACTATAGGGCTAATACTGTATAACATTACAAAAGACCACATTTTTGTCAGCCTTCAAGTGAATTTTAACAGTAAGCTTCAAATAGTTTTGGATGCAATTAAAATAAAAAATTATCAACTACCTAATCTTCTAAAGATCACATCAGATTCATCAGCATTGAGCGGGAATTTTCAGAACTCAATCTCCTAAAAATGAAAAATGATCTTTACTACAAAGCCTTAAAAATTTCCTTTCCATAGGCAAGAAAGGAAATAATCTTCTTCACAACCTTTCTGTTCACTAATTTAACTTTAGGCATTTATAAGAACAATCTCTAATCTCATTTTGACAATGAAAAGGATGGACTTCCTTGAAGATGAAACAAAACCTCCTATCTATCTCATTGTGTCAGATTAGAATCCCATTGTGTCAGATTAGCTTTTTAACTGAGTTTCTTTGTTCACTAGGTGGTTAACTGGGGTAATAGTAACTCCCTGCTTTAGAAGCATGAGGGGATGGTGAGAGTCTATAGCCATGTATTATACCAGCAAGAACTGGATAAAACAACTCAGCAGTGCTCAGGCATTGGTCAGTGCTGGTGAGCAACTGTATTGTCCATCACTTTTTTTCCCCTTGGTTTATTTCTCTCTCTTTCACTATAATTATTACTTTTGTTGTTATTATTATTATATTTTGCTTTATATAACTTGTTAAACTGTTCTTACCTCAATCTGTGGGTTTTACCTTTTCTGGTTCTCCTTCCCATCCTACTGGGGATGGAGGAGCAGCAGTGAGCAAGCAGCTGCATTGTACTTAGTTGTCAGCTGGGGCTAAATGACAATACTGTATAAACATGAGATATTTTATAAAATATTTAAAATAAAAATTCATTTTTTTCAAGGAAATAACTGGGAATGAGAAAGGAATAAAGGAATAAAAAAGAAAGGAAAAAATAAAAGCTGTAAGTCATACAGCAATTCCCACAAAGTAGAAATAAAAAATACAAGACTATGTTTTTATGAAACATCAAAATACCTAGGCATTTGACACATCTCTTTAACTGAAAAAAAGAATGAATACCCAGCATTCTGAATAACAAGGAGACATGTATTTAACACCGTGAAACACAACAGTGAAAGATTTTGTTGTTCTCTGTCAGCTTTCTTATTCTGACTTGTTTGAAATAGAATTCCCACATTGTGTCTGGTGCCACTAACAGTTGTTCTGAATTGAAGTTAACTGAAAGTTACAGAAACAGTATTCCATAGCTAATTCTTATTGGAAATTAAAGAGATGAAAATATATATATCATTAAGGATTTTAATTAGGTGTGAAAAGAGTTCCTATTGCCACAATTTTTCAATTTGTTTATCTGAGCATAAAAAGAAGCCAAGTTGTCTTTGCAGGAAGAACTTTAAGGTCAAGAAACCAAGTCCAACTGCTTAAGGAGAAAACTTTGAATGTTTTGCAGCTATACTGGAATGCTACAAACACCAAGCAATCAACAAAGTTGCATAAAAACCTTGACCAATTAAAAAATCTCAAGTCAGTAATCCTGTCACTACCCTGCCCATTGGGTGTTTAAAGCAAAGTATTGATTGCTGTTGGCATACCTAATGAAAAAAGTCCAACAGGAGAAGGTTAAAGCTATTATACAGTATTTCCAGCCAAGTTAAAAGTAACAATTTCCTCAATCTGGTATAAAAAACCCATCTGAATACTCATCCATCAACACAGAAGAACTGCTTGTGTTGATCACTTTTCTTTTTTCAATTATGTGTGATTTTGAGCAAGTAGCAAGGTGTTATATATGCACTTCTTTTCCTTCACAGATGACATCTTTTTAAACACCGAAGTTGCAGGGATAATTCATGATATATGACAACCAACACACTGTCATATTAGAATCAAAGCTGCAACCAAAATAAGAAATAGAACTAGAAATAATGTTGTGCTAGAAAGTCTATGTGCCCTTTCACTCTAATTTTAGGATGAACTCATCACCCTGTTCCATCTTCTGTTTTAAAGAAGACTGACATTAATTTTAATTGTAAGCTGTACTTGTCCAAAACCAATGCTATTTTTAATATACATTTGACTAATATATGGCTGGGCACATTTGTAATGAGACACCTTGTTGACGTTTCTGAACACAAATTCAAAGGAATTATTCATATGCAAATATGCTTCCTTTACAAAACAGAACAATATCAGGTATTAGGAGACAAGATGGTGTCTATTTATCTCACAGCTTAATCAATTTTATTTTCCCCTTCAGGTGGAACCAAAACTTGTGACTGCCAGATATTAATCAAATGCCATTACCTTGAAATAGGTCCTAGAGAAGGATATTTCTTGTCTCAATTTATAGGCTGCTGTAAAATCTTTTATCTGCCAAGAACTAGATTTACACACCTAGTGCCCTCTGTCCTCCCTCTGCAGGCAGAGGAGACCTGCAGGGGTGGCCTCAGTGAGGAGGGGCCAGGGCTGCCCAGTGCACATACAGCCACTTCCAGCTGGCTCCACTGGACTCTCCATTGCAGAAAGTTGAGCTTGCAGCTAAGCCAATGTGGTGGAACAGAGGTTTGCCTGCAGCCCTTGGAGCAGACCACGGAAAAGCAGGCTGTCCTCCTGAAACCCACAGGGGACAGATATCCACACTGCTGCTCAAGCACACAGTGGAGCAAGTACAAGTTTCTGAACAATGGAGCTTGTTCCTGGTACAAGCTTTGTGTGACCTTCTTTCTCATCATCCTACACTAGTCCTGATTGGCAATAAATTGAATAATTTTCCCCGAAGTCAAGTCTGCTTTGCCCATCATGGTAACTGGTAAGTGATCTCCCTGGTTTTATCCTCATCCACAAGCTTTTCTCTCATTTTTTCTTGCCAACTTGTTGAATAGGGGGAGTGAGAGAGTGTTTGGGTGGGCATCCAGCAGCAAACCACGGTTAACCAACCTCAAAGGATAAAACAAAAAATGAGATTATGACAAGCCACTGTTAAGGCTTTCTTTTAGCTGTTTCTACTAGGAATCCAGATGATCTCAAAAGTTTTGGAAGAAGTCCTAGAAGATTATTTTGTAACAGTAAGAGTCTGCCAAAGTCTCCAACTGCTACATACTATGAAAAGGAAAGGAATATTTTGCACCTTCAGTTCTCACCCTACACCATGCTCTGGAAACCTTTATTTCCTGAAAATCTAAAACTACAATTTCAGAATTTTTCTTAGTTTAGTCCCGACCTAGTAATTTCTGTCCCCAGAACCTTGCACAGGCTAAGCCACATGCTCTCAAAAATCCACACACAGCCTTGTGGTTTCTTTTGTCTGACAGGGTTACGAGTCAAACTCAGGTAGTATGACAACAGACATCCTCCTTTCCACTCAGTCTTTTCTTTCTTAATGCCCAAGCACTACAACTGTATGTGCCAGACACATGGTGTCCATAGAACCATGTCCTACCCTCTCTGAAAGGAAGTATAGTTTTGTAAAGGAAATGAAAGCATCCAAGCATTAAAATGGCTTAAAGAATTGCTGATTACTTAGGACCATCAGTATAAAAGCAGAAATTTCAGACTTGGTCTAGCTTGCTTACACTATTTCAACTTCCCTCATGGCCACCACCATCTTTTTGCCTCCAACAAATGATGTCTAGATTAAGCATTTCTAATTCTAACATACATACAATGACTGGGTTTTCAAGCTAGCAAACAAACATCAAGAAATACCAGGGAGAAAGAGAAAAGCAACTAGAAAAAAAGCATCTCCCTTTCCTTCAGCTTGTCATCATGTCCATCTTGCCCAGAATGGAAGCAGATGCACCACTATGTAGAAGCCTAAAAGAAAAGAGCTAATGTGTATGTCTCCAGCAGTGATAGCCATAGGCTGTGGACTCAACCAAGGTTTGTTGGTAATAACACACTGTAAGAAAGAACAGGATGTGGCTGGAGACAGGGACCACACAGAGGTAAGACAGCACTTCTCTGGGACAAATGTCCTTGTTCTGGCTCCTAGAGATAAGCACAGCACAGTACAACATGCATATAGGAACAATGTGGAGAAGTGGATGTGGACATGGACTGCAGGGGGAAGATATCACCACCAGAGACCCCCTAAGCCCTCCAACCTATTTCCAGAAGGGACTGAAAGAACAAACTTCACATAACTAATGTGTGTAGAAAGTGAGTCACCTCTTTTCCAAGTGGAGAAACTGACCCATAAACAAGTACCCCCACCAAGCCCAGGCAGCACCTCCAGGACCCTGAACATCTCATCAGCCCACTGCTCTGTGTTTGTACTAGGAGCTCAGGGACTAACATTTCAATTTCCATACCAAATGTGTAACTCACTAAAAAACCTCTGTAAGCTTTTTTGAACCCTCTGGCTTTTGTTTTTCCTTTTGGCCACAAGCATCTTCAACTCCTGAGTGCTCCTGTCCCCTTAAGCAGGGGTACAGGGCTATTGCAACACACACTGTAGCAACACTAATGCAATATTATTAACATAGAGAAGTCAGAAACTTCACTTAAAATCCTTTTATTCTTCCTGGTGAAATGCATTTTTGTTGAAATATCTTCCACCTATCTTCGTGGCAATAGCTTCCCCCAATTTTTGCATTTGGATCCTACTTGCAGTATTTTCTATCTCATCTGCTCCCATCTTTTCCAATCCAGTGGTTTAAAAAAAAAGATTTTATTCTTACCAGAGTCACTGACAGATTCATAACCCTTCCAAACTGATCAACATAGTAGACATTATCCTGGTACCAGGAATCAAGGTGAAGATAATTATACATGCCAAAAGCACGCATGTGGTCAAGGGTATATTGATCATCACGAAGCTGCACTTCTGCTACAGCTGGAGGGAAAAGAGAAAGACTATTTTAACAATTATTTATTTACAATTTAGTAATTTAAAATTCAAACTAATAATTTAAAAATAATTCTTCCATTTTCACTCCATAAGTATGCTTTATTTGAAGAAAAATAAATTATGTATACATAGTTTAAAATTTCCCCATAAACTTGGAAAGCAAGTCATCCACCCTGAAGGCCACTGCAGCAATTTGCTTTGATTATCTCATCACCATTACCATTTACAGTGGCCTGTTGTGGTGGGTTTGCCCTGGCTGGATGCCAGATGCCCACTAAAGCCACTCAACATGTCACTTCCCTCCTCAGCTGGACAGGGAACAGAAAACATGAGGCTCACAAGAGAGGATGAGCACAAGGAGAGATCAATCACCTATTACTGTCACAGGCAAAACAGACTCAAGCTGAGGAAATTAGTTTAATTTACTGCCGATCAGACCAGGGTAAAGAGAAATAAAACTAAATCTTAAAACACATTCCCCCCCAACCCTCCCTTCTTCCCAGGCTCAACTTCACTGCCACTGGTCACTCCGTCCTCCCCTCTCTAGTGGCACAGGAGACAGAGAATGGAGGTTGAGGTCAGTTCATCGCACCTCTCTGCTTCTCCTTCCTCCTCATTCTCTTCCCCTGCTCCAGCAAGGAGTCCTTTCCACAGGAGACAATCCTTCACAAACTTTTCTAAGGTGAGTTCTTTCCTGTGGAAAGAACTGCAGTTCATCACAAGCTGCTCCAGAGTAGCTCCCTTTGACAGGTCACAGTCCTTCAGGAAAAACTGCACCAGCGTGGGTGCCCAGTGGAATCACAAGTCTTGCCACCAAACCTGCTGTGGTGTGGACTCCTCTCCCCATGAGAGATCACAGAGAGATCACAAGAGAGATCACAAGAGAGATCACAAGAGAGATCACAAGAGAGATCACAAGAGAGATCACAAGAGAGATCACAAGAGAGATCACAGAGAGATCACAGAGCCTGCTCCAGCATAGGCTTTCCATGCCATCACAGTTACAGTCAGGTGCATCCACCTGCTGCAGCATGGGGTCTTTCACAGTCTGCAGGTGTATCTCTGCTCCCCTAGGGGCCTCCATGGCCTGCAGGAAGAGACCACCTGTATCACCATGGTCTCCACCACAGGGGACTCTCTGCCCTGGCATCAGGAGCACCTCTTTCCACTTCTTCCTCACTGACCTTGGTGTCTGCAGAGTGGTTTCTCTCGCACAGCCTCACTCATCTCTCTGGCTGCAGTTCTTGTGCAGCAGCTTTTTATACTTTTCCAGTTTACTACCCCAGAGGCACTACCACCATGGCTGATGGGCTCAGCCTTGGCCAGTGTCAGGTCCATGTTGGAGCTGGATGGGATTGGCTCTGTCAGACATGAGGGAAGCTTCCAGCAGCTTCTCACAGAAGCCTTCCCTTGTAGTCCCCCGTTACCAAAACCTTGCCATGCAAACCCAATACACCTCCACACTGTCTCTCACCAGCATGTGTTGAGGTCCAATTTATCAAAAACCTTCACAGGATGAAACACACATCTACACACATGCAACAACGTCAAACCTACTTGGTATTGCAGTAAGGGAAAAAAAGTCTGCTCTATAGTAACTCTAGGAAAACAGCAGCCAAAAGAAATATTCCATATAACCACATGGATTTCATGCTCTTCAATGCTGAGCTACTATACCAACACTTGCAAGGCAAAAGATTAAAACAGTACAAAGCAGAATTAGTTCACAGTAATTACAAAAAAAAAAACAAAAACAAAACCACCAAACAAAATTACAACAAAAATCAAAAGCAAACAAACAACAACCCCCCGCCATGTTCTTAGCACACTCACTGGGGCTGAAATTTCCAGAAATGTCTAAGATTCCATAAAAATTTCAGACTAAGTTTTTCTAATTGAGAGAGGCTGCAAAGAATGGCTATTCAGTAGCCATTCTTGTATCCTAGAATACTATCTTCTTCAAGGCAAGAAGCACAGTACCTACAGTCATTCACTTAAGCAAGATTTTTCCAAATAGAAAACCTCTACTTAACTATCAGTAATCAGGACTGGATTATTTGTTGAAGACTAACCAGGTTTTTATTTAAATTATGTGCAGCTTTTTTCCTCCTATTCTGTACCTCTACACAGACGCAGCAGCTGTAGTCCAAACACCTCAAAATACATTAGCAGAGGTCTAGCCCATCGTTCTGTAAATAGTCTCAGATAGACCAGAACTCCATTTCATTCTCCAGTAGAGTCAACCCAGGATACTTAGCTTTCCTGCAGGGAACTTACTTTGAACTTCACTGAACAAAACACCTTTAGGAAGTTACAAGTAAACTGTCAGTCTATGATAATTAATTAGCACTCAAGCCCAGAGTATGTGAAATGCACCTCAAGGCTAATCCTACTCATAGCAGATTGTAGCTCCTAATCTTTCAACTTCTACTTTCTTCCTTTTTCTGCTCAGAAACAGAGAAAATCTATTTCCAGTATTTCACTTCCATCCCACCCCATAACAGGCACCATTCACAAGTCTCTGCAGCAGCACTCAGACTTCTGCCTCTTCTTTAGCATCTCCTTGAACCCTACTGCAGCAGAAGCAGTTTACTGTGGCAGAATACCAATTCCTGCAAAGAGCAGCTCATTTGGCAGTACCATCAGTGCCACTGCACAGCTATCACAAACTCAACAACCAGACAATCCCTGTATGGCTCAGAACAGACCCTGTCAGAGACACTGGCTATTAACACAACAGTGGCTTTAGGAAACTATGCAAGATTATGCTGCCTGATTAATAAAAAATCCAGTCATACTATACAAAATGCTTGCAAAATGACAGTGTAATTAGCAATTAGTCTCCTAATCACTGTTGATATTTGCAAACCAGCAGTTTTAATTCCACCCAGATCAAATCATTATTCATATTCACCACACAGGAGGGATTTCTGTACCTCTGCAATTAACAAATTACTGTTCCACAAGCTATGGCCCTTCAAAACAAGCTAGAATATCAACAAAGGAGAAGAAAATACACCTGTCTTAATGGTAAGGACTGCTACCCATTCCAATTCCTATTTTAATTAATTTGAATGTTTTACTCTAAATTACACCGTAAAAAATTATAATATATTGTGAAAATGCATTTTAAAGTTGTTTGTGTAACCAAGCTTTATCACAGATATTTTTCCCAACACAACAAGAGATGACATGAATGTTTTGTAAACAATTAAAGGCCAAACCAAATATAATCCAGGATAATTATTATCACTGAAACCAAGCACATATAATCTCACATTATCAGTGAAACAAAGCACATATAATCTACTTCTTGTATAGCTGATCCTATGAAATTAGAATATACATGCAGAAACATGTAAAGATTTTTTTGGCACAACCCCCCTGAAATGGTAAGGCTTCCTTTCTCCACTTCTCACTCCCTACTCTCCTAGTTATGTTGTTCCTGTCAGAACTGTAACTAAAACCAGTACAAATACTCCAAACTAGATGATTCCTAAAGTAAATGTACAATTTTTCACCAAGATTCTTGGAACAATAAACTATTGATTAGCTGGTCGCAAGGTGATAAACTTTATAAAATCTGGAAGAACATGAACTCTCTGTCCTTTATTTTTCTAGACTGTAGTTCTGATAAGCCCTGAATAATAAAAGGGGTCAGGAATAGGAGATCCAAATCCCTTGTATTATTGCCATATGTAATTAATTCCATAAACAGAAGTCAGAAACTATACAATACACAGGTGATTTGAAATTAGGAAATCTGACAAATATGTATTGTCTTGTCGTGAAACACTTCAAATGAGGCAGTCAACTGCTTTCAGACTGTGTTATACATATGTATAGCTCTGCCAAGATGAAGCAATTAAAGAACCTATGCCATTCTCCATTAATTGAAAACCATACTGTGACCAAGTGAAATCTGCCATCTGCTATCACATACCATGTGCTTAGATAGTTTATGGAAGATTCTACACTAGGGGGAAATTCATTCATTCCTTCCTTTCTACAGCCTACAAGATTCAAAGTTTCTTGATGGTCTTTCAAAAAAAGAGAAAACCAATAGAGCTGAGTGCAAAAAAATAAAGGATAAAAGAAACAAGACTTTTAATAAAGTAAATTCAGAGAAAGGTAAGTTAATATAAATGGAGAAGAAGAAGAAATACTTCAATCAGATCATCACCTTATTCAGTCTCACAGTTACACAGTTCTATGAGTTTTAATTTAGTTGTTCAGTCAAGATTTTTTTCCGATTTGTTGTTTGGTTTGGGTTTACTTTATGGTTTTTAATTTTTTTCCAGTTTTTTTTTGTTTTGTTTTGTTTTGTTTATGTGATTTTTAAGAGTCAGACTAATGCACCAGTCTCAATGGGTTCACTAGTCTGTTTGGGTTCAATTAAGAAGCAGCAGTCAATGGCAGCTATTCAACGGAATGACAAGTGGTCTCTCTCAAATTTCTGATAAACACACCTGCACCATGATAACCCAGCAACACTGATTCATACACGGTTATTCATACCAGAAAAGAAAGCAAGTATGCAGACTGTATAAACTAAATCTCAGCTTTCCACATTAATTCCCAACAAACCTAGTTGCATAGGATATTTTGGACCAGTATAAAGAAAACTATGCTACTTTTCTAGAATTGTATTTATCTCTACTAGTTCCATGCTTTAAAAGAAATAATTTAAATAATTTGACTCAAAATAGTTTAAACATAATTAAAGAAAAGATTTGCACTCACAATGCTTTACTTAAAAGCAAAAGCATTAAATACAAAGTAATTCATAAGAGTCAACAGAAGTAACACATCCCTAACCTGTTACTATAAGATCTCTAGCTAGATATTATTATAATTGCTAGTCTGCAATGCAAAAAAAAAACAAACAACATCTACTCTGAATAAAGAACACTCAATCAAGAAACTTATACTTTAAATGAATAGAGAGGTCTTACATCTGCCACCAAACACTATGAAGCAGAACTGGGGGGGAAAAAAAACGAAACATAGAGAAAAAAAGGATGAGGAACAACCCTGAAACAGCCTCTCTATTTTTATATGTTTCCCTGAATACACCAAAGCAACTTCACAAAATTGCAAAATATGCAAACTAATTATACCAGCACATTCTGTGCTATCAAATATTATATGCTTGTATGTCATGCCTTGTTTTGCAATGCCACCCAGTGGAAGCAATTTTGTATTGCAGACACACTGGTCCATTAGTGGAAGAGATAATTTATTTTATAGTATCAGTATTCAAAGACCCTTCTAACCCTGCATTAACACTTTTTCTTTTAATTATAAAACCCATGTTTTTATTGGTAAGGGTAGCATCTCGTTGTTGAGGAAATATGTGCCTGAGACCTAAACTTCTGTGAATTACAGCTGCAAATGTCTGAAAAAGCTTACTATTTCTTACTATTCTTACTATACATTAATTTAAACACTTTTTATATTTAAATTTTCAAATGCAAATGGAAAATGCAAATGAAAATCTCTGTAAATGTTTGAAACATACCAGTGCCTTTTGCTCCATGAAAAGTCATAAACCTGTTTTCCATGTAGCACTACTAATGAGCAAGTTTTCACTGAAGCAGGCCTTCTAAGCAGCATGTATTACCACCATTTTTCAAAAAAAGTGAGAAAAGTGATAAATGCACACGATCAAAGGAATGCATTCTCTGTACATGCTCCTGGCTTGCATCAGCAGCTCCATCTCTGAGCAAATGTTTACTCTGCCTTCCTGCTGTAGCTATACTGAAAAACATCTACTAGTAAATTACAGGTACAATGGTCCTGCCAAACAGACAAGGTAGAGAGGAAGGGGATCAGGGACATCCACATCCATCTGAATAAATTCCAAGCCTCTGGAAAGGAAAAGGAATTATGAGACATCTAGCCAGTAACGAGCAATAGTCTCAATCCCTTAGAAATGTTATGCAACTTGGACATGTTCCTTGCTGGAGACAAGGACTTGCCCCACAATCTCTGATTTGGACTCTGCTGAGCTCGGATTAGGGCAGAAGAGATAACCACAACCAAGATCCTCATTCATCCCTCCTAAACGTTAGGTGATCTAAAAAACAAGGCATCACAAAACTCAGTGCAAGGAAACATTTGAAAATAAATTATGGAAATAAACTTTAAAAAATAAGGAGAAAGACAAAATGTACAGTGAAGAGCTAGGAATTAAAAGCATAATAATGTAGGACTCATTACTAGGTGAAATACATTACCAGGAGAAGAGATGAGAAAACAAATGACTGTGACAGTTTAGCATTAACTAGGACAGAATGGATTGGAATAAGGAAAAAATAAAAGAAGAACATGCAAGTCATAGTATTTAAAAGAGAAGGGACGGTATCATACTTCCCCCATTCTTCTTCACTGTGACCATACATTTTTAGAAATTTATTAGAAAATCACCTTCTCAGTGATTTAATAGATCTAATAAATAAATTGTTTCTTAAAATGTCAGTGCATATCTGACCACAGCAAATTCCTGGCAACCATAGTCAACCAGTTGAAGGCATATTAGAACTGAACACTAGGTTTTACATGATGGTCAAAAAATGAGGCTCACTGTAGTCCTCAGGAACATGACAACCATCACAAGTTGCCACACAACACCACATGCTTTCATCCACCTGCTCCAGAGGCTGAAGACTGCATCAATTCCACAGGGCATTTTTTTTTGGTAATTTTACTTTATAGCTAGTGGTGAAATTCATGAAAATAGATAATAAACTCTTCAACTACAGCTGAGTTAAAACTCACTTCTACTTAAGAACAAGCACTTATTTCTTTTTATTGTCATGTATTCCAAGTTCTCTAAAACTCACATATTCCTCTTAAGTGCCACCAAATTTGGGATGCCACCCAAGCAGAACTACAAATCTCAGGTCATTTGAGACAAACACTCATTAAATCTTTTTCTGTAAAACAAAAAATCAACCGCCTTTTTACATTAATCTTCCAGATTCTACTACATTATTTATGCAAACAGTTGTGAATAAAATCAGAAATAATTGTACTGACAGTGTTCCTCAACATTTTACTTTTTTTCAGCTATTGCACTCAGTCCCATTTTGAGGAAATTAAATCAAATTCTTCACACAGTGACAAATATTTATTTAATAACCCAGAAACTACCAAGCTCTTAATCATGTTCTAGAGGCTTTGAATCTGGATACAAGTGTGCTGGAAAGCAGAAGTTCTTGGCCTTCCCACACAGTACTGGCTTCTTCTCCCACACAGTAATTTGAAAAAGCCACAGCCTACACATGATCCACAGTCTCTACAACTCAACCCATCACTCCTGCACAACACAAAAATCAAATTTTGGAAGGATACCCTAAACCTAACACATGTGTAGACCACTGACACTGAGAAATACAAAAGTCAGGTACAGAATACCTCTGCACTGTGAGTAAACTGCCTTGAAGGACACAAAAGAAAACCAGCAAGGAGAAGGAGGCAGCTATATGGCCGAAGAGCAGGCTGCAATCAAAACATCTGGAAGACAGATATAAGGCCTGATACATTTCCTGTTATTAATTCCGAAACACAAGAACAACAATAAAAGCTTTCCACTCTTTAGAGGACCAGTATCCATATCTACATATGCACACACAGAACAGAAAATATGAGTTAGTATTAGTGACTGTGTAGCACAGTTGAGTAAGTTAGACTGAAATGAGTCAGGGTCTTTGTGCTGTGGGAAGTGGGGAAAGAAAAGAACACAGTCACACATATCAATCCTCTATTACACACACAGTTACTGTAACCATTATGTAAAGTATGTAAAGGGACAAGAACTGAGTAGATCCATCTCTCCATTAGCAACTCCATTGTTCATGTATTTTAATGAAGATCTATAATCCTCACCTATTTAGAACAGGTGCACAACTGACTATCCAAGAACCACAAAGTTTGCTTGACCATAGGCATAACAGCAAATAAGAGACAAACTCAGGGAGTGCACCAATGCTATGCTGCTGCTCTCTCTGACAAAACTGCAGCAAATTCATAACATGCACCCATTCACCTGCATTTGGGCTGTCTTTTGAAAGGTGACACCTAAAGCAGTCATACAGTAAAAATGTTACTCTCATTAAATTTTGCAGTCCTACCACAGATACACTCACAATCTCATTCACTTAGCCTTCAATACAAAAATTATCGAAAAACTTCCTTCCTGCTGCTGACAACTCAGCATGGCAAACACAACGTTCTGATCTACCACGAATAGAGTATGTTCTACACAAAACTAAAGTAGCATGTAATGTGTCACTCTGTAGACAGATATATTGTTCAGTAAGTATATAGAGACTGAGATTAATCTGCACAAATTGTGTTTACTGTCTCAGCTTTACAAAGAAAACCAAACTAATTCACCCACCTTACAGAAAGACCTGAATTTCTCAAATCAGTAAACGTAGAGTGCTGAGATATTTCAGGGCATGGCTAAGACTGTAGGCACATATCCAACAGGACTTTGTGCTAATGTACTCTTCAGTGAATTAGCGTGTTGATGGACCAGCATCTCAAACCCTAACGATGCTTGGCAGAGAAAGCAGGGCGTGGAATGCATAACATGAAGATTCACCTCTCAACTCTGGGCAGAGTAAGAAAGAAAAACAGCTAATTTGCTGAAGTTTGTACAAGAGGTTAATTTCATGCGTGTTTCTTTAAATCGCATGTGCTCCGTTCACACTCCGCTGGGAACCACCTCAGCTGGGCATTTGGCCTCACCTTGCCCGCACAAGCAAGAGCAGATTTAGGACACAGTTTCCTTACTCATTTAGGAACTAAGCGCACCAGGAGCAGGCTAAGGCAGAGGTCTGACAAGTCAGACACCTCAGTCCACCACGAAGCCACCGGGCGGGGAGGACGCCGGACGCCCCTGGCCAACTGCAGCTCTTATACCGGGAAAAGCCGAGACGAAGCGCTCGATCTCTGAAACCCCTGCCGTCCGAGAGGCGCGGGACTCCCGGTGCTGCGGGCCGGGCTGTCCCCAGCTCGGGGCACCCTGCACCGAGGGCCGCGGAGCACCGCGAGGGGACGAAGGGAAAGGCGGCGGGATCCGTCCCCCCGCGCTGCCCGAGGGATGCCCGGCGGGATCAACCCCGCGCCCGCTCCTCACCCGCGTCCAGCCCCAGCTTGTAGCAGGCCAGCGGCTCCAGCGACAGCTTGTATCCCTCGAACTTGGGGTCCAGCAGCAGGCGCTTGGCCTGCAGGGAGCAGTGGGCGGCGCCCGCCATCCCGCGGCTCCGGGAAAACTTCGGGAAGCGCCGGCAACTCCGCGGGCCCGCGGGGAACGCGCGGCAGCGGCCGCGGAGCACCACGGGAAGAGGGTGCGCGGGCGCCCGGCCGCCGGAGTGCATGCTGGGAGTCGTAGTCCGGGCCAGGAGGCAGCCGCGCGCCCGGGGCGCGCCGGGAGCTGTAGTCGCCGAGCCTGTACTACATTTCCCGGCGGAACCCGCGCCCAGGAGCGGTGGGGCTGGCGGCGCATGGTGCGTCCTGTAGGCGGCTCCGCCTCTGCTGCACGGATCGGCGGGGCTGCGGCGGGCGGTGAGCCGGGAGCGAACCGGGCCGGGCCTTCCCCGCGCCGCTCCCTCGCTCCGGGGCGCCGCTGGGCGGGCCGAGCGCCGGGGGCGCCGGGTGGGAGGGCCGGGCTGCGGAGAGGCCGCGCCCGGACAGGGTGGGCCGTGCCCGGACAGGGTGGGCCGTGCCCGCGCAGGCGGCCCGATGAGCTGCCGGTGCCCGGCGCTCGGGCAGCCGGGTGGGTGCCGTGCCCAGCTCGCCCCTGAGCCGGTCACACACTGGTGCTCCGGTCATTAACCGCAGGGGTGTGTCAGTGGACGGAACATTGCATGTCATTCTGTTTTGGTCACTTTTTTTTTTTGTTGAGTGAATGACACCAGCATTTGTCGAAACTCTGCTTTGCTCTGTGTAGGTTTGTGGAAAACCTAGATTTCCAAAATGAATAAAGATGCGCAGATGAGAGCAACCATTAACCAAAAGCTAATCGAAACAGGAGAGCGAGAGCGGTAAGTTGAATTCCTACTCCCTGCCGGTGAGAGGCTTTAAATACAACAAGACTGCATTATACCTAGAAGTACAATAAACTCCATAAAGTAAACTCAATTCTAAATTCTTTAAATGCTTGCACATGAAAGTCTTGAGAGTTATATAAGCTATTTTAAAAAATGCCTTTTGAACAGTTTTATTTTAGTTTTCCACTTGAAAAGAGATAGTGGGGAGATAAAGAATGGGTAATTGGTTTATGAACTCTAAAGCTTTCTCTTATGCAGGTATTTTGTGTTGGAATGCCCTAGATTCATGTAAGAATCATCCTTCCATTCAATTTGCTGTAGCTAAATCTTGTTATTTCCTGATAAGGAGAAGGAAACAAAACTTTCCTTTTTGCTTTTAAGTTTTTCTTATGTTTCTAGCTCTTCTCTTATTAAGTAAAGCAATATATTGTACAATACATAAAGGAGCGCTTGTGCAAGTCATTGCAGAGATCCCGATCAAGGCAAACAAGTAAATTGCACAATTTTTTTTGGCCTATTGTTGTCTCTTCAGTCTGTTTTATTGATGTTATATTTACATATCACTAGAGAGCTTATGACATTTACCTCCTCATCGTTTCACTGTGCTTGCAACACCATGCACCAAAAGCTCTATTTCCTTCGTTTTTAAAGACCTGTATGAGAAGAAATTTTTTCCTGGGTCATGGCATAGCCTTATGCCTGGTGTAACCTTTTGTAGCCTGACATGGTATCTCTACTCTACATCTTTCCTGGTTGTGACCATCCCCTTGAAGATTGCACAGAGCTTGAGAAAAGCAAGCAATTTATTGAAATGGTATTGAGATCTATTTTATGCTAATTTAAGAATAGGAAGGGTTTTATCAGGATGTCAAAAGCTGTCTTATAAACAGGCTTTATCAGAGCTGTACTGTGATCAGAGGCAGAGAACTTAGATTTCTTGAACTGAGAAGTATCCAGACACAGCCAATTTCACCTGTGTTCTTACTCTGCTTTTTGTCATCAGTTCATCTGCCCTTCTACACAATTCACTGAGTAAAAGGGATTAGACCTACACTGTTCAGCCCCTTGCTACAATCCTTTCATTCATAAAAACAGGGTTTTGCTAGAGTTACTTAGGATTGTACAAGATAAACAGGCTTCCTAGCTAATGGAGAAAAGGGTAAAAGATATTAAAGTTATTTATCATATCTTACTTTCATTTTCCCTTCTTCTGTTTTTTTCCTACTAATTTTCACATTTTTACGTAACTTTCAATATTCTGTTTTGCTATACAGAGTAGATGCTTTATTGTGGCAGATTGTTGTGTCTTTTCCAGTAACGCCTGAATTCTTGTTGCTTAAGCTTACATAGCTAACCATGCTTAGGAAGCTTAAGATATAGGATCCTTCATTTTCACCCAGAACAAGATTATGTGTAATTGGGGAGATAAACCTGCAGTTGAGTAGAGCAGAATTCTTCCTGAAAGGTGAGGGAGAAGGTTTTACTTATTTTCAAGACTATTTTTCAGCTGAAATACTCCAACTTTGAAAGTCTGCATACATCTGCTACCACAGTAGACTGAGTCAGGTGGAGTAATTCAAGGGCTTCTATTTTTTTCTCTGTGGCTGCAGCATCAACATTGCCTGAAGCAATTCTGTGAGTTAGTTTTGGATTCACCTGCTGTTCAGCCATTTCTGCTGCTGCTCTGGGACCTCTTGGGTAGTAATTGTAGGCCTGACTTTCCTACTGGAGCATATTTAAGCTGTCAGGAATGTTTGCTGTTCTAACAAGTTTTATATTGTTTTAACAGCCTTAAAGAGTTGCTGAGAGCCAAGTTAATTGAATGTGGCTGGAAGGATCAGTTGAAGGCACATTGCAAAGGTAACAGTGGTCAATTAATTAATTTCCTTTGTAGTCAGCTGAGATTCTGGATACATAAAAGTCCCAGATGAAGGCTTTACTGACAGTTTAAACAAGGCCTGGGCAAGAAGAATGTATCCCTGGCAACTTGACATTTATGTTTAAACATGCTACTGAACTGAGATTACTTCTCAGCCTTGATTTCTGCATTTTTCAGTAGTGTGCAAGGCACCATAAGTAAACAGTTGTTTCATACTGATGAAACATACTGATGTGTATTAATAATAGCCTTTATTTTCCTATAGATGTATTCCTTTTTCTCTGACATACTTTTTGGCTTGGCTGAAATATGTACTGAAATCTTGTTTAAACCAGTTGGAAGAATAGGAAGGATTTACTGTCTGTGCTCTTACTTACCGTATGTTCCAAAGTGTTTTTCCAGTTGCACCTTTCTTACTACTGTGTAAATAATATGTTTTAAGAGATAAGTGAGCCAACTTGTGAACTGCTCCAACACTCTAGTAACAGGCACATCTGGTACTGCTCAGATGAGATAAAACAATTTCATGTTTGTTTTTAAAATATGAGCTGATCAAGATGCATCAGCAGTGACAGGTTCCCATCCTTAAATCTATGGCATGAGAGACTAAAATCCACTGTACAGTGCAGTAGGTACTGAGCTAATAACCTATATTTAGGTCTCATATTCTTCATATTCTCCCATGACCATGTAGGTAGGTTTTGTCTCTTAATCACCAGCACAGGTGTCCTGGTTTGAGAGGAAGTGAGTTTTTTGGGATGCTGTGGTCAAACCAATAGGTGCTCAGATTTGAATATTGGCACCTGGTGTGGCCACTGGGGACATGGATACGCCTCTGAGAACACGGGGGGTTAAAAGCAGAGAACTCCCAGGAAAGGTTTCTCTTGGGTTCCAGTGGGGAAAGAGGTCAGAGCTCCCCTGCCCAGCTGCGGCTGGACGGGAGAGGGGAAGCCATGCGGCCGGGTGAGGTAGGGCCTCCGACAGAGAGGGGAGGTGAAGGCCCCTGAGGATGGAAGGGTGGAGGAACATTGGAGAGTCATCGGGCAGCCATCGCCCCCCAGGGGAGAGAGAGAGAGAGAGAGAGAGAGAGAGAGAGAGTTCTGGACAGGCAGAGACTGAGATTTTTAACCCTTTTCTTGGATGATGGAAACCTTACAAATGCTGATCCTCTTGGAGCTGAATGAGAAGAGAGATAGAGATGAGATAAGAGGAAATGGGCCACAAGAGAAGTGGAGAAGAATCTTGGGTGGGAGGAGGTGATGGAGTGGCCTTTGGCTGGACTTTTCTTGTATAGCCATGGCCAGAACCATTTTTCCTGTGACACAGAGACTGCATTTAGGGGGAGGCAATGGCTTGGAGCCAAGAGAGTGCAGCGATGCTATGGGAGTGCATGAACAGAGACAACGGGTGAGGAGGGTGGTTGGTGCCCTCGATCTTCAGTGGAAGAGAAGATCTCTGTTCTTGAGACCCCTCGGCCCCAGGGGGTGAAATTTGGGGGGGGCAGGTGTCCCGAAAGTGAGAGACTGTGCTCTTTTTGGAACTGGACAAAGCACCATTAAAAGGAAAACCCTAGAAGCGGCTCTGGTCCATGGGCAGTGGTGAGAGCACTGGGCATGGAAGGAAGATGTCACGATGGCAAATGATCTCCGGGCAGTGCCACGAGTGACAGGAAACACAAGAGGTCTCAGCTGTGTTTTCCAGGGGAAGCCTATGGCACAAGAGGGACTCCTCACTCCTTGCTGAACTGAGAATTGGTTATCTAAAGGGTGGTGATGGACTGAGAGTTGGTGATCTGAGGGGTGGATGTATTGGAATTTGGTGGGGGGAGGAGGAATGTTAATGGAAGGTTTTCATTCTGAGTTCTGTGTGTTTCTTTTATATATTGTTAAGTTAATAAAGTTTTTTTTCCTTCTATTCCCAAGCTGGAGCCTGCTTTGCTCTATTCCTGGTCACATCTCACAGTAGACACCAGGGAGAATGTATTTTCATGGGGGCACTGGCATTGCGCTAGGGTCAAACCACGACAACAGGTTTTATCATTTTATGAATGGATTAAAAGACTTAAAGTATTGGTCTTGGTCTTCCCCAGATGTCATTAAAGAAAAAGGATTAGAACATGTTACTGTTGATGATTTGGTGGCAGAAATCACTCCCAAAGGCAGAGGTAAGAAAATGCAAATGTGGATGGAGTAGCACATCAATAAACATACCTACCTCTATTTCATCAGTATTTTGAAAGCAGCATCATGAGCTTGTCTGTGTTGGATTCAAGGAAAAATGTTAATAGCTTGATATTACCTACAAATAAAATGTTAATAGCTTAATATTAACAACCAATGAAATATGGGAATTTTTTTTTGTGTAGCAGCCTTCAGATTACTTTTGCAGATTATTTAGTCTTGTCTATATTCACTTTTATAATTGACTTAATGGTCCCAAGTTCTGTATGCAACACAGATGTTTTTAAATTCCAAATCTTTTAAGATGGAAAATCAGAGCTAACAGTTCTAGTGGAATGGGAAGAGTAAATGACATAGCATACAAATACAAAATAATTAAATCACTTAAAGAAAACTGCAGTCCTCTTTATATTGATCCTCTCATGCTCTCTAGCAGGGTTTGATGTTAGTGGTAGAAACTTCATTAAGTTCTAAATAAAAATAGGCATTCAAAATAGCTTGCTTGAGACCCTTACTAGAGACCAGATTTGAGGTTTTTTTTTTTTTGGTCTTAAATTTGTGAAGAAAAAAGGTAGGATAATCACACTTGTTCTGGTGATTATATCCTGTTTCCTGTTAAATAATAATTTTCCTCAAACTTGCCAGTTTTCTGGACTATGAATAGGCAAAAAAAACCAAAAAACAAACCCTGACCAGTAAAATTGTTCTCAATAGATCCTAATTTTAGCCTATTTTAAATGGGATAAATATACATGTGCTATATGAAAATCAAGTTTTTTCAGTTACTTTAGGTATTAACAGAATTGCAAGAACAATAAAAGAATAGAAATGGCAATTGTAAAAGTGTGGTTTTACCATACTTTTTATTTTGTCTTTTTTTACTTCCTGCTTTCTTATTTGTCTTTCAGCTTTGGTACCAGACAGTGTAAAGAAGGAACTCTTGCAAAGAATAAGAACCTTCCTTGCTCAGCATGCCAGTCTTTAACTTTGACATTCATCTGGGATACAGTTTCCGGTATTACATCAGTCATGTCAGGATTGGAATACAGTTTACATACTTCATAAGGATTAAAAACTATTAATATTTCTTTGCATTGCATCAATTTCTTAAAGTTGGTGTTATTTTAATAAAAAATTTTGTGGACTCATGGTTCTAAGGTGGTTCTCTATCTTGGTGGACTGCAATGTGCTGTCACCTGTTCCAGTTTTTAATAATCCGTAACTTTATACAATTGTGGAACCTTGCAGAGATTTTCAGAAAAGAAGCACAGTTAACAAGTATGTTGAGCAGAAATGCAGAAAGGTGTAAAAAAAAGTGTGGAAAATGGGATATGACATACTGCTGAGCATAGCTTTTCTGATTTTTCCCAGAGTAAGCAGGACAAAGTTAAAACTATATAAAACTCTTGGTGAAATTCCTTTTGTACTTCTTTTATAGGGAATGAGTTGTTTGAAGTCTCTGACACGGGATGCAAATATTTACTCAGCAATTAATAAGAGGTTGAATTCTTTAAGAAAAAGGCGGTTGTATCTTTCATCAGCAATTTTTTCACATTTACTTTGAGTCACTATTCTAATTTTGAACTACTACTGTTTTCTATCTTTGCCCATATTACTGGTTTTTGGGTTTTTTATGTGGATCTTTGGGGCCTTTTTAAATTAAATATAGTTCAGTACTTTGCCACTGTAACATGAAGCATTTTTAATTCTTGTATCTGAACTGTAACATCAACCAGGTCTATACATAACTGCAAAAATAAATTTGATTAATAGAGAGCATCAAGAAAGAGGCTTTGAAGTGAGAATGTTTAATTTCCCCCATATTTTAGAGTCATTTATAAAGTGATGCACAAGCATAAGCAAAAACTGAATGAGCATTTGGATACTGTTGTGACTCGGTGGCTATTGGGAAAAACTGACTCAAAATAATATTCATACTCCTATTTAGAAGAATGCTGTAAAAACTGTCACTTAAAAAGCCGTTCCTCTGCCAGTGGGTTGTGCTGGTCCATCACTGCTGCGAGCTCCCGGCTGAGGAGCCGCTCGGGGGCACCCGCGCCCTTCGCACGGGAGGGTGGCGGCAGCTGCCATTCCCTGAGCCCTTGGCCTGCGGGGCTGTGGCACAGACACAGGGGCGCTCCCCTCGCTGCCCGCCCGCTGAGCGCCACCTGCACGGGCTGGGCACAGCGACAGTGGCAGCGCCACCCTCAGAGGGCTCCAGTGCCGGCTCAGACGGGGAAACAAGTCTGGGAGAAATCTGGCAACAGCCAAAGGTGAAGTTTGGCAGTAAACAGGAGTTGGTATAAACAGGGCAATACCAGCACCAACGGGCCGAGATGTAACTGGTCATGAGCATCTTTTGTCTACAAGGATCAAGCTCCTGCTAAGACTGAAACAACACTGGAGCCAAGATCGTGGATCTGCTGCAGATATTCCGCCTGTGCTGTTTTAAATCTACCTTAATGTCAGTTAGAGTGTATTTGCTGTATGTCATTGCCTCGATGCTGTTAAATAAATGTGGAGGTCGGAAAGAAAATAATTGTTTCACTTAAAGATCCGTTTTGTTTTTTAAAATGTCCTTTTGCATTTAATATGTATAATTGCTTAACCCCTGCTAGCACCTCTGCCCCACACACCTGCTCACTCACTCCCCAGCAACACCAAGTGGGATGAGAAAGAGAATCGGAAGCATTGAAGTCAGAAAACTCATGGGTTGAAATAAAGACAGTTCAATAGGTAAGGTAAAAGCCATGCACACAAGCATAGCAAAACAAAGACTTCATTAAGCACTTCCCATTAGCAGGAAGATATGCAGATATCTTCAGGAGAGCACGGCTCCATCCACTTTTGCAAAATCTCTGAGGTTAGTTAGAAAATAACATCTCCTAGATGTTAGTTAGAAAATAACATCTTCCCTTCCCTGGGAAGGGAAACAAAATCTTGCGATTTAAATGGGGATCAAAAGCTGTGGTCCCTATCCCTGCAGTTGATGGCATGGCATACCTTTTGATGGCTATCACTTTGGCAAAATATAAGGGTTTTTTTCTATTTTAAGTATCCAGGGCATGTCCCTGATATCTTCCCCTCCAAGTTGTGTCTTCCTCCTTGATTTTTTCCCCTGCTTTTGCAACATCTGTGAGGTTAGTTTTGGCCTCTTTTGGTCCTTTGCACTGCACTAGATGTAATCCCAGTCAATTTTCTTGTAGTTACGAAGGGTCCTGATTTTTGGGATTGTGGTGTTTTTTTCAATTGCATTTCATTTGATCATATCTCCTTTCCAGAGTGTTTGTAAGGCTTTCTTTTCACTTTCAGACTTCAAAGGGATTCAATTTTAGCAATCTTTGGTTCATATCCCTACATTTGATGGCATACAGGCCTTTTCATGGCTTTTGACTTTAGGAAATTTTTTTTTTAAATATCCATGCCATGTCCCTGATATCTTCCCCTCCAAGTTGTGTCTTTCTCCTTGATTTTTTCCCCTGCTTTTGCAACATCTGTGAGTTTAGTTTTGGCATGTTTTGGTATTTTACACTGCACCTCATTTCCTACCTGACCCTTTTCTTGTAGTCATGAAATCTCTCAATTTCCATTTTTTTTGTTTTTTTTTTAATCACATTTAATTCCATCCTATTTCTTTTCCCAAGTTTTTGTACGTCTTTCTTTTTAGTTTCACAAAATTTCGATTCCCTTTGTGAAAGAAGTGAAAGAAAATGATCTTGGAGGAAATGAAGTGCAGTGCAAAGGACGAAAATTTGTCAAAACCAACCTCACAGATGCTGCAAAAGCATGGGAAAAAAATAACGAAGGAAGACACAACTTTGAAGGCTAGATACTGGGGATATGGCATGGATACTTAAAGAGAATAAAAAAATCTTCCCCAAGGTGACAGTTATCGTATGCTATGGGATGCCTTGGATGGCAGGGACATGGACCAAAACTTGCCCATTTGATCCCCCTTGAAATCTTGGAAAGAGGAGAGAAGGGCTTACAAACAATCTGGAATGGAGATACCGTCAAAGGAAATGTAATTATAGAAAAAAAAGCAGAAAATTGGGAAATTTAGTGACTATATGGAAAGGGACAGGGATTACATGAGGCGCATTTCAAAGGACCAAAACATGCCAAAATTAACCTCTCAGATGTTTCAACATCAGGAGAAAAATTGAAGGAGGACGGTAGAGTATTGGTATGTGTTGAACAGCCAATATTTGTGCTGGGTGATGAAAGGAGCAGCTGTGCACAAGCAAATCAAAATAATAAATACCTGTTTTTTGTGTTTTGTGTATTCTTGGGGAGAAGCAGTTTATTGTACTACCTTTTGCTGTTGGCTTTTGGAAGTTTATTTTACATTAAATTCTTGTGTGGAATGAATCAATCCGTTTGTAGAGCTAGGTCTTGCTGAAAAAAGATATCCACTGAAGCCTCTATTTTTATAGAAATTATTTGTGCATTTAGAACAGACAATTTTGTGTGTATTGGGTAAGATAGAATCCTAAAATGTACTTCAAGATGTATTGATGTTTTTGGATGTGTCAAAGTGACAGACAATATTAGGACCATTAATATTGTGACCTTTATCACAATTATGACTTTGCTAAATTTTTCCATTCAAAAGGTTCAACATTTGTCACTAGAGATGAATTCATATGAATTCAACATCTGTGAAATAACAGTAAGCCAAGAAGAAATTTTTTTTCTGTCTAGTTGAGATGTCAAGTGTAAACAGTGACTAAGTTTATGTTAAAGTCAAGGTATTTCTTTGTATATTGAAAATAGGAAATTGGAATACTGTCGGGAGGTTCTGCGTAAAGTTATAAAAATTATGGAGAGGATTGCTATCTTTTGTGGTGTTTTCCTTCCATGTTTAAGTTTTCTTTTTTATTTTTCTTTCCAGCAGCAGTCCTTTTCCACTTGAAAAACAGACTGAAAAGTTTTATTTCTTTAGATGGCAATCCCACAAACAATTTCAATGAAGCAAAATGACTGAGCTACCAGAGATCAATGAGAAGGAAGTGCAGCAAGACAGGTACAGGTCAGTGCTCTTGTTATTTTCTGGGGTTTTTTTTAATTTTTATTTCTGTTTAGTGTCAGAACTAGTTGGAGAGCTTTTTCCTGGATCTCCATAGTGAACATATTTTACCAAAACTAAATTTAGATTGTGATGATTTTAGAGTCTCTGCAAAGAGTATTAATTTTGAACTAATTTTGTATGTTTATTGCTTGCATCGGATGCTGTTTCTTGGTATGTCCTAAGATATTACATAATAACATATATATATGTTATTATATATGTGTATATCTATATATCTATAGATCTCTCTATATATATATCTATATATATCTATCTACATTTCATATATAACATAATAATCCCAGTCATTGTCTATGAAGTTTGCATAGTAGTACCTACAGTTTCTTGTAGCTGAAGGATTCTTTCACTTGGAGCCAGCAGTCCTTTACACTTTGTGCTTGTAGCTGCTGTTATCCAATTTTATTGAAGTTGAATAAGATTTAATTATGGTAAATTGCGTGTCTGTATCTGTTGGCCCCTGTGCATAGCAATCTGCATAAGTATGATAGTTTTGCATGTGACAGCAATGCCTCATATACATTATGTGGAGTGGCACATTTCCCTTTGTAGAAGGACATCTGCTACCCTCTGGTGCATGGTTTCAAAACACAGATGGGCCAAAGATGTTTCAGCTCTGATGCAGGTCATCACAGTTCCCAGGGCTCTGTACATCATCATCATTACTCTCTGTTGTTATAGGTGATTTTTGTGAGGTTTACTCATTTGAGTACTACTGCAATATCAAAAACTAAGTCCAACAATTCTGCTCCATTTCCCCTCTCACAGTTTTTTTTTTTTTTTATTTCAAAGAAGAGCTGATGGTACTACTTCTACAAATCTAAGGACTTCAGAACAACTTTCAGAAGGAGATTCATTATTCAAAAAGGAAAATACCTTCATTCTCCTTACTTTACTTCCCTGGAAAAGCTCTGAGTTGGGCTGGGTATTTCTGAACATAAAAAAAGACCATGGGAACAGAACGTGGATTCACATCTTCCAAGGAAAGTAGCCTCTGCTGCACTTATTACTGACAGTGAGCTTTGAGCACACCAAGCAAAATCTGCCTTAAACACATTTGGGAAAGAGAATCTGATTCATATCCAACAATGCTTCATGATCATGTTATTAAGACATGGTGTTTGATCAATATCTGCTACTGGAGATGCTGAAAGCAGAATGTTGTTATTTTTGTCTGTAAGTTTTATTTGACTAGTATTTAATCCAACACTTGATTTTATCCATTTCCAGACACTGTGACATGTGTTGCATATCTTCATCCTTCAAATCAATCTTACTATACAGTAAAGTTTGAAAGGCAAGCAACTTCTCTAAACAGTAACATTACCAACCAATAAAACTTTCTTTAAACAGCCTCTTGACAGATGCAAAGTATTAGGACATTTCACAGATTCAAATAGTCACAAACTTTTAAGTCAGAAAAATACAGCTGTGTTCATCTAATCTTACTTGGATGACATTAATTACAGTATGGACAGATATCTGGAATAATTCATACAATTTACAAATCCATCCAAAGTATGAATTATTGTTGAAATTAGGGAAATTATTATGCTGCTGTTATAAATGCTGTTCCTCAATAATCAGTTTGGCACTGTATTTTCCAGACATGTAGCCAGAAATTCTTTTATGTCTCATCTAAATATAATGAGCCAGGTTTGCTGACAGAAACAGTATAGGACAATGAACAAGCCTGTTAGACACTTTCTGAACACTTTCCAAGCTGAGCTATGGAACAGGACAAAATTAGCAGAGTCTGAACAGTGAAGCCAGGAGAAGTGAGGCATCCAGCTCAGAGGTGGGCAAGGTTTTATAAGGGTTTGTTTCTTGGTTTTCTTATACAAGGCCAAATGAAACACCTAAATGAAAAGGAAATTATAGATAAAGAAGAAAAAACCTTATTTCAAAAAAAGATGCAGGAGAAGACTGTGAAAAGGGATAAACCTCTATCATAGGTAGAAGAAGGAAATTCTAGAAATCCTGTGAACAAAAATTTTGCTGCACTGAGAGAGGACATTTTGTCAGCAGGTAAAGAGATCTTTTGGGGTTCTTAAGAGGACATCAGTACATGGATGAAGTAATGTTATAACAACATCATTAACTTTTTGAGCCAAACTTGAAAAGTCATTAAATTTCATAGATTAGTTACACCAGATTTACTGTCTAAGAAGCAGAAAAATAGTTGAAAAGAAATAAAGCTTAGAAATAAGAATAAACTTTTATCAGGCTCCCTTATTTCCCTAAGTCAAAACCAATATGTTCTTAAATAAATGCAATTTGAGATAACTATTAAATTTTAAATTAGACAAAGAGCTGTGTTTCCATGATTCATAGAATTCATTAAACTCCAAAATGCAGAATTTATTTCCTTGCTATCCAGTTAAAATACCAATTAAACACTTCACCTTGTTAATCTTTGATCAAGAAAATTAATGCTACTTCTAAACTCTTATTCAAGTCTCATATCACAGCATAACAACAACAATTCCTCTCCTTTATGAGGACTTTGATGCTGCATCCAGCTGTGCTGCTAATGTAACAGCCATGTAACAGTCTCTGGTTATTTGCATTCCTGTTTATGGAATTTATACCATAGTAGACATGACTGAAATATCTTGCCTGAATTATTTAAATAATTTAATATATTTTGTCACCTATTTGAGATGAGCACCTAACATTTTCCATCACTTTTCTTTGTAACATTTTAAATTTTTTTGCTATGTGTATATGAAGCTTCTCTTGTTAATGGATTCTGAGAGGAGTTTTGTTTGTTTCTTAGTTGTCTTATTTTGTGTTATTTTGTATTTTAATTTTCTGAGCAGTGAGTGACTCAATCAGACTAACTACTGCCATGTGCCACAAAGGAGAAATCAAGGTCTTTCTCAAAGACAGACCAGGTATTTGGCTTAGACTAAATATGTGCCTTGAAGATGACTGTTTGTGTTCGATGGGGAGATGGAGGCACATAGTGACCATTTAGGGCTTGGCTCTTGAGAATTTGCCAAAGCTTGGTCTCAGTTTTAAGAGTTTAAACAGTAAGTTTCCACCTAAGTTGTACCTATACCAGTGTCACACAATCTTTAAGTCTCCTCTTGATCTCACTACTCACACTCTGCCACAGGAAGTTTTAGCTCTGAGACCAGGACTAAAAGGACCTGGGAATGGTTTGCATCAACAGAGTAGTAACATACTAGTGGCTATGGGCAAATTAGACTAAATAATAATTGGATTTTCTCTAGTAGAAATAATTTACAAATAGAAAAATTCATGTAAGCTATGCTCTACACTAAAAAGCAAATTCAGGCATGTAACCAAGGATATAGTTTTCTTTTACAACTAGATGTCACAGCTGTGATTTATAATTTTACACTGAAAAAGTGGTCTTCAAGATGTGTGGTATATTCTTAGTGATAAAGGTTTTGTTACCATGCTATTCTGAGCATGTAAATGAGGAATGATTTGAAATGAGTAGTAATTCCTTTTATCAAGCTGATAAAATGGCAACAAAGCTTTTGGACATTGGAGCCATCTTTCAGATATACTTTTTGCCTTCATCTTTTAGAAGAAGAATTGTACCTCTCTGCTGAAAGGTATTTTCATTGACAGTTGAATTTACTTTGGTAGCATGAAATGAGTTTTCTTTTCTAAAATTTGCTTCTGAGATAATAGTTTCTTTGTTTTTATTATTTCCAGATTTCTCAGCGGAGCAACAAAGAAGAAACACTTGGAAGAAAATTGTGTCAGGAACAACCTTCATAAGTTGGGTTTGCAAGTTTTTTAAAAGTGTTGCTTTTTTAAATGATTTTTTTTTAATTTAGTATCTTTTACTACAGTTCTTCACTCATATCCAGTGTCCTGAAACCTTCATTAAGGATCCTGTGTTTTATGACACCCTCTTGCTCTTTTAAATTGAAAATGCATTATTCTCATTTCTTGATATAAACTACAAAAAAGTCTATCAAAAAAATCTACCAGTGAAATAATTACTTCTTGTTTTGCATTATCTAAATAGCTGTGTAAAATATTTGCCATTAATTCATGAAACATTCACTGAGGTGCATGAAGTGGGATAGCAAATATGCAATGAAAACATGCCATGATGTTTTTTCTAGGAACTTTCTTCTGATACCACAGATAATCTGGAATCTGGCAAGAGATGTTGCATTTTAATATAGTTTGCTTCGTCTCATTTATATTCCCATCTCTGAAAAAGCTAGCACTATTCTCATTCCCATGTTATTAATGAACACAGGAAAATTTCTATTTATTATCTCTGACTAATGCTATTTTACAGCTTTCAAAGATCCTCTACATCCTGTCAATTTGGTGCATGGGAGAATGGTGTCTGTGCGTTATCAGGCTTCACTCCCACCTAGCCAAGCATTCACGGCTGAGAAGTATGCACATCAATTGATGAAGAAAAGATAATGAAGTGAAATCAGCTTTTGCAATAAATGGCAAACCTCCTAATCCCTGACAGGGTGTGTGTTTAGTACTGTTATAATTTTCATGAGCTCAGTTTGCAAAAGCTTCATGCAGCCTTTGCTTCTGATCCTGTGGTATTCTTGCAGGCCAGGTTCAGCCCTCTGGGCACTGGGCATGCACGCTCTCAGCCTTAGGTGACCTCTTCAAAATTTTAAATTATTCCTTGGTAAAATAAAAACTCAATATCCACTTTGTGGTACCTCTGTTTGTATCCTCTCCTTCTGAAACTTGATTTGATCTTTGCCGTTTAAGGACTCATTTTGCCAAGAACTGACTTTTTATTTCTAGAGTGCTCAAATAAGTCAGAGCAACATTTGGCTTTATAAAGGAAACAGAACTCTTCATAAGAAAAATAATGGGATTTTTCAGACTGTCTGGAAGAAATTGCAAATTTTCCTCTCCCATAGTTTATCTTTAATGAACTCCCTTTTATTGATTTAGATAAGATTCTTGTATCTGCAGTCAGGAAAAGCTAATCCCAGCAGCAATGGGCCAGGAAGCAGTGTGCCAGGCATGAATTCTATTGCTGTGCAGCTCATCAGTGTGTACAGTAAGAGCTTTGTCACAAGTCCACCAAGTCCCTGAAGTCTCCCTGGCTCTTCTGACAATAAAATGGCAAAAAAATGGCAAACCTCCCAATATTACTATAAGATAGTTTGGATGGCCTATATGCAAGGGAACATACTGGCCCAATCCTGGCTCAGAATCAAGGCCAGACCCTGGCTGAGCATCAGGCCCTGTTCTTGAGCTGTCCTGTGCCTGAGAGAGAAGCCTCAGTCCCAAGGGCACAGAGAACATGTGCATTAGCTGTATGGTTTCACAAACTGGATAGGTGTTGGGATGAATACACTGCACTGTTTAAGGATATGTGACAAGAGTAGAAAACAAGACTTATAAAATTACTGAATTAGAATCACAAGAATTCTTTTGGCATTCAAATTTTGATAAGGCATTCATTGGGATTCAGCTCTAATTTTAGGTACATTTTCTACTTTATTGCCTTGGATGCAGGAGGATTCTTCATTTGGACAAATATCGTTTCATAATGTAGAAAATATCCAGTACATAATAACTTCTCAACTATATTAACTGCAAACAGCCAATATGACTCTAAAGCAAAAGGATCATCTTGCATTCTCTTAATTTTCTACATATTTTACTGAAATTCACTGTTAAAATGTTAAAAGCATTGATAATCTGATTGATTAGCTAGGCATATTGTAAACTATGTGATAAGGACTAGTGTCTATTTATTATAAATCAAAATACAGATATTTAATATTTAATGAAAATTTCCCCTTTAACAAAACCTTGTAGGTTTGTAAATGCCAGTAATTAATGAGGTAACAATGACTTCTCTTTGTCCAGGATTTTGACCCACATATGCCTCATGTCTGTTTTACTCTGTTTCTCAAGTAAACATAGATTAAATATTTTTGTGAATAAGTCAGACTAGAATCTAGGCCTGAGGCATTATGCTGCTGGTTTTCAACAAAATATGACTTCTCTAGAAAGATTTAGCTACTGCTGAGTGAAATAAGAATACAGAAGTGTCAGTGTTTCTTTTTAAAGAGATCATCTTGGGGCAAAATGTTTGTCTCACTAGCTAGTATTCATCAAATTTATTTTATTATATTCTGTTATAAATAACACAAGTGTGTGTTTGAACAAGAGTTTCAAAAGTTTAAATTAAACAGAAGAATTAAACAACTGATAGACAATTTTGACACTAATTACTAAAATGAAGTTCTGTTGAAAAAGAAAGGCTTAAAAAAGGCTACTTTTAAGAAAGTACTTAAAAGCAAACTACACTATGATTTTCACACAGAAAACTTGTTAATTCTTTCAGAGATAATTCCTTTAGGGTCTTCATCCAACAAGACTTTAATTGTCATGGCTCCAATTGAATGCCTCAGTATCTGTAAATTATAATACTGAAACAAGACTTCTGTCAGTTTCATACAGCAATTTTTATGTTATTCTTTTCACTCATAAAATTTAATGAAAACTGTGCAATTACTCAAGAGAGTATCTCCCTGGTCTTGTGTATTAGTTCCTCTCATGCCATCCCATGCAACATGAAAGCTAAGCAGGACTTTCCATGCTTGCTGTGTACATGAATTATGAATGAATTCTGAATTCTGACATAAATTTTATCAAAAGCATCCCATCTTCTAATTTGTGGTGCAGTTTTCAAGCAAGGAGATGATTGCAGAGCAGGTGTATAAAAGATGAGAAACAGATTGCCCAGTTGTCTCCTTAGAGTTGCTCATGACATGGGAATGAGTGTAGTTAGGAGAAGCTTTATGAAGAAAGGAAGTTATATTTCTAATGTTCATGCTGAATTCTCTGTGCAGTCCTTCACTCTGGGTTGCACAGTGTGCATAAGGCCACTGATGAGGCTGCACTGACCCTGGGGGGAGCAGAGCTCACCCAGTGTGTGGCTGCAAATTTGAGCTAGTGTCTCCAGAAATGTGCTACTCCTGGCAGGGAAGGTCTTTTTCCTGTTCATCTTTATTCAGAGCCAAAAACTGACAAGAGCTTCTGCAGAACAAGGCTTATCTACAGAAGAATAGATGGGCACACTGTGGCATCAACACAACTGAATGCTTCACTCTCTGCTAGTCACTGGGCATGTCTTCAGTTTGGAGCTCTCATAAAATCACAGAATCACAGAATGGTTTGGCTTGGAAAGGAACTTAAATGATCATTTAGTTCCAAACCTGCTGCCATGGGCAGCGACAGTTTTCACTAGATCAGGTCATTCAAAGCCCCATCCAGCCTGGCCTTAAACACTTTCAGAAATGGGACACCCACAACTTCTCTGGGTTATCAGTTCCAAGTGCCTCACCACTTCACAGTTTCCCCTTGCTGCTATAGAGTAGGCATTTTGACATCTTTCAAGAATTGTATTTGGGGATCACTTTTGTATTCAGTACAAAGAACTTGCTTTGTCCTTGCCAGGTGGAGATTGTTCTCATGCATTTGTGTGATTTGAGTTGTCCATTTCTTTATCACTTTATGGATCATTAAGATGTGATGATAAAATTGAAAATAGTAAGAGCTGATCTGATTTCAGTGGCCTCAGATTTCTTACTGACCCTTTGTGCTAACCCATTTCAAAAGACTACCTGTAGATGTGATAGCTTAGAGAAACAAAGCAATAAGCTAAGAACCATGACAATTTAACTGTACTTAATCTCAATAATGCAGCACACTCATCTTAAGGGAAAAAAGAATCTGTCAATTTATAAGTTCTTCCTATATGTTCTGAACTTGAAAACATTTTAAAACCTGTTTTTAATGTATATTTTAAAATAATGCTTTCACTATTATTAAAGAGAAAACAGCCTTGGCAAAAATGTTTGGGAAACCCCAAGCACTGACATTTTGAAATGACAGATTAAATTATCACAGTGAAGGCTGGGGACATTACAATCTTGGGCCAGTTTTATAGTGAAACTACAGTGAAACTATTTTGCATCATTGCCAGCTACCAGCCAGTTAGCTGGCCTGAACCAGTTGTGTAATTCTTTAAATCAAAATATCAAACCAAAATATTTCCAAAATACCTCAAGATTTTTTGTGGTATTTTTAAAACATTTCTATAAGGTATATTTATGGCATAGTGATGTGTAAAGCTACTGCTTTTTGCCCAGTTTGCCTTGAAACACTCAAACCAGAAGTGTTCCCTGCATTAAGAGACATATTGAGGAAATTTGTAACTGGCAATTGTTTTAATAAAGAGCTCTATGTAGAGTTCTAGCTTGCTTTTTAGAAAGCAAACAATTATACTTGTCAACTTTGACAAACAGAAGGTTGCTATTTGAAATGCAAGAGATATTAATAAATTCTGTCAGATTTACTTCCTCATTGAACTTTATTGTTATTTAAAATTTTACTGGCAGGCTTATGCACTGAATACCACATGAGAATTGCTATGTGGAATGAGCACAGAAATAAACTTTCAAAGGGAGGAATTTTTTAATGCACTATATATTCTCCATTTGAAAACATACTACATGCTAAAGAACAAGAACGAGCACTGGGTTTTGTTTGTTAGAACATTTCTCAAATTTGGAAACAGAAGTAATATAGTCTGGCTTAGAAGATCCTTCATACACATGCAGAACAAATGGATGCTAACAAAGCAGTACAACATTTTTAGAAGGTATTTGGAAATACTCAAGTTTGTGTAATATGTAAAATCAAGACCTATTTATGACTGATGTTACAGAAAAGAAAGTTTGCCAGTGTATTCATAATTAGACCTGTCGTACTCTATAGTTACTTGTTTTACAATTTCTTAACTGCAGTCAAGTGTGACACACAATTTGCTGAAAATACTGCTGACCACTGGATCTTGGAAGAATATGCCACCCAGCCTAATAAAGCATAAAATAACTTTTTCTTCTATTGTTGTGTACAGACAAACTTAGGTAGAAAGACTAGAAAAAAAAAGAAACATCTAAATCCAAACCCCAAGCAAAAAAATTGTGTTCTCTTGTTGTACAGGGAAAAGAATTTAAAAGAAATGTAAGAACCCAAGCCTTAACAAATTTATGAACACAGTTATTATAAACTATTGCAAAACAAAAAGGCAAGTTTCACAGCAAGTCACAAAAACTTCTAACAATCTGTAAAGTACAACAGAACAAAGACATCTTAGCACATACTTCCATTAAGCCTAAGTACACATATAGTTCTAAATTAATGAATACATTATTAATTTTTTTTTGTGGGAATCATGGCATGACTGTATTCCTTCAGAAGGTCCAAATCTCCTGCAGCTTTTTTAATGAGCACAGGAAATGTTCAGTACATTATAGATGCAGATCTTCAAAGTTTAGATTGCACCAAATTATTGAATAAAGGAGGAGCCTCTGACATTTTCCCAGACAAATTGCAGCAGGTCTTTGAATGCTTGTTAATTCAACAGCTACATTCCCTAATTCAGTTATGCAACACCCCATTAGTTTCCTTTTATCAATTATATCAAAAACATATAAGTAGTTTTATCTAGTGCAGAACAGAATTTTTTAGCACACACAGTGTGACATGGTAGTGGGCAAAGTAGCAGACAACCCCACAGTATC
The DNA here is from genome assembly GCF_037042795.1 of Molothrus aeneus. NCBI lineage: Eukaryota > Metazoa > Chordata > Aves > Passeriformes > Icteridae > Molothrus > Molothrus aeneus. Next base: position 126,117,193 of record NC_089646.1, on the reverse strand, counting down.
AGTGAACTTGGCAAATAGAATTAGGCAGTATTCAGACAATAAAATTTCAGACAATTTGACACTATCTGTCCATTCCTCTCATCTTCTCTTTCCTAATGGTCCCAGTTTCATTTTGCGGTATTGAAAACATTCCACAGAAATTAAAGTGTCAACTGCAAGTTCATAAATACAGGAAGAAATGTTTTCTACAATTCTTCTGTTCCTATAAACATGTGCCTTGTGAGCACACTTAGGGGAACAAAGCTTGTGTTAGTAAATGTTTTGTAACATTTGCAAGCATTGTGATAGCACACATTTGTCATCAAAGGTGAAAACTGACATACTAATTTGAAAGAAAAACATTATCTCTATGAGTAAGAATGTGTCCTGGTAAATATCTTGGGGGAGTCATCTCCAGGATGCACCTATTTGTCTCTAATGCTATATGAGAAGTCTGGCAGGTTATTTTTGCTGTGAGTTATATGCTTTGACAAAGTGCTGAAGTTCAGGTCCCTTTTTCATATAAGAGTAGAGGAACAAATTAGCAGCTGTGTCAAACCTTAATGTCCAGTCAACCCAGGTAATTGCTACTCTGAATGCTATAAAGATTTGCTTATTCTCAAGGAAAGCAGAGATGAAGTCCCTGCCACTGAGAGTCTTCTACAAAAAACTTTTCTTGATTGCATTGGAATGTGGAACAAAAACGTTTTTTAACTCCACAATATTTGTATCTGTTTACATGACTAATATCAATGAAACTTGAAATGTAGTCTAAAGGGAAGGCCAAGGCACATCTTCTACTGTCTGGATTGTTCTGCAGACAGAGGGCTGTGAGCTGTCATTTCAGAGTTCAGCCAAAAGATTCTGTTCACTTCTAATATAATTTCCTAAAAGTTAATTTTAATAATCTGATCAAATGTATGGAATTTTCCCTACATTATGTGTGTGCCATGGGTGATACAATTCAGTATTCAGTCACATCAACATCCTTGTGTGAGTACAAAGTTTAAGTGAAGCTATGTAACTAACCGCTCAGAAGTTTCTCAAATAATTCAGTATCTTCCTCAGAAATAAATATACTGTGGTCTATAGCTGGCTGAATAATGCAAGAAGTTATTAATGGGCAATTATTCTATGAGAAATGGTCAAATTTAAAACAGGTTTTATTCACAATAGATTATTTGACCAGTTTCACTGTTGTGAATCAATTTTACTAGGCAGCCAGGCTATCTTCTGTATGAAATACACAACTCAATGCTATTAAATGAAATTAAGTACTTCTGCAATATTATTTATGGTTCACTGTAGCCAAAGAAATACCTTATACTCTGCAAAAGTTTTTATGGTGATATAAAATACTTCAAATACCTTTAAAACTATCAGAGTATTGTCTTGGGGTTTGTCTGCAGTTAAATACCTTCTTTTCTATATCACCATTTCTGTGTCATTTCAATATTTGTATTTTACAATGCCTGCATGTTGGCAGTCAATACACTGGGCTTCATGAATAAATCATTTATTTGCAGACTGCTTTCTGCAGTCTGCACATTAAATACCTCCAAAATCCAAGGAGCTTATTGGACTTCAGTAGAGTATAGAATATTTTATTATCATTTACTTATATCTTCTAACATCTTACAGTAAGAAAAAATACTGTGATGATAAGAAACAGAGATTGCAGCTGATAAAGCACATGGGTTTTTTTTTTCAAGGACACATAAGTGACCTGAAAAATGTCAGGGCTTGCCTGAACTTCAAAAAAACTGCCCTGTGCCCCCAGAGAGCTCATGTAGAAATCTGAGGAAGAGAGTGCTAACAGTTGTAAACAAAGGCAGAAACTGCATACTTTAAAGAAAATTAAATTGATCCTAGCTACCAATGTAGAATAATTCCTTGAACTGCAGCTTAAGATGAAAGACGAAAGATTACTCTCCAAACTTATCATTACGATTTTAAAGCTAATGAAAGTCATTAATAAGATTTCCCAGATTGAAGGAAAATACATAATACTATGACTGAATAGGTTTTTACCAGGTATCTATAGGAAAAAATACATTCAAAACACTAATTGCAAAAAACATCTACATATCAACCAAGAGGAAAGTTAGTGTTATGCTAAGTTGGAAAGAGTTTACATAAAATAAAAATAAATCCTTGGAAAGAGTTTACAAAAACCAAAAATAAAAATTAAAAAAATGGAAGAAACCCAAATCTCTGTTCCATCTTTTTAATTTGATTTCCAGTTTTATAATCATAGTTTTTGTGTAAATGAGAACATTGGCTTCACTTCTGTAATAGGCTATATTTTGATTTTCGGTCTTGGACTTTACCATATAGCAGTCTTTAGTTAGTCCTCAGTGGTGCTCTATTTTACTTGGGAGTTACTATGTTTCCAATGTTTAAAAAAAAAAAGTACTTATCTTAGTTTCTGTCTTTGTAAAGGCCAAGGTAGTAAAATAAAATTCCCAGATCACTGGTGATTCCTTACTTGTCCTTTACCTTCCATAACTGGCATAATTTCCTGAAGCATCACAACTGTGAAAGTATAAAACAGAAAAGTATTATATATGCACCTTTCCCTCTTGACAGCCAAAGAAATGCCTTATCCATTTAATATGAATGTAAGACAGACAATTTCTATGTGCAGGATTTAAAACAGATGCATGGCAATATTTTGGTGTTTGATTTTAGGGTTTTTTGTATGAAATGCCTTTTCTGGCTTACAGCACTTACCAGGACTGTGGTCCAGCAGAAGATTTTCAGAGCACTACGGTGAAACCCTCACACCATATAGCCGAATATTTAATACCATTCTTGTGGTCTGTGGGAAAAAATGGGCCAAGAGCCTCCAGCTGGTGCCTTGCTGAATTTGCTGTCCGTCCTCTGCACTCAAGACAACCTGAGTGACAACGCCATCTCCTAAAATTGTAGAGCTCATGAATTCAGGCACTCTCCTGAGTGTCAGGGGCCTTGGTCTGTGTCCTCAAGGAGAAGAACAGGTCTCCTGTGAAAAATTAGGTAGGAAATTAACCAGAGTATGTTTAGAGAAAAAAGTGGTTTTGCTTTTGTGTGGGCTGACTGGGACCCTCTTGCCTCTAAAATCTCTTTTTCTTTCTGCCTCTACATTACTTTCGTAAAAGCCTGCAATGGAAACTGCAGAGACTGTAAATGACTACTAAAATATTAATTTAGAATTACTATGATTAGGCAGAAATATTCTCCTTTCTCCAAATGCTACTTCATATTGACCATAGTTTTGAAATGTTTTCTTTTGGATCTGCTGGGAAAGTAAAAAAGAAACTACCTCCCTATTTTCATAAATTTACCAAAGCTTAGATGGTCTAATTTTGTCTTAAGGCAAAAATAAGAAGATTGAAGTGTAGCACCTTATTTATTTCCTTCCTCGTGAAGGAAAGCTTACTCCTGCAGCAGTAATTTTATGGATGTCCACTAATGAGAAAAACAGATGTCAAAATGTAGCTTAATCAAATCAAATTTTTTGCTATTCTCAGAGATGGCTTTCAGTCCAATTTCAGGAAAGAAGAAAAAAAACCACACTTGCTATTGTAGGAAATTAAAGGCCATTGTGACATGGGCTGTTATTTTCTTGTTTTAGACATTTATGTATGTTTAGTTCATTTAACTGAGTTACCTCAGTGCTGGTTAAAATATTTCAAAGTGAAATGGAGAAAGAATTAACTAGAGCGTAATAGGAAACTAAATAATTATTGCTGCTGTTTTCCAAAACTCATTGGGATGCAAAGGTACAAGAAGCAGAAGCTTAGTCAAATGCATCTGGAAGTGAGTTTTTACTGTCCCAAAAGGTGTCTTGTGATAATGAAGGTAACAAGTGAGAAACAAAGTAGAACAAATGAGTTCTGATCAATCATTGGTGATCAGCACAGATCAATTTGTAGTGAAGGCTGACTTATTTTTCCTATATCTCCTTCTCAATGGGATCTACAATAATTCCAGGGAAAATATGATATAAAAGATCTGGAAGAATGTGAGAGTGAAGCAGATGGATGTGCTTCATAGGAGGCTCTGCCATTTTAAACGTTTTTATGGGACCATTCAATGAAAGTATCACTGTGAGTGGAGTCATAGATAGATAGCCACTCCAGTTCTCGTCTGTAAACCTGGTCCTTCCTCTTACCTGTGTAATTTATGAATAAAAAGGGAGACTCAGAAACCTCAAAAGACCCCTCCAGGCCATGGAAATGAGGTTGTATTATTGGTTATGTGACTTGTAATGAGCGAGCAGCCAGTCAGACACAACAACTACACCACCGGACAGAACTTATGTTTGATATTTTACGCCATTCACAGAAGAACTGTGTCAAACAGCATATTAAAAACTCCCAAAATGAACCAGAAGCCCAGTTATGGATGTTTGATTGAAGAGTGTAAGTTGTAGCTAAGTTTCATTTGCACCCTTCCTGAAGCATTGCTGAAAATAAGACTCCATGAGCGTTACTGTGTCACACAATGCCTCCAGATGCAGCTGGACACCTTTTCACCTTTTTCTGGCATGCTGATCATGCTTCCAAATAAATGGCTATTTAAACCATGCTCTGAGAGGCTAAAGGGGGTAACTGAGAAAAATAAATTTTTCTCTGATTCATGACAAACAGGTGGGAGAGAGCTCAAAGGATGGCAGAGGCATGAAGGTTTCAGACAATGGCTGTGATTTGCAAGGGATTAAGCAAACAGAAAGAACCATTCTCCTCTTTACCAGATTGCATTTTTGAAAGTTGTATTTTGGCCTGTAGTATTGGACTTCACTAACTCTTTCCTGCATGTGCTGGCAAGAGAGATGGGTCTTGGATTTCCTGTATGTTTTACAGTTTCCTGCAAGGTGGGAAATATAGATAAACTGAGGAGTGTGTATTGTAGTCTGGCTTAATTCTCACCCTTTTAGGGCATTTTCTACTGAAATTATGTTTCTGTGAGTAAAACTACTTGTAGATGAGTTAAATTACTTGTAGACTTGCTGCAGTAGTATCATATTGACTCTTGCCTGAATGCCATCTGGTCTTCTTATTAATATCTAGTAAAGCACCTTATGCAAATGGTAACTATTCACATACATACACATGTTTTAAAATTAAACTCAGATCTTTCATGTAGAAATGCATGCCGTCCTGGTAAATTATGGGACAGATTCTCAGGGAATAAATTCTTCTGAAGCATACATTATATTGAAAGTGTCATTATAATGCATATAATTTCAACAAAATTATAGCTAATCATAGTGAAGTGATGGGGTTTTTTTTGTTCACTTTCTTCAGTAATTGGAATAATTATCAAAGCTTTGAATTGTCAGCCTTGTGGCTGCTGTGTTTCATATTATTCATGCCATGATCTGTGAGTTGGAAGTGAAATTCCTTTACAAATCTGGTGACAACTCTTGCTGAGATAAAAGATAAAGGTAGTAATATTGACACTAAAGGGATCAGGTTTGCTGTCAAAATAATACCACAGAGAAAGAGAGAAAGACACCTAAATATTAGTGTTTTGAATGCAAGACTCAAAAAAGAAGAAGTTATATGATTCTGATGTTCTAAAGACCAAAAAAAGCAAAATTTGGAAAGGTTAAATCAGCATTTGAAATATAATCTTTTTAGTAGCTGTTTTGCTTTGATTTACTCATGAAGGTTTGTGAGTGTTCATGAACCTTCTCAGAAAGTGTCTTATGAAGTTTCTTATCAAGTGCAAGATGTGAAAATTGGAAGAGGGGTTACTAAGCAGGACCTCCATTTTGCAAAATTCTTGCATACATATGCAAGTGTGTATATATATATTCAGTCTAACAACCTTTATGCCAAAGTGACTACTCAGGATAATGGTGTTGACCTTAGACTTGGGCCCAGGAGAAGTGTGTTTTGGGGTTGTGGACCACTGTCCGACACAGTGGTCTGGGGAACAGGGGCATTTAATACAGAATACATATAATTAATATTTATATATTAAGCAGAATAATGTATAATTAGGAATCTTTACCTGATTAATCAGTGTTCCTAATCTACTTCAAATAAACCAAGCTAGTGTAATATTTTCTATCAAAACTGATATTAAGATTTCTATCTTCATATTATGCTGAAGGAAATGGGATTACTTTATGTTAATAGACATAAAACCATTTTCAGAGCATGTGTTATTATACTTTTCCCTAAAAAGTAATAGTAGCTTTCAGAGGTCCTCAAGTAAATCCCAAGATAAGAGAACACAGGTAATGCACTAGTCATTTATTGTTATCTATCCTGTAACAATCCTTCTCTTCAAGCCATGTTAGAGATTTAGCAGTGGAAAAAGATAAAATTATAAAAAAGTAGTAGTTTTCAGAATTATGGAGGCAGTGACATATAGTATAAATGCAGAACATAAAAATATGAGAAAAATAGGTGCATTCATGTCTTGTCTAAAGTAACTGTAGCTACTTTCCTTTCAGCTTTACTGGCCTAATGATCCATAAATTTTGCTGCTTCTCCTGGTATAGTAGAAATATGAGTATTGCCTTAAAAACTAATTGGGAGTCCTGCTAGGTAAAATATGATATAATCCTATTTTAAATCTCTCAGCCACAGTTAAGACTGTGGAGGATTTAGAGGAAGAAGAATTCTAATAGAGAGTATTTTTCCTTTAAAGTGTACTATGCAGGAAGCCTGTATTGCTGTGTCTCTTTTTAGTTAAATGTGGGAGTCAGTGTCACTTGAAAAGAGTGCTTTATGAATTAAGACCTTTGTTTCTTGGTAAAGCAGACTATTTCATGGCAGGATATGCAAAAAGCATTTTACTTACATACAATTTAAATATCATAATCTGTAACTTCAATGGATGTGAATCAACATACATCTTGATGCCAGTGATTCCAGGTCAGTCTGTATCTGATGGGGGTGGTCTGGTTGCATTCCCTGCTTTTGGGTCTATATAAGTATTAAAGAACAACAGTAAATTTTACTGACCTACTGTTTGAATCACAGCTAAAATGCCCTGAAATTCAAGAGTGTCTATCAACCTGTCATACTGTCCAAGAAGGAAATATGATTTATTCCTTACATTTTCAATGTCACAAATACCTCTAACATTTAATAGATGGGAAGAAGCATAGAAGGGAAGTAGCATATGTCCATTCATCTCTGTGAATGGGCACATGCTCCTGATCTTTATTTTGTCCCAGAAGAAAAATTAAAATGCTTGAGGTATTTAGTCTACATAGGAGAAAGTAACAGACTGCAGTAACTTCACATGAATAATTTAAGTTATTGTGTAACAATTGTTAATTCCAATAACTTCTATTATTGTGAAGCTTAGAAGGAGCTCACAAAAGATTAGAGAATTGCAGCAGAGAAATTACATTTCAAAACATGAACCAGCCACTGGCAGGTGAGACTTCATGTGGACTGTTTCCATGAGACATTTATTCCAGAGACAACTACCCTGAAACTTTCTGAGGTTGTCTTGGAACACTGAAATGATCACTTAAGGGTGCCTCTGTTCCTAAAAATACATGTCTGTTTTGCTGCCTTTGAGGAAGAAGCATCAGATTGTCACAAGATGTATTTCTGCAAGAGCTGAAAAGATATTTCACGGTAGCAAATACACACAGTTTAGTTTCTGCACTGGAATACATTAAAAATTAGAAACATGGACTGTGAGGTGTGATTCACCCCAAAATAGAGAAAAAAAAAAATCTCTTCTACTGTGCTAGGTTTCAGAGATGCCCAGCACAGACTCTCACAGTAGGACATCAGCTCATTAGCTTTTCCTCTCTCTGCAGGCGCAGCTGGATGGCATTTCAGTGGCAAAAAGCAGGTTCTACACAATTGATGCTCTCTCTTTCTCTGTGAGGTTAGACTTACACTGCAGAATTTCAACTGCATTTTTTTCTACACATCTCCTTCTTCTATGTCCTTCACAGCTGGAAGAGCATTCTGTTTCACAAATAATTAAAGAGAAGGAGAAATTATGGTAGACCACAGGTTTTAGGTACATGGGTAAGTCAGCTAGTCTGACTTCCCATCTGAATAAGCCAGGTGTTCTGTTCACATTGCACATATGTGTTCCTGGGGGCTGCAGTCCAGACTAAAAAATAAAATGACAACATAAAAAGAACTCTGTTACTTCATGCTTTTCTTCTGTCAATTAAAACAAGCAAAACAATTCTAGCCAAAAAACAAACAGCCCTTCTGTGAAGAATGGCAGATGACACATTGATAGGGCCTTCAAGAGACTCTGCCCACTTCAAGGGACTCTGCTGGGTAGTAGACACCCTGAGGGTGGGAAGGCAATGGTGAAGCAGCAAGAGCACATCCATCCAGCAGGGTATGTCTGTGATTTCTGGCAGTGGGAAGAGGGCTCCTTTCCAGCCTGCAGCTATTTAATCTTAAATATACTCCAGTGCCCTGGCAGCAGAGGAGAAATAAATCCTGTTGGGGAAGGATCCTAGGTCAGATAGCTTTTACAGTTAGGATCAGTGCTACAATGAGAGCAGTGCAAGTGGAAGAGGTGCATGAAAAAGAAGCACTGGCATTGATGAAACAGGATATTCAGCATAGACATGGGTGCAGAAAAGGGAGGAATGATTGCAACTTCTGTTGGGGAGACCTTTGAATGTTGAAAAACTACAGGAAGAAACAAAGTGAGATGGGACATATTTGGAAGTGGTGTGGTGGAGGTCAGTAACAGATTGCCTGGGCAGAGAAAGAGGTGTATGGGCCTTAAGTAGCTATTTCTTGTCCTCATGGGGGGCTGTCATACATCTGGAGGGAGGGTACCGTAGCATTGAGCAAATCAGGAAGCTGGTATATTCAAGGTATTCTTTTGTGTCAATTCTTACAGACAAAGCATTTTTCTAGGACCACTGCTTCTATCAGTGTGGTCAGGAAAGAGAGAAGTAGATAACTTTTTAGGAGCAAAAGCTTCAGGAGATTATTTAGAGCAGCTGAGTGTCTTCAGATCTGTGGCACTGAATGGGATACATCTAGAGGTATACTGAAGGAGTTTGCTGAAATGATGGTGAGACTAATCTAAGAAAATTCATGTTGATCAGAGGAGATCCCTGCTGACTGGAAAAAAGCCAACACTGCATCCTTCTTTGAGACAGGCGAGGAGGAGGTGAAGAATTGCAACATTCTCACTGTAAACTCAATGGAGTCCAGGCTGGATAAATGACAAATTTTCAACTCAGATAGCAGTCTAGCATTTTCTGCTGAAATGGGATGTTGAGAAACTGGAAAGAGACAGTGAGAGCAATATCGCTAAGCAGAGATACACAGCATACGGAAACACCCGTTCCTTGTTCCTTTGAAGACTCAGCTATGGCAATAGTTCATCTGATGTAGTTGTGGGAATAGCCTTGCTCAGAGCAGGATGATGTACTAGACAACTTTCAGAGGCCCCTCCCTCGACCATTTCTAAGGGTCTGTGACCACTACAATAGAAAGACAGAAACTGGTTTTTTACACTCATGTTTTCTAAAACCTTCTGCCATGTAGGTTTGGTATCTGACTTAATGCATGGATTCCATTGTTGGTTCTGTATAGAGATTGTATTTTCACCAAGGACATCTATGTCTAATAAATAGCACTTGAAACTATCTTACTGCTAATGCCTTGGAATCTGTTGGATGAAACTGACAATGTGGTTTTCTGTAATACAGTTGGAACCCACTGAAGATAGTGGGTTCTAAAAAATGTCCATTGATATAATCATCTACACTGCAGAGTATTAGCTAATATTAATTGTAAAATAAGTTGTCTGACTATGATTGTTCTGTTTGGTTTATGCAGTTTTATACACCTTGAAGACTGGCTTTGAATTTATCTTTTGGACTGAAAAAAATTTTACCTTTTAAATGTTCCTGGGGAATGAAATAACTTTACTTCATAAAAGACCTTATTTGGTTTTATAACAATAGCTTTTTATTCTTGTAGATCTGAATTATGGCTACATCTGTAGCCTACAACAGTAAATTCAGTCAGTCCTTCAGATAATGATGTTGGCTACAGGAAAACATATAAATAGCTCAAATACTCCCTTTATAAAAGCAGGCTCTGCAGTGTAATTAGGTCAGTAACAGCAACATCTTGATTATACTTCTAGAAAATAAGGAGCAATAGGCTTTTAAAATTATTTGTTGTAAAGTTCCTGGAGTCATTGTACAGTTAAAGAAATAGACTTCAGGGAAATGGAAGCATTTCTGTAACTCAGAGAACATTTGTAATTTTGGTATGTATTCATATGTTTAAATTAAATTTTAGGCAACTATTAATGAATCAAATAACTGCTTTTGCAAGGTCAAGCACTATGGTTGAAATGTATTCCTAATTTTACTCTATTTATTTTATACTTTATTTAGAAAAACATAGAAATAATGTTATACAGCATCAAATGATATTCTTATAGGAAAAGAATTTGGAGTAGGCTCAACATTATGCTTCAAATATACCTTTCCAGGAATGGGCATATTGCCATGCAGCAGCAAATCAACTACTACTTTTGCTATATTTCTTCCTTTCTCAGGTGGATAATAAGACATGAAATTCAGGTTCTTAAAACCTATGTAGATAGCAATTTGGTGGTGGTGGAGGACAAACACATATGATTAACCTTGACAAGGTCAAAACAATTCCTTCCCTTCTCTGTCTCCAGGACTCAGACTCTATCCCCAAAAGATCATGAGTCAAAGAAAAGCAACCCCTTTATTTCAGATTGATATATACCATTTTTCATTTTTTCGATGTGTATCTGTAGTGTGATTTGGCACTCCACTCAAATCCCTCAAAGACAAAGTAAAATATCAGTATTATAGTAGAGGTTTATCTTCAATCACTGTCTCTTTCTTCCTGTGAGATCTGTAGGGAAAGTGTAAAGCAATAGAAGAACCAATATATCTAAGGGTCTGGCTCAAAGCCAAGACTAAAAATATGTGCAACAAAAATCTCTCTGAAGCAATGCCATGGATCAAAATGAATGTATAGAGAAAATGTCTTCCCATTAGAAGGCCAACTGGGTCCTAGGATGCATCAGACACAGCATCAACAAACAGCCAGTCAAGGGAGGGAATTGTCCTGCTCTGCTCTGCACTGGGGTGGCCTCATCTCAAGTCCTGTGTGCAGTTTTGGGCACCACGATATAAGAAAGATCTGAAACTATTAGAGAGTGTCCTAGGAGGGCTGTGAGGACAAAAGGAATGGAGGGGAAGCCATATGAGGAGCAGCTGAGGTCACCTGGTCCATTCAGCCTGGATGAGAGTGAGGGGAGACCCCACTGGAGTCTGCAACTTCCTCATGAGGGAAAGAGGAAGGGCAGACACTGATCTCTTCACACTTGTGACCAGTGACAGATCTCAAGGAAATGGCATGAAGCTGAGTTGGGAAGTTCATGTTGGATATCAGGAAAAGTTTTTTCATCCAGAGGGTAGTTGGGCACTGGAACAGGTTCCCCAGGGAAGAGTTTACAGCTTCAAGCCTGACAGTTCAAAAATTGCTTGAACAATGCTCTCAAGCACATTGCACATTTGATTTTGGGGGTGATTTGATTTTTGGGGTGTCCCGTGCAGGGCCAGGAGTTGGACTTGGTGATCCTGATGGGTTGATCCCCACTCAGCATATTCTGTGATTCTTTGATTCTAGTTGTTTAAAATATGTGTCAGAGCCATCAACATGCCAGGCAAATTTGGAAGCATTTTCTGCATTGCATTGCATAGTGCAGTTCTGATGCTGATGCAAGCGATTTCTAAAATGGCATGAGATCTTGGCATGAGATCTGCATACACATTTCGCAGGCTGAAGACTGTATTGTAGAACACAGTAGTGCAAACTGCCCAAGGTGGCACCACTGTTAGATTTCATCGTGTCAAGCTGCAACATTTCTGCCAACCCAGCCCTTGGCTCTTCTTTCAAAGGAAAGATGAACTCTCTGAAATTCTCTGGATCTATACTGAGACAAGAGAAAATGATGAAAATCAATCAGACATTACTTCCAAAATTTATCAAACCCCAGTAACCTATTCTTACCCACAACCCACATTATCCTCTTTTCTTTGTCTCATTCAAGCCATAAATTGCAGCAAAGCTAAATCATTTTCATTCTATGCTGTATCCCTCACATAAAGAAAATTTGGGTTCATGGGTCTTAAGAGAAGATTCTTTTTTAAGGATATATAATTAATCTGTCTCAGAGAAAATCAACTTCTATGAATAAATATTTAAAAATAAGTAAACTAGTACCTGTACTTCAGTGTGTCCTGTATATTCCTCTATCTGACAGGAATACAGTCCTGTTAAGCCAAAGATTTTAGTAAGAAAGATTTACTGTTTCAAAAGAAGCAAAATGCAGTACAAGCAAAAATTGTGTTTAGATGAAGGTGAGTGCCTTGTGAAGGTCAAGAGGTGGTAATTGTTCAAACAAGATAGCTAGTTTTAAAATACAGCTAAATACCTATCTTTCTATTACTATTCACATTTTGGGTTTTATCTTCATCGTTATATAATTATTCAGAATCTTATACATAGTAGGAGACTTACTGCATTGAAAAGGTCTGATTGCTTTATACAGCATGGTTTTTCAGGAGAAAGATACTTTCTACAGCTCTTCATAGCCTAAAGTTCTTCACTATTTGCAGTTTCTTAAAGCAATATGAAAATATTTCTTGACATGTTTCTCAGGAGGGTGTGGCATTGTCAGAAGCTGGCTGATTTCAGGTACATCACTGAATATCAATCACTGTCCACTTTTTACCTATAAAACTTTTGCAAAGCCTAACAATTGATCCTTAGTTTTAACACATTCACCAACTTCCCCAGCCTCAGATTTTCTATAGGTCTTCAAGAATAGTCTTCTGTGTCAAGGGCTATTCAAAGATCTTGTCACACCTGTACAGGTAGCTTGCTCACTCACAGCAGTGATACCTCTGCCTGGGCAAAAGGAGAAGTTGAAGCTACAAGCAGCTTTTCTGGAATCTCCGTGACTGACCTCTCTTAGAAACTAGATGTTAAATAAACAGCCTGTAGGAGACCTCAGTACAGTAACCTGTATTTGCAGATCCACCTTTGCAACCATCAGTGAGGATTCAGCATTGCCTTGTTTTGAACCCTTTGCTCCACCTGCATAGAGCACACCAGCTGATGTAACAGTCTTGGAAAAATTCACTTAAAATGGACTGATAAATGATGAAAGAAAAAAAAAACACTTTCTCTAATATAAAACCAGATTCACACATTTAATTTAATCAGCTAATCTCTAGAGTATATTTCTGTCTTTTCAAGGCTGGTCAAAATTCTGGTAGCAGAGACAACAATCAGGTATAAATACACAATGAATCAGTCAGTCCCAATCTTTTGATTGTTATGGTTGAAGTTCAACTTTTGTACTCTGTGCAGGAAAAACACTGCAGTAGAAAAGAGATACTGAAGTTTCTGTCTGACTGGAAACTCAAGATCAATTGGTTCACTCAGCCACCTGACTGAGAAGCTCCTTTATTTATATGTTTTAGTCTGAGAAACAACCTTTCCTATGGCCTCTGGTGAATGCCTAATAAGTAAAAAAGCCAACCTGTTCTTGTTCTCCTGATAATTGAAGCAAGGCCACTGAACCTTAAAGATCTGTACTAATGTATAGGAGCAAAGGAGTTTATACTGGTACAATTAATTGATCTACATGTCTGAGGACTGGCTCACAGGTGAGCTGTGCAACTTACTAAAAAGCAGTCAGGTAACTTTTTAGGTACTGAAGCTGCTAAGCTGATTTTGGGTAACAGCATCATTTAACAGTGTATTCATTTGTCAAAATATTACAGTGAATCTTCATTAAAACCTCAAAATACACAGTCTCAAACTCTAAAGAATAAAGGAGCTGCAGGTGTTTCTCCTTTGAGAAAACTGTCTCCACTTCCAAATGTTCTCATGTACAGACTGGTAAGAAATATTTACAGTTTGTGTCACCTCCAAGACAACCCTTAGGAAATAAAGACTATTCTGTATTTTCAGATGTTAATTCAGATGATGCAGTTGTAAAGTTGTTTACATTTGATCTAGATCCAGAGAGAAAACCAGTGAACAAACCACCTCTCCTTATTATTTGGCATAACTGGCATAGTCTAATTCAGTTTTTTTACTCCTGAAATCACACAAGCCCACTGAATCTCATTTGCAATTCTTGGTCTTAGACATATTTTCCTGTTTCACAAAAGCTGAAAAATTAAAAGTTAAAAATATCACTGCTGGCATGAATTTTCTTCCTTTTGCTGTGGTGTGAATTTTGTCTATCACTTGTGTTTGATTTTTTCTTTCTCCTTTTTTTTTTTTCCTTTAAATGAATTGGTAAAGGTCATTTTGTAGCTTTTCACACTTTCTCAGGTCTGAAGAACAAGAACACATTTGCATATACAGAGAAAAATGCATGAAAAATCATCCTGGTTATCAGGATAGATATATTTTGTATAGTTTGGATTTACCACTAAGTGCTACAAGAAAAGAAGAAACAGCATCAAAGTACTACAGAAGAGCAAAAATTAGGTTATATATATACATCCAACGTGGTTATAATATTATGTGTGTAACAATAACATTTTCTTCTGTCATTGTACAGAAGGTAGTATAACCAAATTTTTGATACTGGGTAGCGTGTGGGTCACAAAGAATTCTGCAAAAAAATATGCAGCAGATGCAAATATCAATTCACTGACTTCAGAGAATGTTGAAATATTTCTAGGTTTAATTCAGATGCATATGCTGAAATAGAAGATAATAGTGCACAAAGCAGCACTTCAGTGTACTATTTTGCCTGGAATCATAGCTTTGACTTTATGCAACTTTCTCCTTGGGAAACTCATTTCACCCTTCTTTGTGGAATTAGTACTTAAAAGCCCCTGGAAAAAGCAGCTATTTATTTTTATGATAACAAGCACACAGGAAGGGAAGAAGAAAAACCTATTTACATTGCCCTTGCTTCCTTGTGTTGTTACAAGCTGAAGAGACAATGTTGTCTTCAGCTCCAGCAATTCATACGTGCATGCATTGTACAGGCCAGGGAATCAAATCTGATATTTTTACTTGCAATCTATGTAGAAAATAACAACACATTCACAGCTCCAGTGTCTCTTCAAATCTTATGTCCAGTTCTTGGTGTCATCTGCAAAATGCCTGAGGGGGCACTCAATTACCTCATCCAGATTATTGATAAATATATTAAACAGGAGCTGCCCCAATACTGAACCCTGGGAAACATCACTTGTGACTTTCATGTAATCTATATGTATAAATTCTCAGAAAACCTAGTAATGCTGCTGCTCTCTCTAAATATAATTTTAGTAATTTAGTGTTGCTGCATTATATTACAGTACAAGCTGGCTTGTACTGGACAATTAATTTGGCTGCCCAGCCAGCTCCATAAAACCAGCCTCTGGATTGAAAGACAGGAACCTCAGCCAGTTACATTTCATCCTAAGCTGCAGGCACATCACTGCTCCAGGATCTGGGGGGTGTAAAAGATCAGACCAATGAGCTGTCCAGAGCTGGGAGTTTTGAACTCTCTAAAACACACTGTTTGTTGATGACCCAACAGTGTTGTGTTGTGTCTCTGTCTCTGACCCCACGTTATCAGTTTAGAAATTCTCCTCTGGGATTATCAGGCTTGTTTTATGGAAGTTGTCAGATCCTTGAAAGTAGCAGAAGCTTCCAATGTAGAAAACCTACCTAGAGGTAAAACATGAATGACCTCTGAGTTTCCAAGTATATGCAATATTATGTGGAGGACAGAGGGAAAAAGGATATATTTTACTTCATAGCACTTTTGGGAAGCAGACTTTGCTGCCTGCTTTTTCCAAGTGAAGTCAACACTTTTCCTAGCAAAACAGTTATCATAATGTAGTTAAGATTTGTTGCGATATTACATACTGACATGATATTATTAAGATAAATTAGTTGTATCTTGACGACTGCATATCAGCAGTAAAAGCAGAATAGTTGCAAATATGGCTCTCCCTATGACTGAATAAATAATTTTATCCCTCCTTCAGTGCCAGGATTTAGGCACTGCTTTTTCCATACAGGTCTAAGTGCACAATCAGAGGTCTCAACATGTTTTTTCCTTCAGTGCACCAGAGGAAAAAGAGAAGTGGTATTGTGCCTGTGCTTTTTGCTACAAATTACATACTTCAAAGACAGCTTCAGGCTTTAAATTGCAAACTGGATATGAAGTTGAAAGGACACTCCACATAGAAAAGTGGCTGAGACTGAATGAAGAAACCCAAATATTTTAGAAAATTATTACACATAGCTAGTTCTCACTATTTAATACTTCCTTTCAAATAATTTCACTTTTGTCTAAACAGAATGTAATTTTCAGACTGTAATTTCAGAGGCACGATATTGAACTTTCACTTGCTATAAATCTTTGCTTAGATGAAAAAGACTTTTTATATTGGAAAGAAATAATTTTTCTGCTTTCCTAGTTATAAACTCGACAGTTATTTTGGTGATTTCTTTCCAAATAAAGTGATGCTTATAAATGCCATTTAATAGTGTGTTTATATCTGGTGTATTCAAAGACTGTCAATTTTACCATAATGGAAAATACGCATAATCAAGAAGAATTAAAAAGAGTGAGAGAAAATGAAGTTGTGTATTGAAAAATCAAGCTGTTCATAAACAACATTCAGTCCCCAGAAATGCCCTGCAATTCCAGAGTCAATACTAAGGGACTTGTGATGAATGCATGAGATCATTATTGGTTTTGTTTATTAAATGGAGAGGAGATTGAACTCATTTTAGCAAGTAAATAGGTATCTGAAAGTTTGTTTTGTTTTTTTTTTAAGAGAAGCCCATTCCTGCCTAAGACCTGATATTTTTCTAAAGGGAGTTAAAAGAATTAGATGCTCATTTGCTCCAATATGTCAGGAATATATTTTGTGGGCTTCTCTGAAAATCTGATCTTGAAGTTGGAGGTAAAAGATGTGTGTGATTTCCTTCCTTTGAGTGATGCTTTGTTTATGGAAGTATTAGATTTTAGTATACTGAATTACAAATAGCAAGAAAGGACAGGACATGGGAAGATTCAGGTTTAAAAATTAGGTATGTCTCCCTAACTGAATGGCTTGCAGGGTCTTATAATCAGAAGTCATTCAAAAGGTCTCAAATATATTTTTACGTACATTTTTATGACTGTTAAAGTTTTGTAAACAGTACTGTGGCAAAACTGCTTTCACATTCAAGTATGAAAATACAGGCCTATCGACACTAAACAGAAGGGATGTATATGCAAAGCATGTAATTGAAATTGCAAATAAAGAATATGAACACAATTTAAAAAAATTGCTTGGTTGTTGGCTCCCTGGTGGCATCATCCTAGTAGTAAGCCCAGGAAAACCTGATAACTTAACCTCTGGTCCATGCTGTTTTGGACTTCTAATTACCAAATAGTTGTTTGCATCTGATTGAAGTCACCTATTTGAATTAAGCTTGAAAAGAAATAAAAAGTTCTGGAATAACATCTTCACCTGATGCCAGATCAGAATAATTCCAAAAGATCTCTTCTGCACTTCTTCCCTTTCCTGGCCTCACATTCCTGCTATGTGTCTGTTGTGACTGTGCACTGAAACTGGGAGCAAGCTGGAAGTCTGACCTTGCAAAAACCCCAAAATATGTCATGCTTCTCCTCTCCTAAAGTTAGAAGATTCTTCCCATTTACTCAGTCAGTTAATTTAACACATTCCACAAGATCAAATGTGGTGGATGCAAAGCACTGGACAACACTGCTGCTCCCTGGGATCCTCAGCTGGGGAACTTTCTCTCACTTGCAGGTATCAGATTGATCTAGTTTGAGCTTATGGGTTTTATTTTACCCTAAAACACCCTAGAGGATTGAAACTTGACACTAACAGTCCTAGCTGTAAGTTTTATCCCTTCCTGTTCTTCTCACTAGGGGATGGCCACCAGATTAAGTCAACTGCCTTAAACAAAGATATGTAGCCTCAGTGTTGTGGTTCAACAGGTTTCTCTCAAGAAAAATGTAAGTTAAACTTACATTAGTCTTTAAAAGACTGCCTTTGGACAAAAACCTTCTTGTATTGAAGGTTTTGAATTGGTGACATACAGTTCTCAACCCAACACTAAACAACACAGAAAAGAAATCTAGCTGGAATTTCTCAGGTTCCCTTCTTTTGCCAGGGCTTGTGAATGCAGGGCTTGCCAATGGGCAGATAATTGGGAACAGAGGGTCTGATACATTGCCTTTCCTTTAAGGTCTGATACATTGCCTTTGCTTTAAGTTTTCATCACTAAATAAATGCAGCACAGGAAGTGATTAACAACTTCTCTTGAAACTTCTTGGAAAAGTAACTTTTAGTTCAGAGTAAGTACGGTAATTCCACTTAGGATTTAGTGCATTCTTTATACATAAAAATAGGATGAATCACTACAAAACTGAGTGCAAACCTATGTAGTTTCAACCAGAAAACTCTCATTTTCATGCTGATAATAACAGCTGTGTCATATTATTCCTAATCACAGCAGGCCAGAAGCCTCTGGTGTGCCCAGTCTAATAGCAATATAGAGAGCAGCTAGGAATTGTCACTAGATTAATTGTAAGTATAAGCAACCAGACTGCAGTGCTATGCTCTGGGTAACACTCTTTTAGCTAAGCCTGAGCATATGAGATGCTCTTGTGCCTTTTTGTCTTCCAAAGAAGCAGGAAATGCTGGTGTAGTTTCACCCCCTGAGTTATACAGCAGTGTATTTGTATTTCTTGGAAGCATGGGAAGTTCAATGTAGGCTGAAACACAATAGCATTCTCTTGCTTTTGCTGGGAGGGAGTCATTAGAAAACAATTTTGCTCAGAAACACTAAAAAGATATAGTTGTAATATGTCTATCTCTCTTTCATGTCTTTTCAAGCTTCAACTTGCTTCTATCAAGTCCTATTATACAGTCTCTGATCATGTTGCATTTCAAGGGGGCAGAGAGAGGTGTTCAAAATCCCCAGGTAAATATTAATGGAATAACCTGTTTCCACATTCTCTTTGTGCTGTCAGTGTTTAGTTTATGCAGTGGACCAAAAAAAAAGCATATGCCTTTCTTAAAAGAAGAACTATTGCTGTTCAAATATTCTTGGAGTTTTCATTATCCACAGAATAGCTAATACCTTTCTGAATGCTGTTCCAGCTCTTGGTTTTATATAACCTAACTCACAAAGAAACAAACAACTTTACAATTATAATTCAGTGAAGGTAGTGCACATACTGCAGTTCTAACCCTCAGTTTTAGACAAGAAGGACTCTGTGAAACTGAGAGCTGAGGAATAGCTTTTAAAGAAATGCAAAGCCTCTGCATTTTTGCATTTGTATTTTTGCTTTTTTTACTCAAATTATATAGCTGGATGTGGTTCAGAATCTGTTATATCCTTCTCAAAACTGGTCTCCATAATGCTGTTTTAGCTGATGGTGATCTCAAGAGAAACTTTTGCAGTAGATATATGAGTATCTAAGGATGAATATACAGTGAAACTAAAGTTTGATAGGGCAATATACAAAACAAGAACACTACTGGTCATTAATTACCAATGTAGCACTAATAAAAGAATAGGTAATTCTTTGGAAAAAAAAAAAAAGGCCAGTATGTTACAGAAAACATTGTACCTTTCTCCTACCTGCTTCTTTTCATGCTCTTCCACATGGATGGCCTTGTGACAGCCAGAGAAAGACACAGATACTACTTCACAACAGAAAGAATGCACGAGATCTCTATATATTAAAAAAGAAACTCAGTTGATTTCATGCACAACGAGTTTGTATGAAACCACAGATATCTCCTTTACATTATTTTGCTGCTATTAAAACAGAAAGACAAAGAAATGTGTCTGAAAGGATGCCACAGCCCTCTTGGTAGGAATTGCCTCTGGAACTCAGCCCTCTCATCCCTGAAAATGACTGTGTTGGTCAGGGCTGAGTGCTTTTCAGCTGGGTTTGCAGCTGGGTTGCAGGGCTGCTTCGGTGTAACTACCAAGCAAAGTGTCTCTAACTCTGAACCAGAGGTGAACCTGTAATTGAAAGGGGAAAAAGAAAAAGAACTCTACAGCACTTTTATGTTCATTTCACAGTTCATGGTGAGAAATTATTCTTATTTTTCAAGTTCCTACAGTGCTAGGCTGAGAAAATGGCTTTCAGTAGTTTTCTTTTAATTGGGAGCCCAGCAGTACAAAGACGGCCAGGCTGGGGTATATTCTGAAATCACCTGCTGCAGCTTGCACTGTGGCAGTAATTGAGGCTAGGTGTGACTGAGGTATAGTTCATCTAATGGCAATGATAGGTGCCACAGTCTGGTGCTCTTTCACAGGTGATAAAAGGATAATTTAGCACATGCTACATCTAATTCTTTTTGTTCAGTGGGTAACAAGATCAGGGTTTCAGTTCCAACTTTACTTAACTATTATAGGACTTACCAATAACTTTGATTAATTTTTGCTGCCAACTTACTTTTTACAAGCTTAGTCCAACCTGGTTTCCAGTTTTCCATGAGTTCCTACAAGAAATTCTCTGTTATATGAACAGACTTTTGGAAACTGCTGTTGATGGGAATCTGAATTACTCAGCTACAGATTCTGGTTTGAAAATGTATTCAAAACTTTCCTTTACCTACCTTGGTCCATTTTTACTGGCATCTTCCTCTAGTTATCCTATCAAAACATCACAGTAAAAATTGGAAGTCTCATTCAGCAGCATAAGTATCCATAAATATTGAAATTGTTCCAAAACTTACATCCTTCTCAAAACTGAAGTTTTGAGACTCTGAGTAAGTCCTGAGGAACTGAAACATCCTCCTGGAAGTGGCAGGTATGGTCAGGATTATGTGAGCCTTATTTCTTTGTGGAGAGTCTAAAGGAACACCTAAAATAGCACTGGACATCTGTGTTTAGTCATCTAAATTGCTTCCTTGGTGTGTCTGTTTTGGGATCCTGAGGAAGGGCTCCTGAGGACTTGAGTGTGTGGTATTGTCATTGACTCCAGTAGGAATTGTGACCTCTCAATATTTCTCAGCCATGAAGACTACAACCACTGGAAAACATCTATATAGGTGTCACAGTTAAATCAAGCAGTCCTTGGAGCCTCCCCTCAGCTGTTGTCCTGCCCATACTGCTTTGGTTTAGGACACATTGGTTTAGGAAGCAAGAAAATTCTCAGTCTGGATCTGGGCTAAATTTCCATAGACTTAATAACTCTGTGTGCCCTGGTCACACAGCTCATGCCCACACTCTACCTGTATGCACACAGGAACTCTCCCCACCTTATACTTGGTATGATTATTTCATGTATGTATTTGGATATTCTAGTTTGGATCCTGCACAAAACCTAGGTTTTCACCCAGTGGCATTTTGGTGACAGGATAGCCTCTCACTCTGCCTTTCAACAGCTCTAATGTCCTTCCTAATGCACATACTTCTGTATTGTGTTCCTTGGGACAAACACTGGTTCCTTGGCAACATCTTGCTGGTCTCTCCCTCTGGGTCTTCTTTTTGTTCATCTTTCTCCAGTGCCCTTCAGTCACTACCATTTGCTATTTCCTTCCCTGAAGCCTGTCATCTTGGGATTCATCTGACCATGGATGTCAGGAATATTTCTCTTCTGTGGGAATGGCTGGGATAAGTGCTTACTCAATCCCACTCTTCTTGTAGCTCTTTATCCAGCAGCTCATTACATAGCACAGACAGTTCAGAGATGGAATAGACAGGATCAGCTCCCCTCACCACTTAAGAGACCTTAAGTCTACTACTACAGACTCCCTGATGCAGGTCTGCAGAATTTTCTGAGATTGCCCTTTCTTATTCTTTCCAGCTGAAATTGTTCCTTTTGGTGTGAATTAAGTGCTCAATGGCTATGGATGAATGTTCATCCTGAGGAGGATGGGAGGAAGCAAGCTGAGCATGACTTCAGCAGCCGCAGGACTCTACTTGGATAAAAGGTTCCTGCTTCAATAAGTGATCATGATGAGAATATTTTAAATATAGACAAGAGATTCTTGTGATGGAGAATATACATAACATGGGTGCTACGTGCTGATTCTGGCACTCTCCTTATGCACCTTCAGCATTTTTTTAATGTAGACCTGATGTCTGTCACTTTACAATAACATGGAAACACAGCATCACAGAATTTCTGAGGAAGAAAGGGACCTCTGGAGATCCTCCTGTCCAGCTGTGTTGTGTGGAGCTGAGGCACATCTCCATCAGTAGATGCAGAGAAAGTCTTGGCCCTACTTGGAATTGTGGACAGGCTGAAAAACCTGAGCTGGTAGCACGTGTGCTCATGCAAGCCAACAATAAGTTTGGTAGGAGTTCGGTTTATCTGCTGGAGGGCAGGAAGGCTCTACAGAGAGATTTTTACAGACTGGATCAATGTTCTGAGGACAACTGCATGATGTTTGATAAGGTAAAGTGCCAGCTCCTGTTTTTGGGCTACAACAACTCCCTGCATTGATACAGGGAGGGGGAAGAGTAGCTGGAAAGCTGCTCAGCAGAAAGGGAGATGGGAGTGCTGGTCAAAGCAGCTGAACACAAGCCAGCATGTACCCAGGTGGCCAAGAAGGCCAATGGCATCCTGGCCTGTGTCAAAAAAAGTGGCCAGCAGGACTAGGGAAGTGATTGTCCTGCTACACTTGGCACTGGTGAGACCACATCTCGAGTGCTATGTCCAGTTCTGGGCCCCTCACTTCCAAAAAGACACTGAAGTGCTGGAGCATGCTCAGAGAAGGGCAACAGAGTTGGTGAAAGGTCCTATAAGGAGTAACTGAGGTGACTGGGGTTATTTAGTCTGAAGGAGACTCAGAGTGGCTCCTCATTGCTCTCTACAACCACCTTAATGGAGATTGTAGTGAGGTAGGGGTTGGTCTGTTCTGCTGTATCAAAAGAGGAAATGACTTAAAGTGCACCAGGGGAGGTTCAGATGAGATATTAGGGGAAAAAAAAATCACTGGAAGAGTGGTCAGACATTGCAATAAGTTGCCCAGGGAGGTGGTGGGGCCTTATCTCTGAAAGTGTTCAAGAGGCACCTGGATGTGGCACTTGGGGATACACATGTGATTATGATGCTGCTGTGCTGACACTGGACAGATGATCTTTCCAACCTTGTTGATGCTGTGATTTTATAGGCTCCAGTTTTAGATTCATTGGCTCAGATCTTTACTAGCTTGTGTGTCTCCCTCATACTCTCTTGTAAATGTTATCCCGTGTAAATGTGCCTGATCTTTCAGCCAGCTGCTTTGGAGATTTTTATGTATTAAAGCATACAGTGTTGCCTAAATTAAAAGAGAAAATGTACTAAAATTAATAGTTCAGTAATTTTTCTATTTTTTTAAACCAAAAATATCTGCAAAAATATTGAAGTAGAAATATTTTTTCTGAGAGGCAACATGCTACAGTAGCATGATCTTTGCTCAATTGTAGTGATTCATGGTAAGTAAAATTTATACTTTTCAATCACAAATGTGAGCATAACTTTCTCAGCATCCCTGCAAACCAGTCCTCAATGGGGTGCATTCTTAATTTTATGAATTTATGTATTTGCTGCTGAATGCTTTTCTAAATTTTCACCTTCATTGCTATGGAGACCACTAAAATCTGATTATCATTGCTGAAGGCAGAACCTTAGCTTGAAGAGATTAAATAATTTTGCTTTTGCACAATATTTGCTCAAAAACCCGGTTAACACAGTCAACTTAGAACCACCCCTACTGGGGAGTTTGCTGGAAAGGAAAATGTGATTTAAGATTTAAACTCCAGTACTCTGCTGATTGTTCACAGCAGTGAAAATTTATACCCAGCTTGATGTGAAATATTTAGTTTAAGAATTTTGCCCATAAGGAAACACAAAGATATGATGAATGGTAACATCAGTGTCTTTCAACTTGTAATGATTTTACTAGGCCAGAGTCCTATGTAGTTTTACTAGGCCAGGGTCCTCTGAGCTTCTTGCTGTTACCAACAGAGAATAGGAGAAGTCTGTGAGAGCTAAATGACCTCTCCATGTCCTACATTCCTTCTCTGTAGCTAAGAAATAATTCAAACTTCTTCTTCTGCGACTACTTGAGGCTTAATTATGAAAAACAGTCTCTACAACCGTATTTAAAGAGGAGCTCATAAACTCTCTGGGAGTTTTAGTCCTCTGAGCTCAATCTCTTGCAACTTCAGCCCTCAAGGCATTCGCCCTGAACATGGAGATGGGATGGTCTCCATTTTCAGGTCCATGGGCTGTGTGTAGGAACCATTGCGCACATACACGTTTGGTCATGATCTTCATTCCTGGGAGGAAACCACTTAACTGCTTTTGTCCTCTCTGAAAACTCTCATTGTTTAACATATGAGACCACATAAGGGAGGGTTAAGGTGTTGGGAAGAGTTTGAATTTGTCCCCTGTAAATACATCTTTGAAAAGTGCTATCTGAGGAAGCTGCTGGAAATCTGACATCTGCTTGGATTATTCACTCCCTTGAGTAAGCAGGAGCAGCAGATGTGTTCTCTTTGTAGCTCTGCACTGAATGGAATTTCACAGAGCTTCTCTTGAACCTCAAGTTTACATCTGATGGCAAATTCAGCAATGTAATTTGTCTACATGGATGCCCATATACAATTCCATGGACGC
Organism: Molothrus aeneus; assembly: GCF_037042795.1. Taxonomy (NCBI): domain Eukaryota; kingdom Metazoa; phylum Chordata; class Aves; order Passeriformes; family Icteridae; genus Molothrus; species Molothrus aeneus. The sequence continues at coordinate 126,092,584 of NC_089646.1, read as the reverse complement.
TGATTTTTGTTATTTTTCTTGTTGCTGTTATTAATTGTCCGCTTCCATCATGTTATCTTGTGACATCACTTGAATCATCCAAGTTCAGTGTAGAACAAATTGATCAAAATGAGACCCATAAAAACTCGTAGCACTTCTGGATTACTGTTTCCCCACCTTGTTAGTTTACCAAAAAAATAACTCAGAATTTACAATTCACTTACAAATGATCCTCGTGTAATTGCAGAAGAATCCAAATTTCAAAGGCCACTCATCCTTGAAATCAGTACAATTGATTTTTTTTATAGCTTGCTGTTAAAAAACATATTTATGTTTCTGAGACAGGACCTGATAAACTTTCTCTCTGAAGCACTATTAAATGATAGTGCTCAATGAATAGATTTGCAAAACACAATTTCATACACTGGTACTTTGATTACAGGTAATGCAGCATGTCATCACAAACATGGTAAAACTCCTGACATGTATCACTGAACGTTGTCTTGTATAGAACTAAGAAAAATTTCAATGTTGATTTGCTTGAGATCACATATTACATAAAAATGTGTCCCCTTTTTAATGTAGATTACTGATGGAGACCAGAATACAAAACACTGTCAGGTTGGAAAAAAAAAAAAAAGGAAAGAACAAAAAAAAATCTAGATATTAGGAAGAAGTTCTCTAATGTGAGGGTGGTGAGACAGTGGGACAGGTTTCACAGAGAAGTTGTGGATGTCTCATCCCTGAAAGTGCTCAAGGTCAGCTTGGATGGTCTTATGAAAAGTCTGCCCAGGGCAGGGGGCTTGGAACTGGGTGATCATTAAGATCCCTTCCAACCAAAACCATTCCATGTTTCTGTGATCTATAGCTTTTCTATCAATGGAAGCATAGATTTACAATTAATGCGACTACTCAGGTAAACAGAAATTTATGAAATCTCTCCCTTGCCTTGTGGATTAAACACCAAGGCCAAAATTCTGAAGAAGGGGCAAATGTTTAGTGTGATTGACTACTTATTGCTAAGTGTTGAATTCTCACTAAATTTGACCAAAATCACATGCAAATTTTGAGGCTTACCCCTTGAAAGAATCATCACATCATGGCATGCTGTCAGATGTGAAAATAAATAAGTGTATAGGGGAGGTTTCTTCAAATATAAAATGAGTACAAGTGCAAAACATCCCCTCAGTCATTCTGAGGTAAAATCCTTTCAATGCTCATTCAGATCTCAGCACCAGATTTAAGCTGCAGCTTTGCCATGCTGTAAATCTTCTGTTCCTCCACCATGTTCCACTGTGGTCCTGCTGCAGCAGCAATATTATCACCAGCAGTATAATTTCTTCTTTCTTTAAATAATTTGCTAAAGGCTTCTGTAACTACTCATAGAATGAACACTGACCACAGTTTCTGCTTAAGAATCCAGTTGGAATAGACACTGAAGGTACTCATTTAATGACTGTCCACAGGGATGAGTCTGATTCTTATTTTACACAACTTTAGTTGTCTCTAGTTCTAGTAATTATCTAAAGCACAAAGCAATGGAAGGATATTTTCCCACATATGCATAGCTACATACCATAGGTACATTCACATACGTAAATACACCAGTAGAGTGGTTATGCAAAGTTTTTTCTCCATTACCTTAGGCTAAGTCATGTGGCCAGGACAGTATCAGAAAGATTTAAATGTAACCTTTAGAAATATTTTTGTTTGGTTAGTGGGATTTTTATGGAATGGATGCTCTGCAAACTAGTTTTTGTTAAAATAAAGTGTGATACTTGCAGATTAATTCTGTTTGCACAAATGTAGAACAAAAGTCTCTCTTTGAGGGGTTAATCAGGAAAAAGTACTTATTATAGCAGCCACAAAACTTCAAGCAATTTTTGTTTCAAATGGGTTATTATTCCACCACCCAAAACCCAGCAACTATGCATTCCCTGTAGCACTCAGTATTTTTTCTAAGCAGTCTCTCAGAGGACTTTCTTACCAGTTTTCCAGAGCTGATTCTTGTAAGGGCATGGATTGTAAACACAGGGCTCTAACTGCTGTACACAAGTGCTTTTATTTTCTCTTTCTCTTTCATTCTCGTGGCCAGAACATTTCATTGCTGAGAAATGCTCAGAGCTACTGTACTAACTTGTGAAGTTTTGCTGGTTTTACCTTGTATTTCAAAACAGTCTTGCTTCCCAACAATACCAATATAATTTAAAATCATTCTCATAGACTTTGTGGACCAATTTTCTTTAGCTTGCCTGCAAGCAACACCTTGTGAATGGAATAGGGAACTATGAATGCAAAATGAATTTGGATACTGAGCAGAAAATGATAATTATTTTTGGCATGGTTTTCATAAATTATGTTCATACTGCTTTTGTGATACGTGAAACACAGAAGCTTCCAAGATTAAGAAAAAGCATTTCTTAAATTCAATGAAATATCCCCACGGTGCCTCCCTCTTTCTCACTCCACTGAAGAATTCCCTCTTTTCAGGAAGTCCGTCACATTTCTTGTCAGTAATTTTTTAATACAGTACTGGAGCTTAAATTTATCAAAATATTAAAATGATAGCAGGTTTAACATTTTTATACATTTTACTGAAGTTTAGTACTTAATATTTTGAATGCCTCCTTCTGTTTGGTCTGCTTTGAAAGTTTGTGAAGGATGGTTGTACTACCATTTAATGTCATTTTTCCATGAGAGAAATACATTTTTCCTGGAAAGTGTTGTAGAGTCCCATTTTAAGAGAAGAAATTGCAAAACTGAATTAGTGCATAAATCAGAGAAAATATTTATTTACAGACATGTAAAAATTATGTTACAACATTTTAAAGAAAACTGTAATGAACCATCAATCTGCTCTAATGGGCAAACTCTGAATGTTTCAAATCTAAATTGCAGTGGCACCAATTAAAAATAGGACTGCTAACAAGATTATAGTTATCTACATAGTTTAAGTAGAGTGATTTTTCAGAACTAAAAATGGATCTACAGAGAAAACTAATAGGAACTGCAACAATATGTAGTACAAGGGTTTACAAAAGTAAAAATATTTTTTCTTGATCCAAACTTTAAAGCTTTTTAGTAAACATTTTCCATTCATGCAGCTGCCCATGTTTGAAACAAATATCTGAAATACACAGAGCATATATATCTGTGTAGAAAATGAACTGGTTTGATTCAGGACTGTCTGTAAAGGATTTTATGGCTGTTGGCTGTCCAAACTGATTGACAAGATCTTTTATGTTTCCTATTCCTCTGTATTGCAAGGGATGAGCAATGTTGAAAAATCCCACAACTGACAAAACTTATGTCAAACAAGTAACAGGTGATGGCAAACAACATCGAGCATACTGCAAACATGGACAGCAGAGAACAAGCAAGCTCTGTCGAAGCTACCAGCATCCTCTGGAGTGATTTTAAGCAAACATGCCATTGAGAAACCTTACTAGTAACAGGCTGCATGGGGTAACAATCTTCTGGCCTGCAAATGAAATAGTGCCTCATGGTGTCATCAGAGATGACTTTTGTGTTCAAAATATATTCAGGACCTAAGCTGTGGTGTGAAACAGTGTCAACATTATGATTGTGCAATCATTTGTGTGAGTTTATGCTGTAAGGTTAATGACTGTAAAGAATGTGTAAAAATCTCAGAGTGCTTTCTGTGAGTGTTAGCTCATTTGGAATGGAAGTGGTGAAGAGACAATATACCTAGATGTTTCACATATCTAGTTTATTAACACCAATATCAGAACTGATCTCCTTGGATGATTTTCTGCATCTTTTAAGTCAGCCAACAGTTTATGTGATTTAAATGCCCCTTGTGCTGCTGAAGTTTGGATTTCCTAATTTTTTAGCTGTCAGCTGGAGACAGAAATCCCAAAATGGCAATTCTGTTTGCATTTTTACAGTTAAAAATGTTCATAACCTATATTAAGAGATAGAAAATGGAGAAGTATTTCACCCTCTGATTTGATCTAACATTTCACTTGCAAGGAGTAATATTTTTTTCCTGCACTTTTCTTGGAGAGTCAGCCCTGATAAACTCTGAAGCTGCAGTTCTTTATGCTCAGGTGTAGCTACTTATACTAGTCTTTCCTTATTTAAGGAGCTGGGTACTACTCAGCACTTCTGTAAACCATGTAACTCCACATACAGTAGACAAGCTAAATATAAGGTACACAAATGTAACTGAGAGTGCAATGTCACATAGCTACCTAGTGAAAAAAATTCTTACTCAGTAATAGGCAATTAAAATGTATGCTTTGCTTCCAAATTTTTGAAAAATATCAGTCCTTCTTTGTTGATGATCCCCATGCCAGAAACTTGACCAGAGACCTTGAGCTCCCACCAGCTTACACCCACACTACTTGAGGTGAACCTGTCATCTCAGAAACTGCTTTTTAGAACAGAAATTTAAAATTATATCTTTTTAAAAGTCTCTCTGGTACCTTTTGTTTTTCTCTTGTTTTCAGCCTACAGAGAATGTTTGAAAGGGCAAGGCAAGAGTTCATTTTTGTAGTGCTGGATGATCTGAAATACTAAGTACCCCAGTCATGGAGCTCAGTGATCAGGGCTTAATGCTGCAGACTGGGTCTGTGCTCCATTTGACTGTGTAAGATACTTCCTAAATTAATGTCTCTCCCTCTTGGGAGGCTGTAGGTAATAAATAATTTATTGACCCTGCAATCACTTTAAAGACATGTCTCTTTCTATATGAGTACCATTCACATAAAGATGTGGATGAATAAATAAGTATTCCTTGTTTCATGTCATCTGCAATGTTAAAGAGGTCTGTCTTTGGAATGGTGAACAAGTTGGTACTTTTCTAGGGGAAGAAGTCCTTGTGCCTGTATGCTTTTTTTACCTTTAATGTCTCAGTAACACAAGAGAAATAATGCATCCATTCTGTTTAAAAGGAAATATGATTTATTATAAAATTCTATACTGAGATTCCCCCCACATCTGTAATAATTAATTATTCCAACTTCAGGCTTTTAGGAGGGCCTTAGGAATTTGTGGGTGGAAAGACTACTGCCAGAAAAGAACCCAAAAAGTAATAAGTAGGCTAACTCAGGGTGTCAGATGTTGGCAGGCTATAAGTAATTTTTCTGGCTAGACAGGAGGCTGACTGACTTTCCATATGGTAGCAACAAACTGCCTTTAAAGATTTGCAAGAACAGCTGTAACAACTATCTGATGAATGGCATCACAGAGAGGGCTTATCTGAAGAAGAGGATTTACAGGAGGATGCAATTTACAGTTTATCAAGGATTGCTCTCTTATTTTGACATTTTCACTTTTTAGAAGTTATTCTATTACCAAATGTAATTATTTCCAATGACAAATAAATTGAATAAAATAATGGGAAATACATTTATACAATGCATTTAATTGTGGCACTGATAAAAATGGTCTTGTTTGAACTAAGCGGTAAACAAAGAAGTGCAATATCACCTGACTCTAAATATGGTAAAACAGTAAACGTGCTAATCATAAAAATAGCTTTTAGAAATATACATTTGTATACAGTGTTTTCCACACCTGTTAAATACGTCCTTCATATTATTATGATACAGTACATTGGCCTTTAAGACATCAAAATTAAAAAAATAATACCAATAATTAGCCAGAGAAAACCACATTTACAATCTAAACCATAAAAATCTGACAATTGTACAGCTTAGAACATATAAGAAATGGAGTTTCTAATATTTGAACAATAATGTCCATTTTAATAAGTAAATTGAGTTTCATACAAATTGAGTCAAAGTTGTTGTCAGCCAGTAAGAAACTGCAGTTCACAATTTTCTGTGGGGAAGTCAGAGTTTCTCTTCTCAGCCTTCAGGGGGTTCACACATGACATTTCATCACTTGATCTGTAGAAACTGAGAATGAAATGTTGGCTTTAGTATGAAAGCATAGAATTTCTTCCAGGAGAACCTCAAAAAGAAACCAAGACAGCTGGAAAAGAGCCAAAGGGAAAAGAGCCAAGAGAACTATGACTTGACTTTTTTCACAAATCAAGCAAATATCAATGTCTATAATGCTTTCCCACCTTAAACCATCGAAGGTTAAAAGAAGAATAGTGCTCCTGCAGCAGTGGGCAGTCAGGACTGTGCAACAGTCTTGAGTTGACTGTATGGCCCAAAATAATAACAGTAAATCAAACTAGAGCTATTGAAGCTGAAGTATAGCTCCCCTCAATAATGCTACGCAAACAACTCCTGAATAATTTCTATTTTAGCAGCAGGAAATAGAATAATGTATCTTGGCGGCTTTGCAATGAAGTGCTTTATTTGCATAATAGCATTCAATCAAAATAAATTGCATGTAGAATTCTTTGCTTCAGTCCCATCATGCTATTTATATACCTTACTCCATTTCCATTGGCTGTATGCTTTCAGCAATGCCTACGGTTACCAGATTGATGGATTTTTCCTCAGTAGCTTCCTTTTTACTTTGCCTATTTTGCTACTGTTTTTGTGTACCTGCCATAGGATATAACTAAATATCCTTTGGTATCTTTTGTTGCTTTATCAGCCACATTGTGAAAATGCAAAAGTCCAGTGTTAGCCAACACTTTAAAGGTTCATTCTTCCAGCAGAGGCTGGAGGCCGGTTGCATCTAAATATCTGAGTCCTGCTATGTGACCCATTAATGCTAGCAGCTCCAAGTAGGCATTGAGTGATGCTGCAGGAAAGCATAATGCACACCAGCTCCACCTACCCACAGGAAAACTGACAACACTTTCCTAATTGCATCTGTTTGGAAAACTGACAGTAGAGAATGTTAGCAGAAGTAGATGGTTTCTTTTTAGTTTAAAAAAAAATGTTGACAGGAAAAATATAAAAATATTTTCAGCCAATCCAGCCAATCTTTTCTGCACTCTTTTTTTTTTTTTTTTGGGGGGGGGGGTGGGGGTGTGGAGTCTATCTTGTTTTATAAGGGCTGAAAAGCTTCCAGATGTTCTTTTCAGCCAATTTCCACCTCCTTCAATGAAAAAAAAAATTCTGTTAAAATTTCTATTTACTGAAAACCATGTTTTCCAGAAACATCCAAGTCACTGCAGGACTGGGCTCCTGACCTTTGAAGAAGTCAGGCATCAGATTTCCCCTTCACTGCAAAGAGAGCACCAGATCTGTGGTTGTGGTCTTCACAGGTAACCAGGATTAGGGAGAAAAGCTCATGTGAGAGATCCCAGAATTTTCTTCTTTAAGTTAAATCATCCAGAAACTATTATTCTCTACTTGCACAGAGAAAAATCATCTCTCATGTTTTAGGTCTGATCCCTAGAGAGACTAGCTATAATAAAAAAGACCTTTAAATTCTTTCCTTAAGTCTGAGAGAGGCTTAATGGTTTTTAACTAGCTATTCATCTTAGAAGGAGTAAAAAAAAAAAAGATCCCACTGTACATCCTATTAGCTCCGAAGAGAGTTGCTCTTTTCTAGTCTTTTTTTCAACTATGCTTTGCCATTCCCTTATGCTATTATAAGAAGCAACAATTATGAAAGCAATAAGAGGCAGATTTTCAAGTTATTTATCAAAGCTTTTTTTCCTTGCCATAAACTTTTCAGGCCTTTACCTGTCACAGCACTAAAGAGCTTCATTAGGTTACTATTGTGAAACATTAATGTTGCTAACCATCTGGACCCAAGTCACCAATGCTGCTTTGCTGTTGGTTGGAAACAGTGACAAAAATTTAGCAACTCCACCAGTTGAAAATATTCCTGTGTTCTTCCTTCAGTACATGGATTTCTTATTTCCCTCTCACTAGAAATAATGGTAAAGTCTGAGAGGAAACATTATAATCTAAAAGAGCCAAACTTTTATTTTCCCTGTAATGACAAGAATTCAGGGCTATGATTAATATAGAGCAATTCAATGCTAATTTCATCCCATTTCTTTCTTCTGAATAGTGTGCCATTTATCATCTGCCTTTATGGCAGTGCTGATGATATTAAAAAACCCTCATGATGACTAGTGGGCTTTTTAATTTTTTTTTCATTTCTTTCCCTTTATATATAAAAACATCTCCTGACACAACAAGGATGAACTGAATTACATTTAAGCCAGTAATAAGGCTTTCATTTGATGCAGTTCTAACAGAAAACCACTTTAGAAAGTGTGATTTGAACATAATGCATTTTAAGAATTGAATAATTCAACTGAGCATATAGACTTGGCATCCATAGACAATATCAAAGAAATTCTATATGCTGCCCTAATTGCTATCATAATCTCTGAAAGAAAGATGGAGAGAGTTTATGGAATATTTATTGGTTCATTTTCCATCTGAAATTATTTCTGCTGCTTTTTTCCCTATCTGGATTGCTTTTTGAGCATGAGGTATTGGAAACACTCTTCTTAGGCATAACACTGTATTTCAGTCTTCCAAAAATGCTATTGCTACTGTTGTTAAAGTTCTAGTATAATCCTTCTGGCATTTTTGCCAAATTCAAATTCTACTAGATTAAATTAATTTTAACTATACACAGTGTATATAACATGGGAAAGCCAAAATTAAATAGTTTCCTTCTCACAGGGTTTATGGTCAGAGCATTCTGGGTAAATGTGCAGGACTAAATCTTACTGTATGAGAGGGTAAATTCAGCATATGTTTTTGGCAGGGAGCATTAGGAATGTGCTATGACTAAATGTCACAAAAGATGTACATGATTAACATCTTATCTTGTTAAGAAAATGCTTAAAGAAAAGTTCCACAGAATATAGTTGTTACAGACTTCACCGTATGGTTTACCCCACAATAAGAAATAAGAGCATCCAAAATACAGACAAATGAAAGACATTCATCTGAAAAAATGCATCTGTTTTTAAAAATTCCTTTCCTCTGAATGGATTTTGCAATCAAATTAATCTTAGAAACTCTCAGAAAATGCAGCTACAAAGAGGATGGATAGATGATGGTTCATAGATACATGTGAACTTGAAACCCAAAGCCTCAAGTATCCTTCCTCTTACTCTTCTGTCTCTTTTTCTTTGCCAGACAAACCCGTTCTCAGGACTGGAATTCTCATTTTAATAACTGTAATGGAGGCATCTGAAGCTACTGTTGACCACTGCTTGGTAAAATTGCACATCTATCTTTTGCAGGCTCCTCTTGAGTAGGAGACTAGGTTTTTGCTGGTGTCTGACTGTGCTTTGATAGAAGGTTATGTGACTGCCATGCATCACTTTCTGCAAAACAACGGCAAGCTGCATTAAAATGCAGCAGGTACGCTGTCCTTTCATTCCCAACGCTGGCCCTCATACTTGTGCTACCTCAAACTGCAATTGTAGCACAACTGCTTTCATTACATCTGATGTTCATTCCTAATACCGGTATCTGCTCAACTGAGAGTTCTGAATGCAAGTCTAGAGATGCTGCTCTTATGTCCTCGAGGATAACATACTCGGTTTCATCTTTAATAATTTCTTTTCATTACGAAATGCACTTTCTGGACAGCCAAAGAGGTGTAAAATGGAATCTGCTGCAGAGCAGGCATTAAAAAAAAAAGGCAGAACAAATACAAAAAATAGCCAAAACTTAGTTAGCCATTATTGATCTAGATATTTATGTAAAATGAGAAAAATCATAATGCAGTACAGAAAGTAGTAAAGCAAATTGCCATTCTGTTTATTATCTATGTCTAACTCAAGGCAATATCCTCCTTTTCTCTTAAGCAGGCACTCAGACTGAATGCAAAACACTGTAATTTATATTTGTAAGGTACCATGGGGACATGCACATTTGTTGGCTTTTACACAGCATCCTTCATCATCAGTGGGAAGCCAAGAAGAACAAGCAGAGCTTACCAAGGAACAGTGAATTTGTATTAGCTATCACGTTGACTTCACAGCTGTGTTCATTTGAGGTATACCTTGCACTTTGTCCCTTGATTTAAAGCAGCAAATCTCTAACTCAGTAACAGTCATAGAGGTGGTTTAGTTTAATGCCCCCATATGAAATGTAAATGCTCAGTTCAGTATGTGTGAGCAGGGGAACATGAATGTGCATTACACTTTTGCTGCTTTCAGCTGGAACCCTTGCAAAACATGAAAAACAAAATGATGGCAGTAATGCAAGATTTTTTGTAATGAACTAGTGATAGAATATTCTCTGCATTTAATAAATAGAGTGATTGTACAGTTTGATAAATATTAATAAAAGACAAATAAAAGAATGACTTGCACCTTCTTTAAACCCTTCTTCAATTGATGAAACCTAATCATTATGTTTTTGACTCTGCCAATCACACTTTAATTGCTAAAAATATTACAGAATTGTTTTTCTGTTCAGTGAACAGCTTAATTGCTTTGAAGTGCTAGTATTTATGTGAGTACTTGTGAGAATGATTGTTTTAGTCATCAGTGAAAACAAACTTCTATCTTCTCTGTATTAAAATGTTCTGTTTCACTTGTTTGTCCAATAAAAATCAGCAGGAAGAATAAGATAGCCTATCAGATACTGATTTCTCCCCTAGACCATCATATCTTTTCTTTCTAAGAGTCCAGGCAGAATTGTGACAAATGCTTTTGGTTGTAGTGGTGGAGACAGGATCCAATATTTGGAGAGTGCTAGTGAGGACACACTGCAGTTGAGATGATGGTGAGGTGTGAGACTGAAGGAATGCCTTTGGGAATAGTGTCACCATGGTCATTTGAGACCTTGAGTGGGGCCATGAAGGAAAGAAGTGGATCTTTCCACTTTATTTAGGCTGTGTGTTTTTCTCCTGTTAGACTGCTTTTGCAGCAAAATCTTCCTCTGCAAGGTCCTTTATAGCAGTAGGAAAAGACTTAGGGACTAGTAGCGCAGTTTTTGGTGACAGTGGGAAGGATCTGAAGCTGGAGGCGTGGATCCTTCAGAGTGGATCTTCTGCAGAGTGTGGGGTAGGCCAGGATCTCCAAGCAGATGTGGAAGAGGTAGGATGGTGGGGAGGTGGCTCAGAGCAGAACTCATTGCCCTGAAGTCTTTACCAGAATTTTAGCAGATCTTTACCAGAATATTTACCACATTGCTACACCATGGTGAAACTGTTCCCACCAAACTCCCATTCCTGTTCTCTCTTGGCTGATAAAGCCAATCCAAATACAGTAATGCATCACTCCGTTATGCTGTCCACAGAGTTCCCTCAGCCCACACCTATATGCCTTGAGGGACACACAACACCTTATTGGGATCTAGTGCCAAATAAAGTAGAGAAAAAAATGTTACACCTTTGTTTATCCCTGCATATGAGTGGCTATTCATAGCAAATTCCCAGGGGTGTGGCTCTCGTTGGAGAACCTTGGGTGTTTTCTGTTTCTTGGGACGGTGCCTACTCCATGAGAAGCAAGTCCAACTGGGTCCTATCATGATTCATGATAAGAACTCTACTTTATCATCCTGAATGCTACAGAGGGGATGCTTTTAAGTTAGAAGGTGGTGTAAAAAAGCTGTAGACTAAAATTCCTACTGAATTAATCTCTACTTAATGTGAGGAGTAGGAATTCTCTAGTATGAGATTAGGTGGTCCAATTAGTATTAATGGTCATGGCAAAAGTTCCTGTCCTACTAATGTCAAGGATGCATTGTCTACGTCTACATTTTAAGCTACGTGTTTTTAATGTCTAATGTCTAATATGTCTACGTTTTAAGAAGTGTGTTTTTAAAATAAATTTAAGTAGGAGCTTACAGGAAGAATTGCCTTAAAGTAATTATGCAGAAAGCATCTAATAAACTTTCTCACTATTTCCAAATTAGAGTTTAGACAAGTATCAAAAACCAAAGGGCATCCATTCCAGGCAAAATAATGGTTGGCAATGACAGGAATAAATTTCAATGCGTTGAGATGAGGAGTGTTCTGGCTAATCAACTGGAGACTTTTCGGGTACTTGGAGGCAGAAGTTTTACTCAACTGAACAACCAGGTGGAGTGGCATAAAAAAATTGAAAAGAAATGGGAAGGAGAGAGTGCTGGAAGAAGATGTTGGAAGCATATAGCATAGACAGAGATACTGGGAAAGCCCAGAGTAAACCATAGGAAGCAGGAGTGGAATGAGACAAACAATGCAAAATGAATATTTAAATGGTGACAGAATAATGAATTAAGACAGTCAATTGAATATACAGGATGTAGAGTTATATGCTTAAAACTGTCATCTGTGAAGGTCTTGCTGTGGCAGCGTGATGCCGGTGGAAATGGCAATAAAAGATGGTCCTATTTAAAACAGGTTTTTTATTTTTATTTTCCTGCCTAATGCCTATTTGAATGCACAGTGCACAGTAGTGCATAAAATTTTGGTTTTATGAGGATTTCAAGAGATATTAATTAAAAAAAAAGAAAGCAAGATGTTGGACTTGGGGTCACATTGTGGTCTGCAAATGGTGCAGAATCTCATAATAGCTGAGAAAGGATTATTATAACCCTGCAAAGAGGAAGCAGAGAAGAATTTAGCCTTTTCATTCTTTATTTATTTGGTCTGGTAAACACTTTGCTTCTTTTGAAAGACTATAGAACTGTAGTGTAATTTTAGATATCAATAGCAGCAACAATTTGGAAACTTCAGACACACATAGCAGCATGACAAGCTGGATAAGTTGGTATTTGATTAACTTCCAAATCTTCTTTTTGGCAGACTGAGCTTGTCTTATTCTCACTGATTGCCTTTTTTTTGCTAAAATGGCAATTACAGTTCTATCACCTTCTAAATAACTTCCCTTTTCTGAGGTGTGTAAATGCCTATGTATGGATAAATTCAATCTGCCTTTCATGTTTTGATATTAATCATGCAGAAAATCTACTTCATACACATTTATATTTCCTAAAAAAATGGAGACCTTTTGGAATAATTGAGTCACTAGCTGTAGTGGCTCTGCAATTTGTAATGAAAAAAAAAAATTACAATTTTGCCTGTTAGTATGGAAAAATAACAATATTTTTGCTTTTCAATGTCTGCACCTCTTTACTTGAGTGATGGATTTCAACAGAAAAATGTTTCCTTTGAGGGTTTTCCATTAAGCATTTTTGATGCTCAAGGTTACCGATAAAGCCTGTGAAATGAGTGGTTTTTAGGGGAACTAAAGCTATTTATTTTCAAAGACTGACACACCAGGAAAAATGTGTGATGCATGACAATTGCTCAATTTCAGTTAAATCTTAGAATTTGATGATTAAGCTGATAGACTCAAATCCATAGCACAGACCCGATGGCTGTCTCGAGTTTTTCCAGAGGATCTCTGTCCCAGTGAATGCCTAGAAAACATCAGTGTCCCCCTTCTCATCCACCACTTTCCCAACAGACCTCATACTGCTGCTTTGGTTTCTATACTAGGTTACTGTTCTGATACTTATTTCCCCTATGCACAGATGGGGACGGTTGGTTGTAAGTGACGGGTGAGCAAAACTCTGTGCAGCCCCTTCAGCAAATCACCCAGATTTTACTGGAATCAGCCCAAGTACAGGTAAGTAAAAGAAGGGCTGCTCCACCAGAATTTGTTGAAATTAGACTGGCAAAAATATTCATGGGTGGAAACTAAAATCAGTCTTCTTATTTAAAGTGTTGTGTTACTTCAATTAATTTCTGATGTTTCATTTTCAGCCATAAGGTACAGCAAAAAGCCTGTGATATTTTTTAGAAGTCATCATCGTCCTCACCTGTAAAGGAATCCAGGTTTGCTTCTAAGAGGTAGGTGTTTGGCTGTCCTTGTTTCTGCACTTTGCTCAGAGGTTGACTCTATGCTCATAAATTTTGGGCCAGCAAAATCTGTGGAGCTAATTTGGATCTACTTAGACTAAATAAAAATAATGAGGCTACTAATACTGAATATTAAAGTCAATTACATTATATTAGAGAAGAGTTCATCTCATTTAGGCAAGTATTTTGTTTACATGTCTAAGAGAATTTTTGGCCTGCTCTGACAGCATTGTTTACCTCTGATTAAATTCACTGATTGGTGTGTGGTTTTGTTTTGTTTTGAAGTTGGAGGCAAAACAGGTGTTTTTGATGGAACCTGAGCCATTAAAATTAAATATTTACTGTCTCAAAATTATCAAGCACCATGACTATTTTATTAAATGATTGAGACTTCAGGCAGACCAAGACAGATGGCACAGTGCAATGAAAAAAGTAAAAAATTCAATGAAGAATATATTGCCTGTTCCACAGATATCTTTCTTTACTGGAAAGCATTTAATTTTTATAAGTTTAAATGGTTGGAAATGCTCCTTTCTTACATGTCAAAGAAAGGCACCTGTTGGTCTGACCTCAGAAAGAGGTGCTAATTCTACCTGCACATTCAATCTTCTGAGACACATTGCCTACCACATGGGGTCAGTGTCAAAGCTGAGAACAGAACCCAAAATTCCTGATCCCACATACTTTCCTTAAAAATGAGAGAAAAAACATTATTTTTTAAGCTCCTTTTCGTCAAATCCATAAGATTCTAATGTCTGTAAATTAAGTATATTATTTGCATTACAATGTTTTAAAAGTTTCATGATTTTAAGTTTTGAGGATTTTTTAACTGAGAACTAAATGATTTAGAGCTGATTCAGAGGAATAGATCTGAATTCAATAAAATTAGTTTACTTATTTGTTTTACCAAAATGCAATTACAGACAGGAAAATCTAGTATAAAGAGACACAAAATGCATTATAACATTGCCTGCATTTTCTGCAGGTTCCCATGTGATATGTATTGGATAGGATTTAAATAATAATGAGAAAAACATTATGTAGTCAGTCATAAACCAGTTAAAACACTGAACATCACTTAGGAAATCTTCCTCTGATAAATTGACTGCCAGGAAAAATGGGGAGGAGGGGCAATGGCAAGGTCCTTCCAATGACTCATGCAACACTGAGTGAACAGCAAACACCTCTACTCTGCTACTGCACATATTAAATATAACAAAAGGGCATGTCAGGAAGTTTCTTACAATTTTTGATTTCATTGCATGCTTTTATTACTTTCTCAATTTTTTCAGTCACAGGTTATTAGATTTACTGCAGCTTTAGAAGGTACAAGGAATTAGTATCTGTCGGGTACGGTGCCCCTAATGACTTTCTTAAGTTGCTCAAGTACAAACATCTCTGATATTTATCAAGTGAACACAATCTTTTACCTATTCATTTGTCTTAGGGATGAAGAGCATCATGTTTCCCCGACACTGAATACAAGATTTCAATGAATGGTAAACTCAATAGAAAAGACAAAATTTTGCATGGTCTTAGTGATTTTTAAAGTAAGCTGAATAAGATTTCTGGCACTACTCGGCTTCAGCCATTGCTATTAATTATAAGGTTTGTCCTTTATTTTCTCAGTAGTCTTGTACAATGCATTCAGAAAGCTGCAAGTTGTTAAAATAGCTACTGAACTTTTTGACAAGCCTAATCAGCTTAATTTGGCTGATAATAGAAGAGTCAGTCTTGTCTGTCCTGTGCTATGGACTGAAAAAGCAGGCATCTAAATGGACAATGAAAAATCTTATTTAATTACAATGATAAATTGAGTACTATCAGTACTATCACACAGTCACATATTGGATTAATCTTGCTACTTGAAACTGCGTTTAAACTAGATGAAATTAATCAGACAAATTTTAGTTCTTCTTCTTTAGATTTTATTTTACTTTCTGCTGAGTATTTTCATTGTTGAATTCAATACAAAATAATTAAAGCAGAGAAAGTTTCAAAGTTTCACACAGATTTGCTATTAATTTCACTTTAGCTACTTATAGGAGGGGTGTGATGCATACAATCAATCCTTTTACCAAACTAGTGGTAATTTGGTTCAGACTCTGAAAGAGGTAAAGGCCTGAGCCATAGCCCAGACAGCCAAGAACTCCTCTAGATGCAATCTGTTCTCTGAAGACCCACAAAAGCAGGGAGTGGCCCAGGGAGCATTGGCTGGGTGATGTTGGAACACCCATCATGCAATTAACACATGAACAGCAGGTAGCTTTTCAAAGTCTCACTTATCAAGGAACAAAGAAAGTTGGGGGTGCAGGAGTCTCCTACAATCCTTTCCCATTGCATGTAATTTGATTACAATACAGCCACTATATTCCACAAATCTGACAGCCTAAATGGGCCTTCTTTGAACTGTCCCAGCTGAGCAGCCTGGTTGTTGGGTGGTGGTTTCCCCTTGAGCTGGGATGCCTCTCAAGGTTACTTGAAGCAGACAGACCATTTACCAATGGCAGATGTTTGGGAAGTGACTGGTATTATACAAAACCTTTTAGTATGGTAACTATGATTTGTGCTTTGGTAGTTTTGAATCATTGTTCAAATGACTGTGCTATACAGTACTACAAGTGAACCTTGCCACTGAACCTTGGCTAGTTACTCTTCTACAACATCAGATTAAAACTACTTTTGCTAATAGCTTTGATAGTGTACCTGTAAGCAATCTAAATCACCCATTTGTGACAAGAGGGAAATGTTTTTGATGAGCTTTAGCCACAGCACTAGTTGGTTTCATTGATTTAAATGATAATGGCATCAATTTCTACAAAAAATATAGCTATTATTATATCATAATGGTGTTGCTTTTGCATAATGAAAATCAGTGCAACAAGAGGAATATCCTGAGTTTTATGTCCGTGGCAGTTTCTGGTATTAATATTTGAAATATTATTCTTTATCAGATGTTAGAAACAAATTTGATACACTGAAAACATGTAGTGTGGAGGTGGAGAAAAGGACAAGAGTAAGAAATAAAATACCCTTGAGAGGTAAATACAACTGAAATATACTTAATAGAAAGGGAACTATAACTGTTGTTGAAATGACTGCTGTAAATCTACATTGTAACCGGAACTGGGCCTTTTATAGTCTCTGTATCTTTGGTTCTAAAATAATTTAATAAAAATGCCTCTTAAGACATCTCATTAAAGTTGACTCATTATTGTGGAACTCCCATCTAATATTGCTTGTCTGGCTTCATTACTTTTAGCACAGCTACACCAGCATAAAAACAATGCTGTGATTGTGAATATATCCTTCAAATTCCAACCAAGCACTAACCAGTGTTGGATCTGAGTTATGACACCATAAATCTACTGTATTTGCATCACATTCTCTACTAGAAAAAAAGTTTGCTGTACTGAATGCTCAACTACTGGACCACTACCATGCTATTACTATTATAGTTATTTACTATGAAAGGCTGACAGTTTGATAGGAACCATTATTCTCAGGCAATGTAATACATATATGAGTGCTTGTCTATAATTCATTACAGTTAATTATTTTGTTGGTATTTTATTAACCATTGGCTAAAATTGTTTTGTGTTTTTTTTTGTAATACTTCTGTATTACAAAATCTGTAATACTTCAGGCTTTCAGTGAAGTAACTTGTAGCTACCTCTTTTATTTACAAGGGGGCTGCAATGACTTGATCAGTGCTTCCTCAATGACCGATCAACACCCTTTGAAACAAGTTTAGAGAAGATATATGAAATATTCAGGGTCTGCACTGGGTTGTCCATGTGCTAAATCAGCAGAATTAGGGAACCACCAAGCATGCTAATTCAGAAATGTTCTTCCTTCAATCTTTCAGCCAGGCTGCACAATATTAATGCTATTTATATTAAGAAGGGACTTGTTATTGAGGGACTGAGGATAAGCTGCTGCTCAAATATTGTAACGGGTTGGACTGGGTTGCAAAGGTCACTTTTCTGTTCCCCCATGTACAGCCACAGGGGTAAGAAAAGGTTATTTGTTTTCCTTCCCACTACTTACAATTTAAAGCCATTGCAGACACACAAGACCTGCCTAATATCATTGGAGATTTGTGTTTGGGTAATTTGTGACCTGTTTGTGATTTTTGTGTGAACTTAATTAAGTAAACATAAAGATCTTTCTTCAGGAGAGCCCATTTTCCATAAAATGGGATGGGTGTGTTGTCTTCGTCACAACATTGTTGAGGGACAGTTTAAATTAAAAGGAATGCACTAGAAAGGAACATAGGAATTTTAAGTTCACTGCTACTAGAAACTGTTCAATATTAGGAATGGAATGAAAGTCTGAATTATGGGTCCAGTCAAACCCAGGATAACAAACTACCTGGTTTTTTACCTAAAAGGAGCAAAGGAAATAGATCTGAAGTTTTCAATCCCTCTCACTACCTCTGATGGTCAGTTAAATGACATGAATTGTAAAGTAAGCTCACGAGCTACATAATAAACCAGTGACTATTTCATATATATATATATATATATATATATATATATATATATATATATATATATATATATATATATATAAACGACAAAGTATGCAGGCCCTTGTATAGGCAGGAGTGAGAGGCTGTGTGAGAGCATGAGGATGAATGCTTATGGTGCACTTCCCTGAGCAAGTTGAAGCCAACTCTTTAACATATTCTAACATAGATGGATCATGTTTCTGAGATCACCTTTTAAGGAACTCTTCAGTATAGAAATGCAGCAAAATTCTTCCGGAATTTTTCTAAGGAGATCCTTCAACCCAGAGTGTCTGAAACTCTGGAGACATTTACTGAGAGACACTTTTGGGCAAATAGTACAAAAAAGATTTCTCTAGAGGTGGTATTTGATGACTGCAGCAGGTGCCTTAAATGCATCCTGTCTTGAATTGGAGTTCAGATGGGCAATCAAGTTAGTGCTGTGTTAAAATTTCCCACACTTTAGCTGAGCCATAATGACTGTTTGTGGGCATGTCTTTAGTCATTGAAAATTACAATGCAAGGCTGAACAACATCCTCTTCTATATGGTGGAGGAAGAAGGTGTGCAGCTGTTGAGTGTGGTATTGTTTTGTGTGTGCAGCCGGGCAGACAATTGAAGGGTTCTTAAATCCATGCCTGACTTAACTCAGACTGTGTCTTTCTTTACAGTTGATCTAGGCTGAAAGCAGGCATGAGGACAGCTGCCATCACTCAGTTAATGTGCAGTAACCTGTTACTTCAAATAGACAGTGTGAATTTAGAGAACAGATCCTACCACCTAAACCCCCAGCATACATCCTGCATAGTCACTTCCTTTTAAGTTAGAATTAGAAATAAAGAAAGAAATGTATTTTTGAGTCCTCTGCTGCAAAGATGGAGACCAACATATATGGATTCAGAGGCTCCATTGTGGCAGCACCTAGACTCTGGCAGTGGGTGTGACCTTTTGAATACCTCCCTTTATTGACAACATTAGGAGAACAGAATTCTGTTCTGCAAACATGCAGCAGGTTTTGGAAAATGACCAGGCAGAAGATTTACAGATAAATCTGAAGAACTCACTAAAGGTTAATATCTAAATTTAAGTAATTTCCCTGTGTCCCTCTATTAATATTTTTCATACTAGTGGACTCCCAATTAAATTTTCCTGCTGAAATTACTTCAGGGCATTAGCTTTGCCCATTTAAATATTTTTTCTATTTCCTCTGGTCTTAATGGTGAGAGAAAATATTTTCTTAATCATTGTTTTAAATTCCTTTAGCTCTATATTTGGAAAACATTATAAAGTTAATTTTAAAAAAGCCTTTTGGAGAATTTTTTTTTAATTCCTAGTCCAATGTTACTATTTTACACAAAATAGTAATGTTTTTCTTACATGGAAAGTTTTTTCTTACTGTTGTCACACTTAATGTGTTTAATTCTTAACCTTTCTTTTTTTTCTCAAAAGATTTGTAACTGTCTCCATTCCAAAATTACATATTTACTCTTAGTCAGCTTTCTTTCCTAAACAATTTAGCTTTTATAAAACAGAATACCAACATCTCTTAGGACTTGCTTTATAACAATCTTATATATCTACTTTACTTTTCAAAAGACAGAGGGCAATTTTAGATAAGAGGACACAGGATGGGTAGAAGCAGACTGAATTGCCAAGTATTTCTACGGGGGTATTCGCTGTATATTTGGTAGTATTGTTACTGTCTTTCCCTTTACAGAGCTATCAATGATTGGAGTAGGAACTAAATCTTAAAGGAATTGGCCTATATCTACATAAATATATGTCAGTATAAAACAGTTGAAATAACAATATGCATCAAAAACTACCATTTCCATATCATAACTACAGGCTGATACTGCTGACTCTTTGGGTAAAAACTGTAGAGGAAATATACATAATTTATAGAAATCTCAGGTCATGGGTGTTTTCCACAGAAAGGCAATTTATAATTGCCTTTCTGTGGAAAACACCCTGAGATTTCCTTGAAGCAATCCTTTGCTGAGCAATCCTTTATCCTATCCATTGCAACTTTGCATTCACTAACCTCCCTGGGCTTTGCAAAAGAAGGAAAGTGTTATTATCACATCGCAGCAGGCAGGAAAACTAAGGTGAAGTAGCCTCTTCCAAAATTTGATGGAAATGGCAAGGGAGGATGAAAGGGACAGGGATTTTACATCAGTGACAATCTTAGTTGTAAGTTTTAAAGTCTACAGTACTGCCAGCTTCTCACCTAGACGGTCTCAGCCTTTGGGAAGGTGGAAGGCATGAAGCTGCCTGGCTCCACTGCCCTGGCATTGCACTAGGCTGCACCTGACTGAGTGGATGCACAGAAGTCCTCTTCCTTGGCCTTTCCTTGCTACCTTCATGCTGGGATGGGGGGATGCCACTAATGCCAGGATGCAATGCAGAGGACACCACTCTCCACATGCAGAGAGCTGCCTCCTCCCAGCACTCATGCACTTAGTGATGACAGGCAGAGAAACTGGAGTTGGTTCCCCACCCTGCCATAGATGCGTGTGTCAGACCTCTGAGCTGTCTTTGGAGCTGTGTCTGCACCGCACTGCGCTTCAACTGATTCCATAACATGAATCTTGGAAAGGCCTTTTAACTTGGAAGCAGCAGTGTGCAAATGTGTCTGTGCCAGTTCCAGACTTTCACTGCTAATGAGTTCTTCCTGTGCTGCTTGCTTTATAGAGCCTTTCCTGCTGAGGCCTTTGATAGATGAAAAAATTCTTCTACTTTTTGTGTCATATAGTGTGGATATATGCTAAGTATGTCAAATCCACAAGGTAAAATGACGGCACTGAGCAATCAGAGTCTAATGCACTGTATGTTAACATCCCTACTTAGTTGTGTGTAATGGGGAGTATGATCCCTAATTAGTGCAAAACCCACCATTCTTGTTAAACTCTGGTCTATTTTTAGCAATAAGCCCCTATTGCTAAAATCACTTCAGTTGGTCCGGTATTGGACATGGTGGGAATTTATATTTACAAGTATTTATCAATTACAAAATTTCAACTCCCTACAAATTCAGAGTGGTAGTTTTTTACAGACATCCCTTATATCTGAAGAGGAGAACCTGTCTCTTTAAGAAAAAGGGATAATGTCATCTGTTCTCCGTTGCATGTGAAAAAATGAGGGAATTCAGGTTTTAGTAGCTTCTCCCAGGAATAATGCTACTCAGGATATAGAAATTCAAATCTTGGGCTGGCTAACAGGACACAAACCTGAAAAAATTACAAGTAGGTGTGAATTGCTTTTGCAGTAAGCAGCACAGACCGCTGGTTATACATATGCCCCATTACTCCAGACTTGATTCTGCTTGCTAACTGACTTCTGCTGCTTCACTAAAAGATTTTTACTGTACATACATTACATTACATTTTTAAATGCAAGCAATGACAATGAGCAACAAAAGTTTTTTCAGCTCAAAGCAAAATAAGAAAATCAGAATGGAAGGGAGAGTACTATAGAGGCTAAACCACTGTGACTGTTCCATTCTTATTATGAATGCATAGAAAGGTATAAATCTCACTTTCCAAACATTTCTTAATATTGCTCTAGAAGAACTTAGGAGTTTAGCATCATAATGGTGCTAAATGAAATGCTTTTATTTCATGAAAGGTGCAGCGGATAACCCAAACATTTCTTAAGGAAAAATCCTTTCATTAAAAAACCTGTATCTGCCAATACAGCCCACAGAGTATACCCATGGAGACTCAGGACCATGGAAAGCACGTGTTTAATAATGAAAAAGTTCACCATTTTAGAATCTTATTTAATTTTGAAAAGCAGCAGTTAAAAAAAAAGAAAAAAAGTAGCACTCTACACTTTTACATGTGTAAAATAATAAATGTAAACCAATTTAAACTGCATTTTATTTCCTTTCTAAAATTACCAAATGTAGTAAAATATATTTTTTTTTTATTTCTCCTATGCTTAGAGGTTCCTATGCTTAATTGATATTATATTGTATGAGTAGTATAGGTCTGGGCACTAGTTACAGAACATCACAGTGCTGCTCTGAGCTTATCTTAATCCAGACTGTTGGTTCTCTGTGGTTACTTGTAGGAACCATATAGACAGACAGGTCATGATTATTCCTTACCAGCTCATTGCTGCCATCCTCATCAAAATCCTCCTCTATCCCATCAGTCATATCTTCTCCATCCCCATCTGCATCTGGCCCTCCTTCAATTGGCTCTTCCGTAGAGTTATCTGCATTCTCTGATATGCATTCCTCTTGAATCAAATCAGCATTATCTTCCATTTGTTTCTTTTGGGCTTCTGTAAGGAAAACATACTCTATGGAGATTCAGTAACCTTTCCTATTGGTGGCAAAGGAAAGTGCTCTGCAGAAGAAACCTAAGCTTCCATCTCCAGATGTGCTAGATTTGTAAAATTCTCTGTGGTAATATCTACCAGGCAAATATGATTGAAAACTTTTCTTTCAAAAATTAGTGCATAAATAAATCACAATATCAATATGATCATCTACCCCATCTATGCCATGCAGTGGATGAAGGCTTGATTTGCCAGGAGATCCAGCTTTTTGATTTTCTGTACTTGACTTTGCCTTGGAATTCAATTGGCACAGTCACCAGATGTTTATTCATGAGCAGCCAATGAGAAGTACATAAATATCTACGCTCTGAGAAGCAGAAGGCTATTAATTTCCAATAAATGAGTAAGAATTTGTATTAATTGACTGTGAATATGTCTTAACAGTCATACAGGTAATCAACAAATACTTTTAGACAGGTAAACATATTTTTATGGAGTAAAGTATCTGTTACTCATCACTAGCATAATGTGCTGAAATAACTGGAGAATGTTCCCCTCCAATCAACCAAATATTGGCTTCCTATATTTTCTGCAAAGTGGTAAAAAGAAAGGCCATTTCCATGGAGGCCTGAAGAATCTATTCTGGTTAAATTCATGAAGGTAGCTGCGTTGTTGTGACTAAGTATTGGTAAACTCCTGGATATGCTGAAGAACTTCATCCCATCAGCAGAAATCCAGAGAAAGATTGATGGAAGAATGACAGAGACTGGCTAGAAGAATGTTTGGAGGGATCAGAGTCTTATTTCTATGCATGTCAGGAACTTATATGAAACACTTTATGTACTCAGAGTGAATCAGGCCAGAGAATTGGTTGCATGCAGCTAGAAAAGTAATGTCTTTTCAGTCTGAGGGTGATCAATGACAGAATTTCTAGAACAAAATATTTCTCCTTTGTAAGACTGACTGCTCTGTAACACTAGTAGTTCATTACCTATGTTGTTGGACAACCAATGAATTAAGTGTTGCCTTGAAGCTCTATATTTTTGAAGCTCTATTTTTTTTTAATCATAAGTTATTACCAGCTACACATACTATTCAAATCGGATGGCATTTTTCTGTTCCATAGTCTTAAACCAAGACATTTGTTTTACCTTTTGACTTTGCACATTTATTTTGCCATTTACATTCATCTCTTTAGCCTTCATTTGTCTTTAGTCCCTCATTTTCAACTTCTCTTACTGGAGAAACAGAAAAATTAAGTTTTCCTCCCTCAGTCACCTAATGTCTTCAGAAAGGTTCTTAGATTTAAAGAATACAAAGTCATCTTAGACAGCTGCTCCGACAGTACTGTAGTCATATATATTAGCAGAAGATTCACCCCATGGAGCCTCATCTTCTATTGGTAAGGTGCTCCATACAATGCCAGGCTAGTTAAAAGTGATTGTGTTATTTGCCTTACGCACAAGGAAATATAGATTGAATAATCTATGCCTTCTATGTCTGGCCCTACTACTTCCTGTCTTAAGCCATTTCTAAGGTCACTCAGCTCTGGCAATGAACAATGAATCAGTTTTGGTTAAGGCTTTTAAAAACAAGGTTGCTGAATTCATAGACAATACATTTAAATGGGAAACCATCTAAGATGCAGCTGTTAAAAAGTTAGGTCACTTACCTAATTGTCTTAATGAGAACATAGACTGGGTTCTTCAGAGAAGGCTAAAATATCGTCTCAGTACTCATCTCTTCTGGGCTCTTCTGAGAAACTAAACTCAAGTACCTAACTTTGAGCCTAATTAAAGCCTAACCTATAATATCACAGGAAGATTAGTCTCTAAATTTTTTTTTTTGCATGTCAGAACAGCTTATTCCCAGCTTCTTGGTTCAGATTTTTGCAAATAAAGGAGCTATTTCTACAGTTTTCCTATGTACAGCAAATACTATTTTCTATATTACCCCTATGGGAAAGGTTAGGGGTTGATAATAGAAAAAGTCAGATCATCAGCTTTTACTGCAATGAGAGTTTTCATGCAGCTGTAGAGCAGTAACCGATATATGCACTGAGCTTGTCCAGCCTGTAACATCACATTCCTCCAGATGTATCAACTTTTAGGATTAAAAATTAAATATTCTTCAGGAGAGCAAATCAAACTTAGAAAACCAAAAGACCAAGATGAAGGCTTGATTTTTGCTTTGTGCAAATGAGATACAGATCCTCTCTCTGATCCCAGTCTTAGTGAGGCCACACCTTCTGGCAGAGGAAAATAATAAATAACATTGCCAACCATAGAGAAGGAACAAAATCACCTCATCATCTCCCATCTGACACTCTAAATGAAAGAGTTCAGCTACTGATGTAGCTTACACAAATCTTTTTGGATCTTCAGACTTATAATCCAGACTGCATAACCCTCTTCATCTGCTCAGGAAACTTAAATGGGGTTCCATTCTTACTGGTATCTTTGAGGTGTTTTTTTCCTCACACCCTCCAATGAGAGGCAAAGAATATGAGGGATAGGTTCTGCACCTGATGTTTTAAAACATCAATGTTTTGAAAACATTTTTTTACATCTGAGGATATTCATTGCATGTCTTCAGAAGCCAAAAGACTGTGATTCAATACAAATAATTTTTCTTTTTGACCTGATTTCTATTTAAATGAGACCACTATAGTTCTTTAGCAAAAGTGAAAATTGAATATCAAAGTACAATGATCTGCAGATTGTTTTGCATAGTAATGGATTTTTTATAAAAACTCCCCAAGGTAGCACAATCAAGAATATTTCAGTGCACAAGTGATTCCATGGAGTGCCTTGCAATTATGTCTTCACCAATTATACCAACTTTTATCTAACTTGCATAAAGTACAAAATAGAACCTAATGAATACCTATTTGCACAGATCTGAAAGAGATAATCACAATCTCTACTAATGGTTTACCTTAGACTTGAAAAAAGCCCTCAACTTTGTGAGATAAACTGTAACATCTGGGGGACTGGTTCTTGTCTGTCAACTTAGAAAATGATTGTAAAGAAAAGGTAGGTTGTTTTTCAAACAATATTTTTTTAAAAAGTACTTGGGAACAGGAGACATCCATATCTAAATTCCTTTTTTGACTGTGTCAGTTTTATAACCCTCAACCTCTAATTCCCAGTAATGTTTTAGACAGTCTTGATGGAATTCTCTTTATGTGTCCTGATGGGCTTTTAGCTTCATGTAACTGACTACTGTCCAGACAGCCAGGCAGTTGTGGGTTCTGAGGCAGAATTTCTTTCACACATTTCACACAAAATTCAGAAAAAGGTTTTATCACAGAATGGAGTGGTGAAAAAAAAATTGAGTTTTTCATGAGATAAGGAGTCCATGCTGACTCTCACAAAATCAACTCACTAATATAAAACTCCTGTAAAAATATATATGTGATCTATAAGGAAATAGCAAAGAAAATACCATAGACAGGCATAAGAACTGGGCTTGTTTTTTATATATGCTGTGGTGAAAATGCAACTTTATCTCTCAGAATGACTTTAAAGTGCTGCCCGGTGAGATCATTCATCTAACAAAATGAATTATGCACTGACTTCATTAAATTATGAAGTAGTATTGGATTTTTTCATTCCCAAGGTTTGACTAAAACCAAAACTTTTTAAGCCAGAAAAAAGCTAAACTGGAGCTGTAACCAGCTTTACGAAGAGGCCAACTTCACTCAATAACTGAGGTTGGAAAGTATCTCTGGGCTCTCCAAGTCCAATCCCCCTTCAAATCAGAGACAAACTCAAATTTTAGCACAGGTCCATAGGTCCATGAGCCCAATGAGTTTTGAATGTTTCCAAGGATGGAACCAGTATGGTCTCTCTGGTCAACTCACTATACTTAGGTGCATGATGCTTAGGTGCATCTCTTTTCCTTACATCAAACAGAATTTTTTTCTTGCTTCATCCTGTGACTATTACCTCCTGCTTATTGCCCAGGCAATAATTCTTGATATACACCATCTATTCATACTTAATGTGCCTAGCACAAGCATTCCCATGGTCAAAAATGTCTAGCTTAATTCTGTTCAGTCAGTTTTTTAGTGATGTTTTGTTTCCAGAGCAACTAGAAAGATTATTTTTTCCTACTACACCATTAAAGATGATTCTTAAATGATGATGCACGTTCTGTGAAGAATATTAATCTATTCTGCCAGTAGTTTTACCTGAGAGTTGATTTACCTTGCTTCAGGCCTCCATTAAGTATCAAAATTTCAGAAAACTTCCATTCTCTTTGGTCTGTCTTGCTTGACTAGTAACAAGGTTCTAATTTAATTAATTCCACTAAAAATGGCTTTTACCTACCTGCTTCAGCTTTTTGCTGCTTTTCAATCTTTTCCAGTCTCCCTAACAAGGAGTCAATTTTTGTTTTGATTTGAGTTAATTCTTTCTTGATTGTTTGCAACTCATCTGATTTCACTGTGGAAAGAGCAAAATGCAAAACATGAAATAAACTATATTTGTGGTAACTTCCCCCCCCCCAAGCAAAACACGTTCTTTTTTTCTTTTAGGTTTAGTAGAAATTACACTCTTTCATTTTTGTCAATATTTTCAGAGATTTACCTTTTAAAATTAGCATTGTTAGTTAAAAATGCAGAATCCTAGAAACCACAGAATTCTAAGCCTTATTGGCAAGAATCCATGGAAGGTGTGTTGCTCAGTAATAGTAATTTCAGGAAAAACATCTCAAAAACATCTTCATAAATCCAAGTAATTTTTACTTAAAAACAGCCTATAGTGAAAGAATAATTCAAATATTATAGACCTGTCACAGTCTTGCAGTATTATTTTGCTGGACTCTTTTGTAATAGTATTGACAATAATAAATAGATCCCCTACAGCATGTATTTCTCAGCAAGAGTGAATGGTAATATAAGTGCTAGGGCATCCAGGAATGGAAGGCTATGTTCCAGTCAAAAACTCATTGCAAGAGGTGTCGTGTTTTGTTGCTTCAAAAGCTTTCAGTTCAGTTTCAGTTGGCAATTTCTTGTATTTTTTCCAACTATGGATAATATATGAAAATATTTCATTTTGTGATCACGTCCAAGGACATGGAGGCATCACCTATAAATTATTAGCTGAAGTTTCCAAATCGTTATTGCACTGCTTTACTCTTCATTTTTGTTTATTAATGTGCTCCCATTGTCAAACCCAAGAAGGAATAACTGCTTTGGAGATGTTTTGGCTTCAAAGGAAACAGTGCAGCCCTCATAAATTATCTCATTATTTTGGCATTATCAGAACACGTGTTTTATGCTCAGAAGGTGGCCCAAATAAATACACTTGCCCTGTTTGTGCTAGGATATAATGTGGAAAAGATCAAGAGGAGAAAATGGCGACTCTATGCTAGCATGGGAGAATAAAGCCGTTTATAAAGGAGCAGATCAGGAAACAGAGGTTTCACTCTTACAATTCTTATGGGAAGAAATGGACCATCCCCATGAGGGACTGGCCGTGGAAGAGCACTGAGCTGTGTTACTCCTCCACCACTGCTGTAGGAGAATGTGCATTGACTTTGGTGTGTGTATTGAGAGCATGGATACACACAACAAGGTGGGTCCTTATTGAGCCTGGGAAAAGGGATGTTCTGCAATGAAGAAGGTGTTCCCTTTCTGTCAAAAAGGTCTTCTGGCTGCATCTTGCTGCATCAGTCCTGTTCATTGATGACATTGGCCATGTCTGTTATCATGGTGGCTCAGGTAATTTGTATTGGGCAATCAGTCTTATGATGAAGTGTGAAGACAAGATATTGCCTGCTTCAGTGGTAGTTGATGAGTAAGTGTTTGCTTCAAATTAGCCTTATTCCAAACTTGAAGCATATTCACTGAGGCTGAAACCAAAGATTTTTATCTTAGAGTTTGGGCATATATACTATAATGTGGGTTATACTGTAATGTGCATTATAGTATAACATGCCAGCTAAAGGCAGTAGGTTGCTATATGCAGTAATGCACTTGTTTAATCATGCTCATATTGAGAAATTGCATTATCTCATAGTACAGGCTGAAACCTCTCATCTCAAATGGAATGAACAGAATGACTTAAAGAAAAAAGTGTAAAACTAACCTGTGCTAGACTCTTATATGCCATACGGTATTTGATGAAATTATTTTGTGTATTTATAGAATGAGGGTTTAAAATGTTGTTAGAGAAATAACGGGTCATTCTCCAATCCCACAGATCTGAAACAAATTGTTAAGAGTCTGACAACTATATAATTAGAAGATTACTGATTCCCCAGGGACAGTGGCTGGTCCATCTTGGAGTAGCAAGGTAGCTCAAAATCCAGTGTGAAATGGTGTGAACTGCTCCAATGGGGAATGCTAAGTGCTGGCAGCAACCCACTATGAAGCCTGTTGGCAACACGTTCCGTGCAGCCAAACTGTTATGTCAGGGATGCTCCCTTGATCTGCAAACTGCAGGCTGGCCAGGCCCGAAGGTCAGACCCAGAAGTGACACTGCAAGGACCTAATGGTATTTATTTCCAACCTACTAAGCAAAGCAGAAAACGTTTGCACTTCTGAGTTTGACAAGGAAATATCCTCATGCCTGGCATTGCTATTGAGCTCAGGTCTGCTGCACACAGGCTTCCATGTGGTGTCTCCGGAAGAAGTAGGCTGGGAAGAAGATGGCACCAGGAGGAACAAGACAACAATGAGGATTCAAGGAACAAACCCCAGTGGTACAGGACAAGGGGCTGCTGGGCAACAGATGACTGAACATGAGCCAGTGTGTGCCTAGGTGAGCAAGATGGCCATGGGCATCCTGGCCTGTGTCAGCAACAGTGTGGCCAGCATGACCAGGGCAGTCATGGTCTCCCTGTACTCAGCACTGGTGAGACACCTTGAGTGCTGTGTCCAGGTCTAAGCACCGCAGCTGAAGAAAAACTGGGGTGCTGGAGAATCTCCAGAGAAGGGCAATGAAGGCAATGAGGCTGGTGAAAAGTCTAGGAGGTAATTCATATGAGAAGTGCTGGAGGGAGTTGGGGTTGTTTGGCCTGAAGAAAAGGAGGCTCAGGGGAGACCTTATCACTTTGTAAAACAAACTGAAAGGAGGTTGTAGATAAGTGGAGGGTGTCCACTTCTCCCAGATAACTAGTGATAGGGCAAGAGGACATAGCCTCAAGCTGCACCTGGGCAGGTTCAGGTTGGATGTTAGAAGTAATTTCTTTATGGAAATGGTTGTTAAACATTGGAAATGACTTCTTAGAGAGTCACCATCCCTGGAGGTGTTCAAGAAACCACTATGTGATATTAATGTTATGGTCTAGTTGACAAGGTAGTGAGCAGTTAAAGGCTGATCTGGACAATCTGGAGGTCTTTTCCAATCTAAATGATTCTATGATTCCATGATAGAGTCATTTGCTTCAAGTTAACACTAAAAAGGACTGAAAGAAAAGAGAAAAAAATTGCAACCAGTCTGCACAAGTGCCAAACTTTCACTCTCTTTCCAATATTGTGATGTTGTAATTATTTGAACTGCTTACTGTTTTACCTTGCAGAGGATTGTACAAGTCTTCAAAATTATTCTCCTAGAGAAATTCCACTATCAATTATAGTGTAGTGGGTATTTCTGTAGTAAGCAGCAACTACTAAAGACAAATTATGAAGGACCCTGATGAAAAGTAAGTTGAGCAGGAGCCAGATCTTTTCCTTGTCCCAGTTTAATTGCATCCAGCAACTGAGCACCACACAGTTGCTCACTTCCCTCCAAAACCCAGAAGGATGGGGGGAAATGAAGGAGGGTAAAAGTGAGAAAACTCATTGGTTGAGATGAGAACAGTTTATTAATTGAAATACAATACAATGATGATAATAATAATAGTAATAATAACACTACTACTACTACTACTACTTCTACTACCGATGATGATGATGATGATGATGACGATGAAAAAAACAGAAAAATAAATTCAAAGAAATAAAAGCAATGCAAAAGAAAACACCAGCAGATGCCCTGAACAAACCCTGGCCAGCCTTCCCCTTAATTCATTGTTGAAGCTGATACCATGGCCTGGAACATCCCTTTGGCCATCTGGGGTCGCCTGTCCCAGGTGTGTCCCCTCCCAGTTCCTTGTGCATCCCCATCCTGCTCATTGGTGTCATCAACACTGTTTCCAGCACAAATTCACAACACAGCCCCATAGTAGCTACTGAAAAGAAAATTGACTCTGCCCCAGCCAAACCCAGGACACCACTCTACCCAGCACTTGTGAGGCCACATCTGGAGCATTGTGCCCACCTCTGGGCTCCTCAGTACAATAAGAAATGAAGACGACAAAGCCAGACTCTTCTCAGTAGACCTCACTGACACACTAAAGAATAAATTAAAGCATGTGAAATTTCATCTAAACATGAGAATTTTATTTTTTCTTCCCAGGGGTGTGGTCAGACACAGTCCTGGGAAATTTGTTTTGCAGGGCACTTGCACCAGAGGAGCTCCAGAGGTCCCTTCCAAACTCAACCATTCTGTGAGTCTGTGATAGCACTTGGCAAGAATGTCAGGCTTTTAAAGCAGTGTTATGACAAAGATGAAATGTAAAGATTATAAATTCTGTGCTCTAGGTGTCCCGCTTTGACTATATAAATTCTCCTTTAAAACATAATGTATTTTTTTTTAATTGATCTCAGGCAAGAAACAAAGCCATTGGTAAACATGACACATGGCATGCATGTATCCAAAATATCTGTCCATCTGTTTTTGAGCAATAGAGTAGGAAATTAAGGTAACTTACTCTTCAAGAATTTTTTCCTAATTAACAGATAAAATAAAGGACAGCAGATAACAGAAATGTACATATTGAAAGAGAGAAAAATTATTAATGAAATTAGTAATGGCTAAATATCTTCAACAATTCCAATGCAAAAATGTGAATAGGTGAAATTTGCTGATGACATGAAATTGAAAGATATCACTTATTCAGAGTAAACTGGAACGGAAGAAGAGGTCGGTGATTTAAAGGAATATTACACTAGAAAAAAAAATGATGAGATTTCACTGAAAAAAACCCTAAACTTAACAATAGAAGTTCTACTCTTAGCACCAAGGCTCATCAGCAGAAGAAGACAGTGACAGAATTATTCTTCGGTTGATAACAGAATACCACTATCTGCAGCCATGCAAAGGAAAATGCAGTGCTGCGTGTGTCAAATGATGCATTGCAAGGATGGAGAAGTGTATTGTCTCTGTATGAGGACCTGGTGAGTACAGGTTGAACCACTCAATTCTGGCAGGTACATGTGGAGAGCAGGTACATGTGAAGATGACTATAAAAATTGAAAACCTTTAGTGTGACAAGCATTTTTCTTGTTTGCTGAAGACAAAAAAAGGTAAAAAGAAATAACAATTTTATGCTAAGACAGTGTTGGACAAAAAAAAAAAATGAGAATATGAATAAATGAGAAACAAACTAAGCTGGAAATTACAAGAAAGAGAAAAAACCCAAAGCCTAACTATTTTTAAGATGTATCTTAAAGGATTAGATAATGATGTTGCTTTCAAGAGTAAGGAATTTGTTTCAATGACCCTTTCTAGCCCTTCTAGAATCTTTCATTGAAGCATCTAACACCAAAGGAGACCGTCACATACAGTACATTATAAGGGGAATAAAATTAAGGTGAATTGCAGTTTTAAAAATGAAAGTGCTACTGTTGAATTATAGCTTTTTGTGAAACATGTTTTTTGCTGTAACTGCAAATTGATTCATCCACAAAGCATGATTTAGATTTCTTTGAGAAGAAATGTCATGTATTTTTAAGTAAGCCCTTCATGTTTAATAAAAAATATTTTATCATATTTTATTACTATAGATATCACTGAAAAATGGATCAGCTGAGGAAGCTAAATATAAACTCTATGAGTCAAAATGAATTCATTTAAAGACATAATTCAATACATATTTTAATGTCTGAAGTGTCTACTCCTTAATTTCAAGCACACAGAGTGTAAAAGATTTGATTAATATTTTCCTACTGATTTCAGATGTGTAAAATGACAGTGCACACTTTGAGCCCTTCAATTTCTACATTGTAATAAAAAATGAGCTCTTCCCAGTTCTAAATAGCAATTTGAAGGTACTGCTTCGTACCATTAACATGAAGAAGTACTATGTGTGATTTACCCACCAATATATTTAATTTTGTGAGTTACTTCTGGTCATTTGGAAATGATTTATGTTCTTCTAGTCTTTGGAGTTAAAAAGAAAACAAAATATTGATAACTGTTCCTGGAAAAATTATGGATTTAGGAAAGAAATAAAGTCTTCCTAGTGTATTTTATGTTTTATAAGCAGATTTAAAACACATATTGTCACTTTTTGGTCAAACAGGAGTTTACTGTGATGGCAGATATTTTTTTTGCAGATATGATCATCAATGAGTAAGGCATTTTTGATATATGTTTTTTGTAATATCTTCGCAACAATAAACTTCTTCCTTTGGATTTTTGTTTTTCTGAAATGAGTCCTTTTGATTCTGGTGATTTTACCAGAATGTGAAATCTGTTGTTCTGACCTTTAATATCACATGTATGGGTTTATTTTCTGGGTCTGAGTGTGAACAGTTATATCTATGAGATTTCTACTTACGTCTGAAAGGTCTCTTAAGGGAAGTGATCTCATGAGAGTTTTGCTATATCTTCAAGGCATAGTCAATACCATTTTGACATTGCTAATTCTAAACTTGCAATTAAGGTGTTTTATGGTCTTAAATTTCATTAAACGCAAAATAGCCTCCTTCCCATGAACTAGGTTTCTCCTTATTGAAGAATTTGTTGAATGTTTCTCCTTATTTACCTACCAATAAATTAGCATTAGAATTGACAGTGCATTAGTTCAAGGGGTTCAGATTAGCAGTGTAGAGTAAGGAGCTACAAAATATCAAATTGCTTTCTCCCACAATTCAATATAACCAACTTTTTCCAAGAAAATGGCAAAAGAAGTTGCAAAACATACCTTCTCTACTTTCCAAACTGAAGTTCTAAGAGAATGGCTCCACTACTTCTCTGATAAAGGTCTTACAATAAGCTGATTACATTCCTGTCCAAGTCAACAAAATCATGTTTCTACATTTATGATGGGTTGACTGGAATTGACAAAAAGCGAAGTAATTTTATGGGAAAATTAGGCATGAAAACCTGTATACTGGGTGTCTGACTGCTTTTAAAGATGTGCTGCATGCAGAAAGAATATTTTGTGCAATTTATTTTATCACAATAAAAAGTCTGCATTTTTTTCCAATTTTCATTGTAATGAATTGAGGATAGAAACCTAACAAAGGTCAAAAAGCCCATGTTTTAAGTGATGTATCTTACAGCTCTCTCTTCAGTTAAAGAGCTTGATCCAAGGATGATCTTGTCACTTGGAGCTCTGAGACTGACACTTAAAATTCAGATCACACCTGAATACATTGAAGGATACCTCCACTGGGGAATAACACTGTCTGTTTGAATCTGGACACTCCCAATTGCACTTCCATTAAATAATTTATAGTTTCTGCAATATTTGCCATATTTTGCAGGCAGTGTTTTGGAAATCTTATAGCAAGTGCCTGTGGATACTTGGACTAGGCTTGAATCCTATAATCTATGCTATGCATTATTTAAGTC
Organism: Molothrus aeneus; assembly: GCF_037042795.1. Taxonomy (NCBI): domain Eukaryota; kingdom Metazoa; phylum Chordata; class Aves; order Passeriformes; family Icteridae; genus Molothrus; species Molothrus aeneus. The sequence goes on along the minus strand of NC_089646.1, from coordinate 126,058,502 downwards.
CTGACACACTATTACAAAGCATTTTTTGAACTGCAGAAGCAAATTTTGCAGTAGTTCTGAGGAACATATATCTGGATATTAATGTAATATTCTCTGCCTCATTCACTACTATAGAAATTCAGATTTCTGGTTGAGAGCTTTTCTTGACATCTGTTGGGATACAAACACTAAGATCCTCAGCTCTCTAGAAGAATTTTATAGCTATTCTTGTTCTGAACAATGAGAAAAATATATAAAATCTTATCTGAAAATAAACTCTCTTTTTATGGCAAGTGCAGCAAAAAATCCCCCATTGTTATTAATGCATACTTTAGGACAATTAGTCATTTGAATGTACTGATACTAAGTATTCATGTAGATAAGACAACAGAAACTGATGAACAAATGAGATCTAACTAAAGCTTTAATTCACTTTGTGAAAAAACAAAGATCCAAGGACTGAAAAGGACTAACAAAGTTGCCTAAAGTGAAGATCTTGAGCTGTATCCTTTCTTTTACAATAATAAAAGAAAACATAATTGATCACTTAAAATACTGAGGAAAGGGTTACTTCAAGATAAGTATGAAAATGTCTAAATTCATGTTCATCTTTCAGAGAACAAAGGAAATATTGCTACTCCCAGACATTCTCTTAGGGTTTGAGTCAGCTTTATAATATGACATCTAAATTTATGTGTCTTCCAGTGTATTAGGCATCAAAGCTCTTGTTAGTGGTTATGGACATCCAGCCCATTCATTCCCTGGAGACTTGATTTAACAGTGATTTAACTGTACACGCAACAAGGCCTCTCTGTCAGATCATCCTTTCCAAGGAATGTCTTGAGCTCCTTGTTCCTGAGTGCACAACATCAGCTATGTTTACCACATGTCCATTTTTTCAGTCACATGCATTTACATGTTTATGTTTTCATTCAAGGTCTCTGATATTGTCAGGTCATGCAATAGGATCAAGGATGGATCCTAATGGGCTCACGAGGTCCATCTTCTTTATTTGATACTAGCATGTAAGACTCGACTATGTTATTCAAACAGAGTATATGACTGGGTCCTCTTGATGCCATAATTAACTCCTCTGGCAGTAAGATGTACTGTTGATGGGTTCACCTATTTCATGGTAAAACAGCAAGATGTTTTGCTGGCCACTCTGGTACTGCAAAAGGCTTACTGAAGTTCCTTCATTCCTTCTAATATCTGATCCCTACCTGATCTTTCTCTTCCTCTTCCAGTGATGCTTCCAAGGACAGTATCACTCCACAAAAGGGGCAGGGGAAGACGGGTGGGTGCTGAAAGATGCACGAAGAGGAAGATGAAGTTCCCAGGACATACTAGGGAGTGGGGAGCTTGGTGAGCTTGGAGGAGGGAATGCCTACTGTTCATCAGCTCTTCTAGGGCCAACTCACTAAAGAAGGATTAAATAAACCCAAGTTGCCAAGCCTGTTTTGAACTTCCTTTAAAACAAAGACGCTTTGCCTCTGTCTACACTCGAAGGAGTCCAGTAAAAAAGAATACACATAGCCCAACCTCCCCTGCCTCCCCGCCCCAGTCCACCCCTACCAGCTTACATACAACCCTGAGGTCTCCACAGAAATCAATGGGCTTCTGTCTGTCTGTAACAAGATTATTAATTTTTTTGTTACCAGCAGTTCATGAGATCTCATGGTGAATGAGCAGTCAGGTTGAGAGGAGATTTTAAAAAGCCCTTTTCTGAGGCTGAGGGAACAGATCAAATGTTGAATTTCCTTTAAAAATGTCATCAATGTGCTCCTTGACTTGCAGGAGAGGCTGGAAGCTTTGGTAATCAAACCAGTTTTTCAAGCTAGAGATTTAGGCCAGGAAATTACTGCAATAGGGCTATCTATATAGTGGAAGCTGTGTGTTTGCAGAAATTTCTAGAATCATTGTTTCGGTAATATTCAACTGATATGAGCAACTCACATTTGGATCCTGAGGAAGAAGCCCCACTTGAAGTGGACCGTGATGCTGCCTTCATGGAGAACACCCCTTTGCCTCTACGAGTTGTTGTCACAGCCACCCGAGGACGTTTGAGTGGAATCACTGCACGGGGCGGTGGGGGGACACGGCCATGGTAATCAAACAACCTAGAAAAGATTAAGTCAGCTGGACTCCATAAAACCCTCTGTGATTTCGTGTCATGGGAGCTCTGTCAACTAAATTTGCATGTTATCGGAGAAAATTACCCTTTGAAACTGTAATCACTTTATATCAAGTCAAATTAGATTTCAAGGACCTATGCACATTAAGTGCCTTATTCAGATTTCAGTCACACACTGGTGCACAGACCAGCTCAGATTTTTTGTGTGTCATTCAAATGAAGGATGTATTATGGGACTCTGCAATTTGCCATATGGAAAATCCATGGCTTGCTTTCCACAGGTCCACATCATTTCATTGTTCACAGCCAACAGCAATATATTTTGTTGTGACATTTCAGCTCCTTTATTACATGCATGGTTTAAATTCTAGTTTTCTATTTGCTATTCTTAAAGATGTAAAAGTAAAGAACAAAAGAGAACTTTCCTGAAGACAACCATCACCCTAAAGAAATATCTTGCAGTTTCTGAAATAACAAGAGTCTTTGCATATGTTCTCTTTATTGCAGAATGAATTGGTGCGGAAATGCTAAAATACCCAAGCATGCTTAATAAATTAAAAAAAAAAAATTGTTCAAACCAAAACCATGGTAGCAGGCAAATATTCAGACTTTTTACCAAAGATACTCTATGACAAAAATGAACTTTTGTTCCCAAAGAGAATAGCCTAATCCTAATGATACAGTTATTAATAGCAGGTAACTAACCCGTGTAAAGGGAAATAAAGGCAGTAAAAAAGGTAATCAAAGCTACAGATATTCTTAGAACATAAAATATATGGATTCTGGATATGATAGGTCAAGAGAAGAAAGTTCAAAAACCAAGATTTCCAGTTCACAATCTGAAGCAACAGCCTCATAAAATATTCTCAAATTTACTTTCAGCTAGTAATTATGGAAATTTATAACCACATGTTTAATTTTCACAGTTGTGAGTACTGTCACCTGGCTGGGCAGATAGACACACATTTGAAAACAGACACACAAGAAACAATAATTCACTCACCACAGCATCTAACAGTATGATGAATAGAACAGAGTTAAATTTGAATCTTCTAACCCATTTTCTGGTAAGTACATACATAGTACTTAAATCAAACCACACTTCTGTTTGTACTGTAATCCTACAGACAGTTTAACCATTTCTCTCCTTTTCCATAGCTGCCTACAAAATGTGACACAGAGATCCTGTTACACTCAATGACTGAAATCCATGGCCTCATATATTCCCACAAATGAGCAGCTTTTAGCCATTGTCAGCATAACTAAAGAATTCTGTGTGAAGATGGACACTAAACCATCTTTTTCTACTTTTAACACAAATATTAGTGCTTATTGCCAGTCATCATTTATTATATTAAATGATCTGCAGGTTGGTCATAAACTCCTTTTTGATATTACTGGGAAAAAATGCTTCTGAAGTGCTATAAGCTGTCATGAAAAAGTTCATTATATGATTATTGTTCAAAGGTGATTTTTTTTAGCTTTCAGTAGTTTAGATAATATAGTGAAAGGTGAAACTATGCTTCCTTTTCTCAAAATATATAAAAGCATATTTATCTAAATGGCTGTTATCAATCTATTCCTACTTTTGTTTATGAAATCATGCAAAGCTTTTGGTCTTGGTATTTTGTTTTGTCAGGTTCTGTATATTCCAATAATATGCTTTCTTTTAAAAAACAATGCTTCCATTTATGGATTTGAACCACCATTTGAACCATGGTGATTGTTGTAGTGCATTTTTATACTTTGTAATATTCTGAAGTAGTTTTGTTTTGTATCCCCATATTTTTCCCAAATGGTTTATCCCAGACTGTACTCCCCTCCCTTTACCTGTGTTATCCCTCTCCCGGGATGAGATCATCCCCAAACCCCCACCCTGGCTCTCTGTCAATCACTCAGCATCCCATCCCTCCATCCAGAAGTTTTGGTCCAGGTCGTTGAGTGATTAGCCAGAGGCCGGGGGTCAGCCCCCCAAGCCTTGCCCCATACGCTGTCCTAAATGTCTATCCCTTAGGGTACCCATCCCTTAGGGTCACTCATTGGTTGGTAAAATGTTATCTACTTTTGGTTTCCACCTCCCTTTAAATGTGACCTTGGCAATCTCCCGGGGCTCTCAGCAGGAGGCCGCCTGAGGTGCAGGAGCTCCTTTGGGACTCCTAATAAAACCTTGGATTGACCCCTGCTAAGAGTCGGCCCTTTATCTTCTACCGATGTCTCTGGTGTCTCTTGTTCTGCACAGGCGACCAGCCCAGGTGCCCTCAGTACCCTCGGGGCACAGAGAGTGTCTCCCTGCCAGCCCAGGTGCCCCCAGTACCCTCGGGGCCCAGAGAGTGTCTCCCTGCCAGCCCAGGTGCCCTCAGTACCCTCGGGGCACAGTGAGTGTCTCCCCCCAGCCCAGGTGCCCTCAGTACCCTCGGGGCACACACAGAGAGTGTCTCCCTGCCATCCCAGGTGCCCTCAGCACCCTCGGGGCACACACAGAGAGTGTCTGCCCACCAGCCCAGGTGCCCTCAGCACCCTCGGGGAACACACAGAGAGTGTCTCCCCACCAGCCCAGGTGCCCTCAGTACCCTCGGGGCACAGAGAGTGTCTCCCTGCTGCCAGCCCAGGTGCCCTCAGTACCCTCGGGGCACACACAGAGAGTGTCTCCCTGCTGCCAGCCCAGGTGCCCTCAGTACCCTCGGGGCACACACAGACAGTGTCTCCCCGCTGTCGGCCGTGTCGGGGCTGCCCCCCCCCGGTGTCTGCCGACTCGGGACTGGCCCAGGGTTCCTGAGAGGCTCCCAGAGGGACTGAGACAGTGGTTCAAATCCATAAATGGAAGCACTGTTTTTTAAAAGAAAGCATATTAGCACACAAGAAATGATAAAGAGAAATGCTCAGTCCCAAAGCAATTCTTTGCCCCAATAATTACTAGTGTGCATACAACTATGCTTTTTCTTTCAGTCACCCTTCTAAATGTACAGTTTAATACAGTCTTGCCAGTCTGTCTTCATATAGATTTTATTTTAAAGAACTATCCATTCCTGACACCCTTTTTTGACCCTATCACTGCTTTAGTCAAGGTAAGAAAGACATATTCTCTCTTCAAGGAGTCTGGAAAGCTAATAACAGGAATTAGCTGAAATATTAGGAAACAAGATCTATGGTTTGGGACAAAACATACAAATTCAGAAAGTTCAGAAGTTCAAAAATTCAAAGAATCATGACTATATTTCTTAATTTATATTTCCTATAAGTAGTTTGTACACCAAATTCTCCATGGGATTTTCTTTCCCATGACTACTATATTGAGATTTTCATCTTTCCCTTCCATCTTCTGGTATCTAAAAGAGACTGTTTGCCTCATACAGTTTTTATTTTCAGAATATCAGCATGTCCAGCCTAATGAGGCCAACCTCATATTCAGGTTTTCTACCATAGAAGTTCTGCTGTCTTAATTCTGAAGGACTTCTAAATTAAAAAATTATACTATTGAATAGATCTATGGATACATTTCACTGTCAGTGGTTTTCCATAACAATGCAATTATCAAGTGAGACACCAAGAAACAACCCTTAATGTCCAATAAGTTTTTTTAATTTTTTTTTTGGTGAAAATTAACCATTACAGTTTATCATTTATGCTACACATAAAATACAGAATTGAGGAAAAAACTAGACATATACCTTTAATATTCATGTGGCATAGATGAAAAACACTATTCTGTTTAAAAACATACAATTCCACAGATGAAATTCAGAGCTTGGAAAAAATAAATAAAAGCCTATGGAAACTAACTTTTTACAGGACATGTGCTACTCCTACTGCAAAGGCTGGACTGAGCAGGATTAAACTGCTTTGAAGGCTTTTACTTCATATGTTCATATGCTATGCTGTATCTCACTATTTCTAGCTTTGTCCAAAGGGGGCATGGTAATTTATATGCAAAACTAAAACTAGTGGCTCAAATTGAACCCACATCAGGAGAAAACAAACATGAAAATGTTATTTCTACATTTTTCCCACTGTGTTCCTAGCAGAAAGGCATATAGTACATATACCTAACTTAACTTCTGGGTGTAAACTGTCCCCCTGCTACTGTCCATTACTTTACATATGAGAAATATCAGATTAGAACAGGTTGGTGGAGCAATGCTTTGTTCCTCTCTGGCTCACTTGTCCTGTGACAAACCAAGCTGCTGTAACGAAAAAAACACAGCACTGCTGGCTAACAAGTTGGTTATCTGTGACCATTCTTGCTATTCCTGTGTTGTGAGGATTCTGCTACATCTGAATAAATACATTTTCACAGTGCTGAGCTAGGCTGTGTGTAACTACTCAAGGCAAAATCTCCAATTGCTCAGGCATCCAGATTCTTTTTGTCCCACAGGAACACACTGTTCAGCTTGTGCTTTTGCTTCTTTCAAAGTTCTTCTGGACAAAGCCAGGAACGTCATACTGAAGAATTTCACAGCCACTACACATCCTAGTGAAAGTAAGCCTGGAGGAACTCTACTAAACTACCATTAAACTGTTCAGCACAGCAAATACCCCAAAACCTCTTAGAGAAGGATAAAATCTAAGGACCTGCATAGTAAGCATACATTTGGTGGTGGTGATCTTCTCTGCAAGATATTAAAAATAGTCTTTTTATACACAATAGAAATAATGCAATGAATAATCAATAAAATCAGAATTAGCCTGTTTAACCAAACAATGGGATTATATTATCAACAACATGAGAAATTATGTAGGATGTACAAAAATACAGGCGCACATACCGATTGTAGAAATCATCTCTGTAGTAATCATAATCAAAGACATAACCACTGTGGAAAAACACAGAAAAACAAGAAAGAACTGTTTTATAGGAAAATACACACTGATTAAAACTTCTGTGGTAATATTGGCTTACTCTCAAATATATATCCCTTCTTCAAAGTCCTTCCACTTCTTTTGTACTGTGCACAATGTACATTATGTCTGTCAATGCTGCTGTCAGCTATCACTGTGTATTTGGAAATGTGAAGTCTGGGGCACACGGAACTGTGTAAACAGTTGACAGCACACACAGATAGGATTTAACACAGTGAGACAGCTCTGTAATTAGAGGATCATTACAGTGTAATTCTCTGTGAGAGTGATCAAATGAAGTTAGCATTCCAAAACTGACGCCCTCTTCTTTTCCGGTCTAACATAGGATGATCAGTGAAGTAGGAAGACAGTTAAATACATGAAAGAGTGGGAAATGAGTGATAAGGTGAGCTAAGACAGTTACTTTGATTTAGAGAAACATGGAAGGGATTTGGCTTCTTGCTACTCCTTGAGTCCACCAAATTGTTTTCATCAAAAAGAGAAAAAGTAAAAAGTTAAAAAATAAATGCTAAGTAAGTGTTGCAGGGATGCATTTCCTCTCAGGTTTAGGAAGGAATAAACATACCAATCTGAGAAAAGACAAGCACCATCAAGGGAAATGAACAAATGAGAAATTACACAGGTTCATGAGAAAACTACTTGTGAGCTATTAATAGCAAAGTCAATCCCAGATTCCTGGTTTTGCATTCCATTAGCAACTTTCTACTTTTGTGGTGAAGAAATAACAAAGAAGTCTTATCTATCTCATACACCCCAAAAAAAAAAAAAAACAAAACAAAACAAACCAAAAACCCCCCAAACCCAAACCAACAAACCAATGAGCCAGTAAAGGCTCTGCATGGAAAAGTCACAAGGATTTATTTATACTCAGCCTAGTAAAATGCTCTTTTACTGTTTTGAGAAGGACAATTATGAATAGTAAAGGTAAGAAACATGAAGAAAGTATCACAAAAGAAGGAGAAGCTTTAATTGAGAAAGGAAAAAACTAGAAAAGAAAGAGGTAATAAGGACAAAATACAGAAGAAAACTTTCCCTGAAAATAAAGGGGCACAATAGAATGATGGTGTGATTTAGGCTGGAAGGGACCTTAAAGATCAACTACATATCAAAGAAGCTTTTCTTCGCAGGGAATGGACTTGTGGATAGTTTCTGCTCTTGAACTTTGAGCAAAATGGGGTTTTTAGTGCATACTTTGAAGAATGTGTGAAGAATTCTACCAGAGCAGGTCAGGGCACAATTTCTGTCTCTGCAACACCTCTTTCACATGCAAGTACCCAATTGCAAATAATAGAATAAATTGTACTGTCTGCCTGCAGAATATTGCAGCAGAAGATCATGAGAGCTGCAGGCAACTGTGACCCTTTCTTTAATTTATTTGAGAAAAGAAATCCTAAGATACATATCATGTGAAACACTGAATTGAACAAGCCTGAGAGACTAGAAACCAGCAGCAGGTAAGCTGTGTGTGGCAGAGGATGTAAAATATCATTAAATAATAGTAGACTGTGTATAGTGATCATGTGTCTGTATCTTAAGATGCATCACTGTATCTTAATGTAAAACTAGCAATTTTTTTTCTGAACTATATGATAGCTCTTATTTTGTCTTTCACTTCAGTCTGCAAGGAACTAAGAAGTAGCAAGTATCAAAGCTATTATTTTATTTACAGGTATTCACAGCTTCCTAGTAGTTTTATTTAGCTGAATGTTTAATAGCTTCAGTTAGACCATAGTTAATATTCAATGTGTGCTTTTAAGTAGAAGATAACAGACAATTTGAAGAAAAACTATTAAATTTAAAAGCCCTGTCACATGAAATCTTTTGCCTGGAGTTGACATTTATTTAATTTGCATAAAGACTGGACAAATTCACTTTTTCAATGTTGAAGACCATGAAGCTGGTGGAGAATAATTCACTGGCACCAGTTAGAGTAAGGCTGAAGAATGACTATATACTGAGTTCTGTAGTAACTCAGCTCTGGCTTACAGAATAGAATAAGGACTGCTGGCCTCTCAATGGGTATGAAAATTTTATGTTGAGTGATGATGTTTCATCTGTAATAATATGTTGATTTGAAGAGATTATAATGTGAAAGCAACCAGTACATCTTTCTACCTACAGCTATAATTGTTCCTACTTCTGCATGTCAAGGTACAGACATAAGACTTGGTCAGTGCTACAGTACAACACCAAGCAGAAAAGCACAGATAATCACTGGCACTGAGATCAAGGTGACTACATGGCTCTTAACCTCTTGAGAGTAATTCCTTAGCAACCCAACAGCCTGTGTAATGGAGGCCACAGGTAATCACTCACACAGTGCTGAATACCAGGTACTCAGCAGGTCAGAAGCAGAGAAAGGTTTAAACAAGCCTGTGAATTGTTGGAGTCAGCAGTTTCCTAATGGCACTGTAAACAGGTAGATTACTTACCCACAAACATGTGCCATCTCGACAATATTAACAATAGAACTGCCTGCATAATGCAGATATTAATGCAGTAGACAGTAAAAGGCACTGCTTTACATGTGTCTCACAATGAGGCAAAGAAAACTCATCAATAAAATGTGCTTCTACTAAACAAAAGTCATGGTTCCTTTTCCTAACTTAGTATCACCAAGACAATCTTGTACAAACTGCCTTTTTTGGTTTCACTAAGCACTATGCATATCTTTAAAACTGTGCATGCCTGAAGAATAAATGTCTCTCCCATGACCATATTTTCAGAGCTATGATGCTGTGTGTATTCAAAGTTCCTGTGCATATCAGCAGTTGCACATGTGCCAGGCAGGCAAATAGAGTGTTATGCTCCTGCATCTTTGAAATAAGTGTATGGATATTATTATGTCTTTATATACCTGATGCTGAAATCATGTTACTACAAAAGTACAATTTTTTTCCATTCTCTATGCTATGCCCTCAAAAAATGTTTATAAACTAATGATCACATCCTGTCTTAACTTAGGTAACTCCAAACATCAGTGGTGTAGCTGACTTCTGTGGGGTTGTTCTAACTTTAGGAGAGTTAATGCAGAACACAGCAGAAATACCTTTTGTTGTATTCCTGTCAACAAGGCTTTTGTCTTCCATTATCAGCCTTACCTAATATCACTTTTTCTTTCCACAGGTACAAAGATACTTTTAAATCATAAATGTTGACAAAATAGGCATAATGTATCTTAATTTAATTGACAGTGCTATTGCCATTTATGCTGTCAGTTTCTTCTCTGTTATGAGGCCTGAATAAAAATATGAAATATAAAAGCAATATTTGTTCAATCAAACTCTTTTTGGGAAGCCCATATCAACCTAATGTTTGAAACTAGTATTCCAGTCATTTGTGAAATATTTTTCATGTCATGGGAAAAGAGTGTTAGAAATTTATGTTGTTGAGAGCAAAAGAGAATCAGTCTAAACTGATATGATGTTAAAAAGGAAGTTGGTGAGGGTAACTAGATGATTTAGAGAAGATGTATTTAGAGATCGAAACTTTCCCCATTAGAAAATCAATCAGATGTAAGTTGCTTCCATAAGCTATTGAAAAACAATGGTGGAGATTTCAGGTCACTTTTCAGTGGATGGTTACCTACACTCTCAGACATAAATCAAATTGGTGGGCTGAATCCCACCTTTACTTGAAAGAAAATTCTATTTTAGGTAAGGATGAGAATGCTGATAGAAGTGGAGGGATGCTGCTGTTTTGCAGCTCAGGCTGTATATTCTGCAGAGAAAGAGAACATTCTCCAGAGCCTGTTTTTTTGTTGGCAGACTTACTGTCAAAAGTCAAGTTATTTCAGTGATTCTTTCAACTAGGAAAAAAGAGGGGGCTGGAAGAGGAAAACTAGTTGCAGAGAAGTATTTTACATTCATTTCCATAATGAAGTTATGAGGGCAAATAGGTATAGCTAAAAAGAACATCTTAACCCCAAAATCCCCAATCACTTGTCCCAAAATGCCAAACAATTGAACATAACCTACTATTTGTATATTTCAATTAATGATTAAATTGCATAGTAATTTTGTAACCATAAGTTAATAAAAGTTTTTTTAGTTTTTTTCCCTAATTCTGCACATTTATTCAATTAATAAGAGCAATATGTACTTTCTCCTGAGTGGGGAAAAGATAAGGACTTAAGTTTCAATAAGTGCATCTTGGAATGTAATACTTTAAGTGGATTTTTTTTTTTCTGTAAAACTGGAAATTTTTTTCCAGTTCTAACCTGAAGAGGTGCATTTTGTCCAAGAAGGACGTATATACATTAAAAAGTTGACATACAGTACACCATTTTCCATTAAAGTATCTTTCTGCAGGCACTAGGCAGAATTTATTTGCAATATGATTAGGCTGTATTTTTAGGCTGTATTTTTTCTGTCTCTAGATATGCTCCTTCTCTACTCTCATCCTCTCTTCCAAGAACTCTTATCCCAGTGAAATGTATTTTGGGAAAACTGTTGAACTTATTGTGCAACCTGAATTTTAGACAAAGCTTGGGCAAATATTCAAAGTTGCATATACACATTCAGGTAATTAAAACACTAAGACATTTTTCTGTAGAGGATTAGGCAAAGCTTGTGAAGCAGACAAGGACAAAGACATTGAGATCAATATTCAGACTCTGGGGATCAGCTGGTTTCAGAGCTGTTTATGGAAGCAAGACAGAATAGTGATGCAGGCAAAACTAACCCCCAACAACTTTCTGTGCAGCTAAGTATTAGAATTCCTCCTAACCAAAACTACTTACTCTGGGTGCAGGCACAGCCTATGCTTAATGTTATCCTGATGCTCTTTAGAAACAAAACAGTAGTTTTCCAATGTAAAGATACTTGTGTAAATCTACTTAATATCTCCCCAACTTTCTCCTGTTGCAAAGCTATTTTTCTGTCATCTAAACTATTGTCCAATTATTTATGTTTCCTGTGGGAACATTTCATAGTAAGGTAAAGAAAAAGATTTCTAGTGGCCCAACCATTTCCCAAGGTGTCCTTTATTTGCATAGTCTGACTGGGGAGTTTGCAATGTCCCTATGATATTTTTTCTTCCTTAGTACAAGAGAGATGGGTCCAGCCTCTCAAAAATCTGTTTTAAATTCAGTGTGTTCAAAGTACTACTGTCAAACCATACACATGTGATTGATTATCCAATTTGCTAATAATATTGTGTACATTGAAGGAGTGTCATTTGACTTGCATTGACAACTACAGCAGACTCTTGTTGACAGGTGTAGGATTAAGTGATGGGTTTAGTGTTTCCACAGCCTTTCACTGAACAGCAGTTTAAATTAAAATCATAGTGGTAGCACTGGAGTTGAAAGACTAACTCTTTAAGATTACAAAACCAGAAATCTGAAACTTTATGTACTTTTCAGAGAAGCTGTATTAGAAGCACTGAATGAAACACAAAAGCACAGTTCAGAAAAAATTAATCAATTGGAATGCAACAATGTCAGTATTCATGTAAAAGAAAAAAAAATCTAGAAAATTGCATCACGTGCTTTCCATTTTTCAAAATGTCAAAAGGCTTAAGTTAAATTTGTGTTCTCATTTAAACTAAGTTTACTGATTAAATTACTAGGTAATTTTGTTATTTTGGATTGAACAACTCAAGATTTAAAGCAGAAAAATGGACACGTGAAGGAGACAGAACTTTCAGGGTCCTGAGCACTGCTTGTGATGTCAAGCCATGGTGACTGTTTTTCCCAGACAATGCTTTGCAAGTGCAGTTACAATATAAATGAAGATACCAGATTCTGAGAATCTGCAAAAGCATTCTTTTACTCCTGACCCACTGAGTAATAATTTCCATTGCAAGTGCATCTGATAAGGAGATTCTTCTATAACCGAGCACAGAACTGGATTCAATTCCAGTCTGGTCAGAGATGAGTAGAAAGGACAGGGGTGCATCACACAACCAGCTGTGTATCCTCTAGACCAGTTCTAGGCTGACTACGTTGCACTCAGGCAGAAAAATTGTAAAATAAAGGCCTCATAAAATCTGGCCTGCTCTGTTTGATCGATGGCTGGCCTGTCATTTCTTCCAAGCACAGCTAGCACTTTGCAAGCTCCCATGTGAAAACAATCCTGGTATGAATAGTTTGTTCACTTGTGCTCCTACCTTCCATAGCATGGAAGACTGCAGTCTGGATACTCTCCTGCTTTATTCTGCCTGGCATATTTCTTTGTGGTTACCTCCAGATTCTAAGGGCATCTAAGAATATGGGTATTAATAATTTTCTCTCTCCTTCATTGATGATTTTTGAGAAGCATATTCAATGTAGAGTTTAATCAGGTTACATTTTTGGCTTCAGGTTTTACCTGATTTTCCTATGTCTAAGCTCTTTTAAAATACGAAAGTAACATTTTTAAAATCACATGTTGTAGACTCTGTCAAATATTTTGGTAGCAGAATTGATTATTAACTGATGTTCCACTCTGGCTGCTGTATCTTAAGAAGAAAAAAATAAAAGAGCCAACTCACAGTAAATTTGGGGAATTCAGTATGTATTTTATGTGATTGCCCTTCATCTTCTCCCTTGCTCTTGCTGAATGCTACAGTACTTCTCCTGAAGACTCCTTCATATTGCTGTTTCAAGCTACCAGGAGCAGTTGCACAGTTTGAAATTTTGACAACTTGATTGCAATAGACTGGTAAATTTCATTGGCTGATTGTTATTGTCCATTTAGAACATAATACTAATACTTGAGCAACCTGGTCTAGTGGAAGTTGCCCCTGTCTGTGGCAGGGGAGATTGGAATTAGATGATCTTTAAGGTCCCTATCAAAACAAACCATTCTGTGATCGTATGATTTGCACAAAATTGGGCTTGTGGAACTTTATGCTTCCTTTATTGCCATTTTCTGTAACATTTTTCACTGGATTGTGTGGTCACAGTCCCTGACAGATGAGGGCTCTGCTTGCACTTTTATGCACCATGTTTACCAAACATTTGAAGTTTCTTTTCAAGTGGTTTACCACTGTGGGACATACACATTAGAATTTAACAATACAAGCACACTAATTTTATAGAGTCTATTGAATAAAGCTACCAAAATAATTTAGTTCTGAGAATTGCTTCTAGCCTCTCTTCCCCAACTGCAAGATTCTCTGAAGGAATGAACACTGTTAAGGTCTCTCTCTCTCTGACTCCTCCTTCCTACCCTGTTACCTTCTTGCTGAACTGCCCTTGCATGATTTTTGTCTCCTCCCAGCAAAACCACATTACCATTGCTCATCCTTATATAATTAAATGGCTGGAATTTTACTTTTCTGTGAATGCTCTACACAGCAAGACAGTTTTAGTTTTATAGCCTATAAAGAGTCATCCAGAACATGAAATACCCCTAGCTACTGACAACTAGACAAGGTCAGCATGAAACTAAATTATACTTGACTCCAGATTTAAAGTATAACCATGGTTAATTTGTATATGTGTATACAAGTGAAAAGATTCATTTTGCAAGAAGACAAAGCCTTATTCAATACCTCTCAGGGTCTTCCATCTCTGCTAAAGAAATGGGAACACTTTGGAAAAAAACTGCTTTATAAGCCACGATAACGAGCTCCAGTTTTGTTTTAATAACTTCACTGTCTCAGAAGATGTAGCTTCCAGTTCCATATCCATTTGTACACCAAGAAATTAGAGATCTGCAGAATTAATTAGATTATTTGAGAAATGCTTCAATTTTCCTCCTTTGTATATTGATCCTAATTTCTGTGAAGGTGTTAGCTGTGGCAGCAGCTCTCTGGCTACAGAGAGCAGCACACAACTTTCCCAGGCATTTTCCTGGAGAAGGCTGTAAGAAGATGAGAGAAAAGAATGAGAAACAATTCTTATTTCCACTTGCTGCACCTGTTGTGCACACATGGAATGTGTTATGGAGATTTGTTTACCAAAAGGTGATTTTTTATTGGCCACTTGCAATGGTGTTTGGATTGATTGACCAATTGGATCTGTCTGTATTGCACTGTCTGTAAGGGTGATGAGTTTCTTAATAAGTATAGTATAATAAAGTGATTGATCAGCCTTCTGGAATCATGGAGTCAATGCTAAGTATTACCCGGCTGGGGGCCTGCAACAACAGTTAGCTACTTTCAAATAACTCAGAACAAACAGTTCATGTGAAAAATGCAGTCTGAAAGTGGGTAATTTTTCATTTTGACAATTTGTTGTTCATAGTTTGCCTGGAAAACTCTCTTTACTTTGTGTCACTTCATTTAGATGGCAAGAAAATGAGGCCATATCCAGTAGATACTTTCTGGCAAATAACTGCTTCTGGCAAAAGGTATCAAGAATGTTGGTTGAAAAGGAACTCTATATGAGTTAGCAGTGCATACTCAGAGCCCACAGAGCCAACCAGATTCTGGGCTTCATCACAAGGAACACGACCATCAAGTGAGGGAGGTGATTCTCCCCCTCTGTTCTGCTCTCGTGAGACTCCATGTGGAGTACCGCAGCCAGCTCTGTTGTTCACACCATAAGAAGGATGTGGACCTGTTGGAGCAAGTCCAGAGGAGAGCCATGAATATGATCACAGGGCTGGAACATTTTTCTCATGAAGACAGGATGAGAGTCGGGGGCTGCTACACCTGGAGAAGAAAATACTGGGAAAACCTCATAGCAGTCTTCCAGTACCTAAAGGTGCCTACAAGAAGAGATAAGAGAGGGACTTTTGACAAAGGCATGTCACTAAATGATAGGAAAAGAGGGAATGGCTTTAAACTGAAAGAGGACAGATTCAAATTAGATATTAGGAAGAAATTTGCTGTGAGGATGGTGAGACACTGGAATTGGTTGCCCAGAGAAGTTGTGGATGCTTCACCTCTGCAAGTGTTCAAGACCAGATTGGATTAGGCTTTGGGCAACCTGGTCTACTGGGTGGCACTAGTTATAAACAGATGATATTTAAGGTCCCTTCTAACCTAAACCTTTCTGTCAACCTACAAAAATTTATAATTGTTGGGACTTAAAACTTCTTTCTGATACCTATCTCTGTGGTTATCAAAATCTTTGATGAAAGTAGCTGGTTACAGGATGGCAGCTGATTCAACTTTCCATCCTTCTTTAGAATAAAGGCTACAGGATTCAAGTGTGGCAAGCTCAGAATGTTTGGGTTTTTTTATTTTTTTGGTGAGGGTTTTTTTTTTTCTTTTTTTTTGGATACAAGATTAGAGACAACTGAAAAGAAAAAGTAACCCTACAAATTTGCTGGAAATCAGTTTATACCTTTCAAATTAAACAAATACTTTAGCATTAACAACAGTCACTACCATAACAATGTCAACTGTCAGTGGCTGGTTGTGTATAACAGATTCACTCTGATATTTCTACATCACTTTTAAGGCTTATTCTCCAACTTTTAATTGTGCTCTAATATGTCATGAAGGATTTAATTTTATTGAGCAAAACTGGTCCAGTTTTGATTTCAGATCCAAATATGAAAACTTTAAAAATTAAATTTCAAGGACAGTAATTAAACTCTTAGCAATAAAACTCTTATCCTACTATTGATAAGGCAGAATATTACCTAATTCTTTTTTTTTTTTTTAGTGCTACATCAGCATAGAAGTTGTTATAACCTGTTAAACTTGTGCATACACATAGAGCTTTTGTGGCTGTTGTAGAAAAAGTTGAACTTTGGCTTGAGGAATGGTGGGAATTATAACGGTCTGGCCTGAACCTGAGATAAAAAAAAATCCTTGAACTCAATGGATAGCTACATAGTGCTTTTGAGCTATAGTTTATAATTAAAACTAAGAAAAAATTTCCCCCAAAGAGATGGAAACCAAAACAGCCAAAATCAAGATCTTTGAAATCAACACCTGTTTGGGCCAAACAGAGACTATTGAATATGATTATAAATACCCCTGATACAGTTAGGCTTCTTTTCAAATTATGGTCTGTAAATCATTATTCCAAGGTATTAGAAAGTGGTTTGTAAACAAGGTCAAATCTTAAACCAAGATAAATTCATAGAAAACAATCTATGATCCAATTAATTTTACTAGTTGAAAGCTTGCCTGATACCAGGACATATAATGATTTTATTTCAATTAGGGTTATACCACAATATGTGAATGCACAGCTGAATGACCCAGTAAAACAAGATATGAGTAGTTGTTCCATGGTATCACACAAAAAGCTATTAACAGAACAACACTAAAGACAATTACTCCTAGCCTGAAGCTCTTTGTCTTTTTAAAAATCTTTAACAATTATGAGAGACATCAGAAAGTTCCAATTTGCTCTGCGTGAGCACTGTTTTTCTCTGATATGCCTCTTTCTGCACTGCCTCCTCTCATTCTCATGACTTTACTGTTTAGAAAGCCAATGAATGCACAGACTGGTGTAGAGCAATAACTTCTGAAGCAACCAGTCCACTGGCTGATTGCTATGATCACAGCTGGTTGAACTCCAAAGAAGAAATCTCTTTTTCAAGGAACTGCAGTTATATTACAATAGAAGGGTGGGAAGCCGACCGTCAAGTGAAAGTTGACAGACAGCAGCACTGGCTGTCTTTCTAGCATTTACTCTTTTAAACTAATCTTTCTCTTGTAGCTCAAGTGCAAGTAAGATGTTAGGTTAGATGGATCAAATTTCAATTTCTGGTGAAAAAAGATCAAACTGATTTCAAGCATGGAATCAGAGGGGTCAACCATCACATCCCCTCCAAATATTTGTTTAAGGCCTAGTGTGCTAAGAACTTAATATTAAGAAGAGTTTAAATTGTTATTATTGTACCAAAGTAGTTAGAGAAACACACGCAGAAGAGCAAGGGGTAGACACAGGCTGATTTGTACAGCATTACAGGGAATTTGAAACTCAAAATATAAAACTTCAAAATTATATCTTTCAATATATCTTTCAATATCTATCAAAAGGAAGAAATTTAGATAAGACTTCTTTGTAATTGTAATATATGTTAGAAATAATTCATGCTATAAAAGAATGTATTTTATAAAGATTGTGAAATCCAAACAAGTCGAGACTTGACCACAAGCAGCCTGAGAGACAATGGCTATTCAAACTCCGAAATTCCTGAAGGCAGCCAGATAAGGATTGGCATTTAGCTCATGAATAGATGCACCCAGCGTGATGTTCGCCGTTATCCCGAGTCATTGAAAAAATGCCTAAGAGCAATCACCGCCCTGTTGATAACATCAATCAAGATAGACGAAGTCGCCAGAAAGATACATGTGGATACACAACTTCCCGGGATTTGATCAGTGCTGGCTATCAACCAGGAAACTCTGCACAGTGAAAGAACCAACTATGAATATGCAGAGTTACAAAAGAAACTTGGACTCTTTCGCCTCGGGCACAATAAACTGTATAAAACATCCCCGCTAGAAGTGGCTCTCGTGAACGAGGGGGGATTCGATGCGATGGAGGTCAGATCCAGGTTCACCCAGCGCCGATCCCGGGCTCGACGCTGTCTCTTTGGCTGTGGTGGTTTTGAGGACTGTATTTCGGTCGCACAAAAAGATAAATAAATCTTTTTGCAATTTTGATAATTTAGCTTTTGATTGATCATTTATAACAGTAATGATCTGGAAATTTGTGAAAATAAATAAAGTCTCTCATATGCAACAGCCATAAGAAGCATGAAAAACTGTTTCAATTTTCAGATGTGTTTTGAGTTGGGATCTAGGTCTCATGATATTTCTGCCTGTGACTGCCTCAGTAAACTTATTCATACTGATTACTCACAGAAGCCTGTATAGATTGCTGTGGAAAGATGCTATGTTGATACTTCAGAAACAGGAAATAGGAATACTGCTATCATAGACCTTTCAAACACTATTTTTTATAAATTGTAGGTCAGTCACTGCTGTTTGGGAAAAAAAAAGGAAATTAGATGTAAATTGTTTTGCCCCACAGTGAGGGTACATGCCCAGCGAATATTGTCCTTCTTCCTCTCTCCATCTTCCATTGTAAGGCAATATCTCACTTTTTGTTTCTTTGAGTTGTTCTTTTCCCTTGACTTTCCTCTCTATTATGTTTCCAGATTTCAGTCCTACACTCCCTGAATATTTCAGGCTCCTGAACTTCCTTCAGAGACATTCTCTTGCGAATAATTTTCCCTCCTCTAGAAAACCTCCTGGCTATCTTGTACATAGGTGAAAGTACAAATATTGAGTGCTAAGGAATAGTTCATCATTAAGCCAACACATAAATTATATGGAACTGTATTGTTTTTCTCGAATTGCTAGGGAAATGGAAGTCTTGGAAGACAGAAATAGTAGACAGTAAAAAAAGAGAAAGGGAAATAGAATAACCAGAAGGAAAAAAGTGATCTCATGCTCTTGCCTTTCCCAATTATGAAGAACATTTCTACTGATATTTTTAAAGTCAGAGAAGGGAAAAATTATTTATTATGATTAATATCTATTGAGTTTGTTGAAATGAAAGTTAATTTAGGAATTACAAATTAGGAAAATAACATTTTTTGCTAAATTAATTAGTCTTTTTAATGTAATATATATATATATTGCTTTGTGTGTGAAAGGGAAAGTGACGTAGAATGACAAAATCAGGCAAATAGGGAAATCATGAAATAATTAGATTTAGACTGCAGATCAATAGGAAAAGTACCTAATCTAGGAATTTTAAACATTGAGTAATGTCACCAAACCACTGAAAAATTCAGTCCCAGGAATGGACCAACATTGTTACTACTGTAGCTTGGTAACCACTTGTGAGAGAGCTTCAAGCAAAAAAAAAAAGTAAAAAAATAATAAATTTATAAAATAGCTGTATTCATGCCCATTTCAGAGTCTTAAAATAACAGTAAGTGGGCAGTTATAGAAAAGTTTAAGCCTTGTGGGATTTGGAAAGTTGGAAGAGAAGGATGCCAGTACAACTACCTGAAATTAAATGGTATAGATAGATTTTCAGTATCTTCCACAGGTATACATATGTGCTATCAAATCCCTCCTGTCTCTCTGAGAATATCCAGAAAGTCTCATCCAGTAAAGAGCCCTTGCACAGCCCTGACATGTGCCTCATGCCTCCAGGCTAAATCTCACGCATAATCAGAGGTGGTTGTTTCAAAGGGTATTGTCTGCAAAAGCAGATAATCCGCTACTGCCTGCCTAAGTCAGAAAGCCCAAGTGGTTTTAAGCACGAGAAATTACTGCCTGGGTCTAAACAATGAGTTTAAATAATTGTCAGGTGTGTTCAGTCCTCCTGTGATTTTCATGAATACAGCTCCTGAATACCTGGCCTGAACGAGAGTTACAAGGTTGTGTTCTGGTTGGTAGTTTTATTTGGGTCATAATAACAGAGCAAAATGAGTCCAGTATCTCCTCTTTTTGTATTATTCCTTTGCCAAAGAAAAATAATTTTCTTAGCTCTCTCTCTTCAGAAGTTGGGTAGGAACAGTGGGAACAGTGTTTGCTCCTTCCACTGGTGCTACCTGATAACGGGGATGAGGAAAAAGAGAGATGGAATTTGTTACAGATGATGCTCCATGGCTATATTCTATTTTGTGCCTTACAACCTACTGGCCATTGAAAAATCAACAAACCAACCCCCCACAAAAACTGACTGTGAACTGAAAAAACTTGCATATTTTGGAAGTGGACTGAGTATTATCATAACAGACCCTGCAAATGCTAGGCTTTTATTGAAACTATCTCATTTCTGCAGAATGGGATCCCTCAAACTAGATGAGAGCAGAATTTCCTATGGATCTGCAAAATGGCCTTGCAGGAAAGAAAATACTACTAAGCAAAAGGAACAAATGTGAGTGACAAATTTGAGTTATTTTATATATCTTAGAACTATTCTTCTGGAAGAAAATAATGAAATTTACTTTTTCTATTTTAGAAGCATTTCCACGTTCTTCCAAGAACCTGAGTCCACCAAAATTATTCTGTCTCTTGCAGAATTAAGTACCTATGTTGAAAGTTACTGTGATTAGGATATTATTTGGAAAAAGCATGGCTTTTCAGTATTTTCTACTGTCATATACTTTCTAGAAAGAGGACCTTGGTGAGGAAAGTAGTAGTTTATACTACACTACTCTAGTAGTAGAGTAGACCTCTAGTGTTTATACTAAGAATGTAAAAAATGCATTAACTAGTGCTAATTTTACTTGTATCTCTCTTCTTTCTTCCATGACAGACAACTATTCATCATTAAATAACTATATACAATGCATTAATTTTCACTTATATTTCCCTTTGGGCTTTCCACCTAAAATTTTACTGCTTATAGGAAACAATCAAAAAAAAAATTGAAAAAATACTTTTCAATGCTGGAGATGGTAATTTTCAAAGACCATCTCACTGAAGCACTATTGTCTGCTTATCCAGAAATAAGCCCATTCTCTGCAGCTGGCAGTAAAGGAATCTCTTTTCAGGAGACTCAGAAAAAATCAGTTGTTTTTCTCTCCCTGTCTATTCTGAATTCAGCAATACGGACATGTTAGTAAATGACATCTGACAGAGAAGAGAAATATTTTTACATGTTTGACAAAATTATTGTTGCTATGAGAGAATTTTCTGCCTCTGCATATGGTGAAGTTATATTGACCACCAGTTATTATGGAAGTTACATACAATTATAGTTAGAAACCAAAAATAATTAATTCAAAGAATTTATTGCGCAACACAGCTACAAAATAATTATGGCCTCTATCCACCATATAATACTATTACAGGCCTTAAAAGATGCTGCATTTTCTGTGTCTTACAAAATAAAATTTTAATTTTAAGGCTCAGACCAATGACCAGTTACAAATCTGCATGTAGTATTAGCTGAAATTTATCAGGTGCTAAACTCTTAAATGCAGATAGCTATGAGAAATCAGCTGCCAAGAAATAGCTGGTGGTTAATAATTGAATAACCAATCTAATTATCTAGAGAGAATGATGACTGTTTTGTTGAGGTGATAATTATGCATCTTTACTGTTAGGAAATTTCCAACTATGGAGAGCTGATGTGGATAATTAAAAGATGTTGGTATTTTAAATGTATATTGCTTTTAAATTATAATACATCCTTTGCACATAGCAGGATGAACTTAATATGAGATGGCACTCTGTTCTTTTTGCAGTGTCCATTTTACAGTATCCATATATTTTTTTATCAAGACTCTTGACTTGCCTTGCCTTTTTAAGTATGAACCTTTCAAACTTTTCTGCATTAAACTAATTTGATGCATTTTCAGTGGTGGATATTTACCAAAACTCCTGCCTCTGATATTAAAGTCTTCCGGGTACTTTGAGCATTTGCATGACCTCTTTTTAATACTAAACCTACATGAGCATGAATGCTATATAACATGAAAAGGAAAGAAAGTCCAGACACCTCTTGGTCTTGCTTATGTTGAATACAAACACAAATCCCAAAATGTGTGGAAATAGCATTTCTGGAGAGGATTATCCTATGCCCTTACAGGCTGTCACTCAGTAGTGTGCACAAACAAATATCTCAGCCTTCCCTAAAGATTTTATCTCCATCACTAAGAGGCAAAAGAAGACAGCACAATATCAAATTCAATTTTGTATTTTAGCCCAAAATCACAGTATTGCATTCAGTTACTCTTATCTGAATAGACTGTATTCTTGATGAATTTTTGCTTCTGAATGCTGCCATTAGAGACTTTCATTAAAGATGTTACTGTGGATTCAGTTCAAAATTACACCCCTGCCTTGCACATGGAGTATAGGAGAGTGGGTTTTTCTTCTTTGCTATGCACTTTGCATAGAAAGAATGATAAATGGAATTGTCTTTACCAAGGGAGTACAGGAGGTGTTCTCTCCCTGCATTTGAGATGTGAAGGACAACAACAAGAGCTGGATTCTGCTTCTCTCTAGCTGCTTTCTGAGGGTGCGGAAAAAATACAACATTTTATCAACAAATTTTCCTTTGTGGGATCTCTTATGGGACGATTGCAGCCCTGCACATACACACAGCTCAAAAACCTGTGGCAGACTTGAGGTCTTAGGTTGCCACACTTCATGTTCCCTTCCCCTACCAAAACAATTAGCAATGGAAAAGCACCAAGAAGTTGTATGCTTAGGCACAGCAAAACGAAAAAGCTTAATTAGGTCCTGCAGGCAGCATAATGAGAATGTGGAAACAAATCTCTGTTACAGAAGATAGATGAATGGGAGGCTGGTGCACAGGATCAAGCCATCTGGAGGCAGCCAAAAGTAATTTAGATTGGTGTTCTGACAAACTCTGGCAGCAAGAGCTATTAAGGGCACCCATGTGTTTGTTTAATAGTGGTTAAGTCAGCATTTCTTCTACAAACATTACTGTATTTTAAAAGCCTGGTGGTTGCAGCTCTCTGGGCTAAAACTTCAGATACAGATCCTGGGACAAGAACTCATTCTCTGTAAAAAAGAACTCCCCAGTTTTTGTGGGACTAGGAGGGTCTCTTTAATGTGGTACCAAGGAGGTGGATGTTGGTTTGGGCCCCTCCTTAGAACATGGTAGTCTAACCCTCTGATGCCCTCCTTGAGGGTGTAGGAAATACAGAAGTAAAAGGCAAAAGCAGCACACAGGGAATAATTTTGAGAGATTTTATCTATCTTCATTATTATGAACTTGCATGAAAGAATTCGAGTACATTACAGGCAAACTTCTGAAATGTTCTGGAAAAAAACAAAGTCTATTTGTTCAGATTAGAATTCCCAAGAGGAATCAGTTTTACAGACAAAGTCGTATACAATAAATATGTGGACATAATGTGCATTTACATAGTGGCCACCAATCTGCTCATATGGAGACAAACCCAAAGCCAGAATACAATGCTTCCTCCTAGGCAAACAAGCTAAAATTGCCAGCATGGTTCTTCAGATCATGATAAGAAATAGGGTTTAATATTTTGTGACAAATAATGTAACCACTAGCATTGTATTTTTATTTGTTTACTAGATTGTTGTACTTAAAACTTTGCTTCTCAACAAAAATGGCATGCAACTTCTTTTTTTAATCTTAAAGTTGATATTTTCAAATAATCACTTCATTATGATAGTGGAGGCCCCAAAAAGCCAACTTAATAGGATGAGTTACAAACTGGAGTAATGATAGTTATTAACAGAAGGGACTGAATTTGATAGCGAATTTGGACATTTCAGAGCATGCAAAACAAGAGCGGTGTACCCTCCATACCCCCTCCAAATATTTTCCAATCATTTTGAGCAGGTAAAAGTAAAAACAGCAAACAATTATTCCAAAATGTACTCAAACCAGAGTTACTTTATGCTACAGAAACCAAGATATATCTCAGTCCTGTTTATGCTAATTTGTAGAGTACTTTTGATCATAATTTACACACTTTCTTGCTTGTTAACTGTACTCCACACTTCAGAGTTTGAAGTTGACTTCTAATTCTGCAGTTAGTACAACAATTTGGAAGTCACTGACAATTACATGGTAGAGCTAACCCTTAAAGGGATATTTTGTATGGTATCTTTTGTCTACAGTTTTTATTCTTGATAACAGAAAGTATGGTGTGAACAAAGGAAGATAAGAGTTAAGACACATAAAAAAGACACTTCTGAAGGAAAACAGGGAGGGAGAATGTTAGGACACTTTGGAAAGCTTTAAAGAAAGAAGCTGAAGGGAAAATTGTGCATGAAAAGTGAAATTCAGACTCAAAATACAGATAATTACTGCTAATACATATATTAGTCTACATTTTCTAGAAGAATGATATGTTTTAGAATATGACGCCTTTTAAAAGAATTTTTTTGGTATGATGAGTTATCATTTTAATATAGTGAACATATAACTGTTTAAGTGACTGACAGTATGAAGGCTACGGCTGAAATATGCAAATCAATGCAGTGATTTATAATCAGGCTAAAATGGATTTTTTTCTATTTCATAAATTTTATTTTATTTCTGTTATTGAACTATCGCAATTTTTCAAAGGACATTATCAATGTTTTCATGGTTTAGACAAGTGATAAAGATGATATTTAGAATGGTTTCTGAATAAAGTCAGTGAAAATAAATTAATAAACCAGCTACCTTTTAATGCAATGTTTAACTCCTATATGTATTTTAGTGTAAGTTTTGTTTAGTCAATAAAGGCAAAACATACTTAGTTTCTTTTTGAGAAGGAAAATATCCATGGCTTCTGACTTTATTAACTAAAAGCTGCATTTTATAAGCTTAAGTATAGTAAATAACAGTCATTTTGAAATAGGACGTGTATGCTCAACATAATCACATAAATTATATTGCATGATTTTTAAATATATAAACATCCATGAAAATATACATATTCTTACTTACCCAACGGACAGGAAGGGCTCCTTTGATTCAAGTCTGTCAAATAAATAATGAAAATTTTAAATATAGGTATTTAATGTATTTAAAAACAATTATACAATGAATTTAAAACAGCTGTTCTCAATGTCAAGTTTATTTAATTACACAATTTAGCATTAATAGAAGGGCCTGATTCAGTTTAGTAGGTGCTTTTAGTATTCTGCTTTAGTTTCCACTTAACCCAGAAAAAATCCCATTTACCCAATGGAACTTTGATCTAGAAATCAAATATTTACAAAGTAGCACATCTAAGCCCTTTGAATTTCACAGATTGAGATGACTTGTGTAGATATTTGAATAGAATGTCTAGAATGAACAAGAAATGTTTTGTTCTTTTTGCTGCCTTTTTTTTTTGGTTGGTTTCCAGCATCCTATGCTCATATGACATGATCACTTCATCCTTATGAGAACTTCTGTCCCATTTGCCAGAGTTGGCCTTGTGCTGGATCTGGGTGTCACTGTTCTGGTAGATCCAGAATCATGCTCAGTTCTAAACCCAGTGGTTCAAAGTGCTCTCCCACTCTCTGATGTGGCTGCTGTGGCTGTGAGGAAATGCAGCGCCTGCACGCTGGCAGGAGCCTCTTCTGGGAGTTTCCATCCAGCCAGGGCAGATACAAGAGTCCTCATCTGTGTTATCAGGCAGTGCTCCTGCTCTGCTATCTGCAACTGCTGCCCTTTCTCTTTTGGAGTGTTCTGGCTTCAGTGAGTTTACTGATATCAGCTGCTTGACAAGACCATTAGTATGTGATTTTAGGATCCTTTATAAACATGTTTAAGGCATATTTGCAGCTGAGTAATTTTGAGTGGTTACATGATGTGCAAAAATGTTCTGTTGTGATAATTCCCATGGAGTATACTGTGTTAGAAAGAGTGGAAAATAATGAGTGGAAAATATCTCTATGAAGAGATATTAATGATGTCCAGGTCATTAATATCTCTTTGTAGCCTCTTTGTAGCCTCTTCTAATGCAGCAAAGCATATCATATGTGGAACTGAGCATTTAATTCATGAATCTGAAGCCAATTTAGACTGACAATAAAATATTTGAAATATAATTAATTTTAAACAATTATCATTAGTTGCAAACAAAGGTACTTTAAATAATAAATGTTTTAAGGTAAAAGTTTCATGAAAGTCCTCTTAGTAAAAAAACTGAATACTGTTGCAGTTATTATTCACCCAACAAAGGTTTTGTGCAAAAAACTCACAAACCAATAGACCAGTTTAATTATTACCATAATCTAAAATCCAAAACATTGAAAACACAGTCCCTTTTCTGTTGTCCTAATGATTATAGCTCACCATTCCCTTTCTTTCTAGGGTTGAAATCCACATGGATCTAGAAGAATAGAAGAGGAAACACTGATGGCTTTGCATATAACTGGAACACAGTAGAAGCCCAAAGCTGCATGCCCTTGTGGTTGGGGAAGTCCCAAAAAAAACTGAGCTTGGCATTCTCTGTGCTCAGGCAGTGCTGACAGAGAGCAATAAAATGACAGGGCCCTTCATGGAGGGTTCCACCCTTCTCCTGCAGGTTCTGTGCACTAGTGTCATGTTTTGGTTTCCTCTTTTTCTGCTTAGTGAAATGAATCAGTCAGGGGAAGCACTCAGTGTTTGGCTGGAGAGATTAACTATAAGCAAGATGACCAAAGAATGAAAGCCCTAGAATATATTTACACACTTCATAATACAGAAATTCTGTAATCAAGAGAGGCGTAGCACTGCCCCGATGGAAGATATTCTGGTGGATTTTACTTGAAAACAAAGTGTGTATGATAGAATGCCCTGTGGACAAAATACTGCAATTAAAAATCTATTTGAAGTCCGTTCTCTAGCTGGAATTCAATTTGATTTAAATAGTGTTGCCCTAGGTTTGACCTCTCTCTATATTTGACTAAATGGGTTTAGATAATTTGCTGAATTACTTTTAATTAGTTCAAGTGTTCCTCATAGTAAAGGAACAAAATTATCTGTTGGCCTTTTATTTGGTAGTTCAGTATATGGCAAATTAATATAAAGGTTTAAAACTGCAACACAATATGAAATAACATCTTATATAATCTTTATGGGTGACATTTGTCAATAAAACTTTTTACCTTTCTTTTCAACCTCATGTATACTGACTTTTCCAGAGTTTTGAGGAATTCTTGAAAAATTAAATATGATATTACAAAAAGACTAATTCTGATAAGTTTTGAGAAGGGCTGTTATACACCTCCAGGAAGAATCTTAAAGCAGATGTCTTCTTTGCAAATATATATTTTTGTGTCCAAGAAATACTAAGTATACAGTAAACAAAGAGAATCATGTTTTAATTATGTAGGAGTGGTATTGAAGCAGAAGAGATTGAGATATTTTCTTTCTTTCCTGAAATAGTTTTCGCATCAGAAAAGATGAGTTTGTCAATATGCCAAGGCAATATAGCAGTTTGAATAGGAGGGAGGAAGGCTAATCAGTAGCATGACTGGGACATGGCAGACTGAGTGGTGTTCCACTTTGATTTTCAGCTAAGATTTTCCTTATCTACATATAATAGATAAGTTTTTCAGGAGGAAAAAGAATTTTTACACTATGTCAGTTGCTCAATTAAAACCAGTCACTGTAAACTGAACAGGCATAGGCAATTGATTACTACCCATTGACATGCTATGGTCCTGTCACACTGTGTTTAAAATAAGAATCCTACAAATTTCCCATTTAGTGTTATTCCCCTTGCACCCTGAGAGACATTTTACAAGTCTGATTAGCCAAATTGTGCACTTCATTATTTTCTTTGCTGCTAAGGTTTCTTATATAAATGGCAATTATCTAAATTCCATCTTTGACACGGACTGAACATTCAGATGGACAAATTTTCAAGGTTTGCAGACAAACATACAGGGAAATGTGACTAGACTAAGGATGTGTGAATTCCTCTTTGACTTGTAAACAAATCATGGAATGACAGACCCCAAAGTAAATTCTACATTCTTGCATAATTGTCGTATTAAGATTACAGGCAAGAGTTTTTCTGCATTTGAGGCCTGACCCAAGATACATAAATCTATATAATTACTTGTTAAAGAATCCTCTCCTCTCCTTCCCAAAACTGTGTACAGGACAAAGTGAATAACATTTCTAACAATATAAATGCAGTACACAAGCAAATGGATTTTAGCCAAGGATTCTCGAAGGAAATTAATTACCAATCAATATATTCTTCCTGGTGGTTGTCATATAATTTCATCTTTAGGCACTTAGTAGGAAAAACACATGGAATTTAATGAATTTGTTAGGATTCTTATTCTGACTTGTTGAAAAAACAAAGCCATCTGCCCTGAATCAGAGACAGGGGTCAGGAACTAATATTTTTTCAGCTGAGTCATCATTTTAGGTTACAACCTTCATATCAAAATTCCTGAGGAGTATTAGCTGACTGTGTAGCTGACATCACACATTTTCTCTTTGATTATAAAATGCATGAATAGTCACTGCAGTTTTCAAGGGAGTTGGGGACATTTTTATTCAAGCCAGATAGGAAAGTCAGGACAATTCTAAAGCAATTTGGACTTCAGTATAGAGTTAGTGTGTATTTAGACTAACTGTTGTGGCTGACTTATTTACCTACCAAGTATGTCTTTTTTGCATTGTGCAGCTTTAGGAACCAAAGAATTAGAAGGACCAAAGATTTAGCAGAAATATGCATAGTGGAAGAATATTCAGATTTATGGCTCACCCTGTTTTTCAATGCATTAAATTTTAAAAATGACGAGAACAACTCAAGGGACCTTTCAAAAGGAACTTAAGTTTCCATTCACATAATCAAACATGGATGCATTTTTCTCTGAATGTTGAGTTTGTGATTTGAAGTGATCAAACACCATCTTCAGAACTCTTTAAGTAGTGTTATATATTGTCATCTGATTTTTTTTAAGCATGTGCATTATAAATTTTGCTACCTCCCGATATTTCTATTCAATGCAAGCAAGCCTAATAAAAGCACGTCTTAATTTACAGAAGAAATATAATTTCATATAACTTCCGCTACCTATTGAGTCTGAAAGAACAATTGCTGATGCACACTAGGTCATCCTTCCTTTCTGGTTTCTGTGACTTAATTTCAATCCAAGATAATTCTCCTGGACATTGTCAGCAACTATTGTCAAATAGAATAGGATAAGAAGCTCATTTTGTCTTCTGAAGCTTCCATAAACGTCTTTATAAATGTTGACAATTTTTATGAAGAAACTCTGTCATATTATGAAACAAATAAATAGTAGAATGACTGTATAGAAGATCTAATCTATCAGAAGTGCTTCAGAAGCAGAGGGAATGGAAGAATAATTTACATGTTTATGTCAATTTTTACAATTGTCCCTAACAATTTTAATAAGTTCTGCTCCCATCTGGTGGTTGACATTGCAATTGATAACTCAGACTAGAAAAGCAACAACAACCAACTGTTGTTTTCATGAACATTGCATAATGTCATATACTATGTATTAGTTTTTGCAGTACCTCAAGAATTTGTATTTGACAGACCTAAGCGCTTCTGTTATTTATTGAAATATAAAGATTCTAGCACAAAATAAAACACATCACTTAAGCCATGGGTGGAAGCTAACATACTGCAAGCTCAAACTGTCATTTCTCAGTGCAAACTGATTCCTTTGATGCTTGGTGGATAAATGATAAGACAGATGATAGGTAAGACTTAGTCTCATTTTTAAAGCTCTTGATATTGCCTGATATGAGAGTCTCATAATCAAGCTGAGAAAATAAAATCTATCCCCAGCATGACCATGAACAAAGAATTATGTCAATAGGAAGTAGAGCCACATTAAATAATAGGAACACTCAGTGTTATGATTCATTTAACATTGGTGTGCATAAAGCATTTTAACAAAGAAGTTACTGCATGTAAAATAGGTACCAAAAAGCTGTTTTTTAATAATCCAGTGAAGAAAGTTAAAATGTGATTTTTTTTTTATAAATTGAAGAATTAGTATTAATTCAGTGTGATGAAATTTAAGAAAGAAAAGCAGAGTGAGAATTTGAGAACAAGAACTGTTTTCATACATATATGAAATGAAGGACAACTAGCTGGGTATTGCAAAAACAATTTTAAAAGAGGAAGAACTGAGTAACAAGAGACTCCTAGTTATGGGGATGTATTGAAACATCTTTCCTCAGAGCTGGTTGAGAAGTGTCCTTTAATCAGCACGTGCTTCCTCTCTTCTAGTCTCAGATCATGGTTAATCAAAGTTCACAACTGAAATATTCAAGTATACTAAAACTAAATTTTACTAATTACTGACGAATTTATTCAATAAGAAAGCTACTACACTAGTAAGCACTCTAGGGATAAACAGATTATCAAACAAGATTATCCCTTTGGCTACCAGCCTCTCTCTATGCAGATCTATACATAATCCTTAATAGATGTATAATACATATTTAGTCCCTTTTGAAAGTATCACAACACATTACACATTCTGACTGATTAAAAAAGATACATTTTTTAATAATATTTTGTGACTTTTTTGACTCAGTTAATTATTTAAGATTGAGAATAACTTAGATCACTTATTGAAGCACCAGATTTTCTCCAAGTCCATGAGGAAAAAGTTGTACCCGTAAGAAACTAACTTCCCAAGACATCTGTAGGTGATATGGATCCTATGCAGTTTAATTTTTTGTGATAGAGAAAACTGAAATTATAGTTTGTCTCCATATGACAGCTTGATTTTCTGTCTAGGAATGCTCCTGCTCACCTTAGGGTTTGGTTTACATTCATGCACTTTGCATTTAACATGCTGCAAGATGGAGGGCCTTTTAGTCTTTTCAGTGTTTTGAAGTGAAAGAAATGGAATTTTGGCCCAGTATATAATTTTTAAGCACTTTACATGTCTGGACAACAAAAAATATGTGCAAGGTTTTTTTAATTAATTAAATTAAATTAAATTAAATACTCTTATATTTTTAAAAAACGCTGCAAAAACCACTGACTATTGTTGCAGTGCATTTTAAGTAGCCAGTTCTACTTAACTCCTAACCCCAGAACAGGGTAGTGCCATAGCATTATCTGTAGGAAAAGATTTCAAGGGAACTCTTAGCACAGGATGCTGTCAATAATACCTGATGTCAGCCTGTAAAACTGTACTCATGTGTAGCATATGTACCAGATGTATCAGATGTACATAGCAGATGACCAAATTGAGCTAGTTTCCTAGAAAAATATGTATCTTACATCTTTATAAACATGAAATTCTTGTCATGAGTACAAGTTTCAGGAGTTACTAGTATTTTTTTACCCCATGGGTAGCTAGGATAGGAATCTTTTCACCACTATTTAGTAGAATGTAATTAATAATGTTTGGGGTTATCTTTGAAGTTTGACAGTTAAAAAACTGAATAAAAGGTATCTTTATGTACAGGGAGGAAGTGCTTTAGAGAGATTGCCTCTTCCCTGTGCTAACTTTCACAGCAGCAGGAGGCTAGGATGAGACTTAAACCAGCATATGCAAAGGTTGGTTTTGATATACCAATAGAAATGTACATTGTCATAGTGGATACTGAATGCATTACTGTTATAACACAGGATGGAAGGGTTTTGGGGATGTAGTAGGAAAGGGGTGACATGGAGAACTCAAGGGAACTAAAGGAAAAAATGAAGTAGTTTCCCATAATATTCTTAAATGGGTGGCCTAAATTTTAGGCAGCAAGAAGAGAAACTAAAAGCTCTAAGTAATTTAAAAGCTGTATGCTATCTGATTTTACAGGTTTGATTTTGCTGCATCTTTTTTTATGAATCCAAAACTTGCAAAGATAACATGAACTGTGGCATGGATTCTCATAGTTGACTAAATCCTGGTAGTATGTCTGAGGAAAACTAAATTGTGATTTGGAGTGAAATTGATTCAGACTCTGCATTTGAAAACCTTCTTAGGTAATAATGGATTCCAGTTTCATCCCATGCCACCCAAGAGAAGTCTTCTGTAGCCAAACAGAGTTATAATCTCTAAACTGTGTTTAACCCATACATCACTGTATGATGTTTCCAGTCATGAAGCAATTCAAACTTGGATTCATAGTGAGATTCTTGCAAGTTTCCCAAACTCAAAATGTGCTCAATTTAGTACCTTTGTTAAAGAAAGCAAAAGAAACAAAACCCAAAGCATGAAAACAACTCCATGCCGCTGTCAATTTTTCTTTGCTTTTTCCCATGATTTTTACTAGTTGCTAAATTTTGCAAAAATCTATGCTCCAAACAAAAGACAGAATTTTGAGAAAAATATAATGTTCTAAGTAGTGTGCCTTAGAGATCTCTTCCTTACAGGTTTAATCATTCTTTGCATGAAGTTGATTTCAACTGACCATCTTCTGCTGTAAAGCAGAGTAAGAACACTCAGGTCAATATGTTCTGATCTAAAACCATCTAGAATGTCTTCTTCAGGGTGGGCTGAACAAAACAGTGTTGACTGATCTAATGCACACAATCAATACTACTTTGCTGCATGTCTATTTGCAGTCACAAATAGATGAAGGTTAATGTAGGCATTGCCTTTGGGGATCCCAAGGGTAGAGGCTCAATATCCTTTTCCCCTCAATGACAGTACTAACACTTTAAAGCAGTTACAGGAGGGTCACTTCTCTAACAATGTAAGATTCATGTTTGTCATGCTGCTTCCTAGAATAACCTCACTCATGCAAAACTGAAAAATGCAACATACATTTTTATGACAATAGGTATTAGAAAATGGTAATTTTTTAGGATTCAAATCACATATGATTATGAGTACATTTTTTACTTTTCAATAAAATAGCCAATGCTTTTCCCAGAAGTTTTAGAAATACTGGCATGCAATACCAAAAAGGCATGCAATTTGTACCCTATGCTTTAAAAAACAAAATTACATTTGACATTATGAATCAACAGCACTAAATATCAGTTCTGGTAGGGTGGATAACATATTTTCAGACAGTATGCTCCAAGACTAACTGACTTCACTGAGAAATAAAGCTTAATGGTAATTTTATTTTTATAATTCACTGCATAATAAT
This sequence comes from Molothrus aeneus, assembly GCF_037042795.1. NCBI lineage: Eukaryota > Metazoa > Chordata > Aves > Passeriformes > Icteridae > Molothrus > Molothrus aeneus. The sequence goes on along the minus strand of NC_089646.1, from coordinate 126,025,200 downwards.
ATATTGCTATTGACCCTCTGTGTTTCACACAGCCTTCCACGCTATTTGTAATTTTACTTAGCAATCCATTTTCTTTCCAATTAAGTATACTTTAAATTTCTTTTTCTAATATAATTCATAAGACTTTAAAATGTGTTATAGTGTCTCACTTATCCAACCTTCCTGATTATTCACAGAGTACTAAATTTATAACCCAGCATCATATTTCTGTTGCTCTCTGTAAGCCACTTAAATGGTGCCCTTGCAGTACATCAGCATCTCCCAGACCAAATTACAGCCTTCTATATAATTAGAGGTGTTACATTATGCGAGAACCAATGCCTAATTGCAAGTCCACTAAGTGGTTCTCTGAAGCACAGGGTTCTGCATCTCTGATTACTGCAGCAATTAAGGGTTTACTAAATTCCTGAAAATGAAGAATTCCTCTGTTCATTTGCAATGCCCAGACAGGCCCTTCTCTATTCTCTGTCATGAACATAAGACTTAGTAAGAGAGTTTCTGAACAGCAGTGTCTGCAACTCTTGATACTGTTTCCATGATGCCTTTGTCACTAAAACTCAAATGTAGAAAAATACCATGTTGTCAGTTTCTGATTTTTTAATATGTTGAAGGCACTAGTCTTTTTATCCTAACTGAAATGCAAAATACCTACAGAAGATATCATCTTCATATGGAAGACAACATGGTGAGTCCAAAGTGATTATTTCTTATATTAAATGCAAGAATCCATGCAGTAATAAAGGGTAGAAATCTCACATTGCAATAAGGGATAGGAATAGGCCTCAGGCTGTCAAGATTTAAAGCAAATGTGTGACTAAAACTACTGTTTCTGTTTGCCTGCAGGCAAACCCATCAATACTCTGGATCTTTTAGGAATGTACTTTTTGATTTATAAGCCAAAGTTTTCTCATTTGTATTAGCAGCCAAAATTCTTGGATAAGAAAGGAGTCATAATTATTTCAATTGAATAAGAAAGGAGTCAATCATTTCAATGCCATCAGAAGATTGTGGATATGTTTTCTGTTCTACTGTGGTATAAACAGTGATTAAAAACCATGAAAAAAAAAGATAAGTTTACAGTTATATATTTTATCGATAGTATATTGCTTCAGGTTTCATAGCAGAAGTAAAAACTAAGAAAGAAAATTAAACACCACAAAAAAACCCCAACAGTAATAAGTGAACAGCCTATTCTCCAAATTTGCTAATCTCTGAGCATGAATGTGGTTATGGTGTCTGGGCTTTTGCGGAAGAAGACAAGATCATTCATGTGATACCATGCATCACCTTATGCAAGAGGAAGAGTACTGAGATAGAAAGAGGGATGCAGCTCCTGTGCAGATGTGTATAAACTGGAGTCACATCCTCTTAAAAGAGGAAAAAAAAACTGAGGAAATGCTGTATAAGTCTAAGGGATAACTTGAGGGAAGATTGTTACAAAGACAAGTGCTAGTCTTTACACAGGACCTACTTCTAAATGGATCTGTGTCAATGCCATCATTTAAAAACTGATGGTGAATAAAAGCAAACAAACATGAGCAAAATGTAAGATTTATCATATAGTGATGATCTGAGAGGCAATACCTGCCCTAGTCTCCTTTTTAAGTGGCGTTAGCAGTATTTTAAAAAATAGTGAATAGGAAGATTAAAAAAAAAAGTTTCATTGTCCTAGTTATTATTGGAGTTACACCACAGGTTAGGAATAATATGATTGAATGAAGAAATCAAGATGCCAGTAGCATTTTATGTATTTTGGTCTTTTTCTTTATCTGTGATTTATTTCAAGATAAACAGAAGCAAAAGGTTTTCCTATTGCTAAGGATCTGAAATATCTTTCTCTCCCCCATTTTCCCCCCTCTGTAAAGCTATGAAGTGCTGTACAATCATGCTCTGAATCATGTGAAAGGGCAAACCTAAACCTCTGTCTGCCTTTCCCAGCCCCTCTGACCACATGTACTGTTTTAAACATCTATGGGATAAAACTGATTGCAATTACACCACCATAATTTAAAAATGAAGACTTGCATGTGCTGCTTTCCATCAGCAGATTTTAAAAAAAATTATTCCTGTGATATTAGTTATTTGACATGGAGGTCTTCTTTCTTATTGAAAGAAAACAAACAAACAAACAAAGGTTCAAATTGAATCACTGGGTCTGCTATAGCTTGTATTTGTGCCTTTTAAGATTTTTAATGTAATTGAGAATTCTATTTTAATTCTCAACGCAAGCAAAATTTGTACTGTTCAAGTAAAAATTTGAAACTAAATTATATTTTTTCTGTACAGTAATGACTGTTTCAAATGTGACCACCGGCAACATTCTTCGATGAAATGAATGTAAATAATATCCTGCTGGACTTAAAATCTCTCTATTTAAACATATCTAGAAATGTGGGGATTTTTTATGGAAGCTAAATCTTTTGTCAGGAGAAGAGCTGCAGAACAACATTTATCTTAAGACCATTCCACTGGGCTTAGTACTGAAATAAAATAGCTTTTCTCATAAAGAAAAATAATCAAAAGCATCAGGAGGATACATTTCTGTAGAAAAAGAATCACTTTGATTCAAAAGAAATATCACACTATCTTGTGTTAATATAATGTAGTCATATAAAAATTATGTTCCATAAGCATATTTTTTTTTCATTCAGTGTATAGAATAATGTAGGGGTTGTAACCACAATTTAATGTAAGACTAAAGTGTCAGAAAATACTTTATAAGTTGTTTTCTGTTTTCTGGACTGTGTCTTTAGTCTCTTGTAGATCAGTAATAATGATGGATGCACAAGTCCATTAAGAAAAAGAAAATATAAAGAAAAATGTTGTTGGAAATCCAGGACAGTATTGAATTAAGAAAGACACTTATACCTGCAGTAACTTTTATTATATGACAGGTTTAAAAAGATTGATAATACACTACCAGTGGCACAGTGTTACAGTAATGATGCAAAATCCTGCAGTATTCTAATGGAATGGTACTCCTTGATTGGTGCAGAACTTGTTGAGTTTATATTAATGTTTTCGAGAGGGAGGAATGACCTCAAGAAGATTCCTGTACTAGAAGATGAAATCAAGTTGCTCATCAGTGTCCTTTTCACACTTTTTCCTGCAATGAAGGGTGCTCAGAAGTGCTCAGAAAAGCAACTCAAAATAATGGATGGCTCTGAGGCAAACCAGACCACACCAAACTCTATAAACTATATTTACAATAAACTTAAGAAGCAGAGGGCAAGTAGAGAAGGACTGCAAGCAATTCTTTCAGCTTCTGCTGTAAGCCTGAAAAACCAAAGGAAATGCAAGATGTGCAACATAATTCAATCAGTTTTCTGTTTGAGATTATAAAATAACATGTACTGCAGAAATTGATAAAATATTTGTGTCAAAAAAACCCCACTGACATAAAAAATAACCATACCATGTAAATAAAAGAATATCGCTTTCCAGTATCTTAATATTAGACATTAAAATAAAATAATTTGTTCCAGAGGCCATGGGAGTTATGAAATTGTAAAGTAAAGGCCGTTTAATGTAGATAATTAGTAGCAAGGTAAATCAGGCGTGTTAAGTATACATTTCAATTGCATTACATGACAAAGTTAATGGTAATGGGAAATCATTGTGCTATCTTACACCACTCAGAGAGTGCTGAACTGTACACCAGAAATTTCAGAGTACAGCTGGGAAAAAAACTTGTCCTGCAGGGAAGCCTTTGCAGGGTCACTGTGTGCTACATCTGGGCAGGAACTCAACACCAGCGGCTGCTTCTGGTTACAGCCAAGCCAACACAGTGAGAGGCTATTTCACTCAGGTTTTCCTGACTTTTTTAATCTATTCTCTAAATCCATTCTGTTAGTTGTCTCACTCCAGGATGTGCCTCAGCAGGATGGATCTTAGGCTAGCCAGCTTCATTCCCAGACAGCAATAGGAATACTGGAGGTCTGGGGATGGAATAACTCCTCACTGAGTCTTCAAGAGGTGACACTGGGGCCTGCTGGTTTTGCTTGCGGCACTCCAAAGAAGTTTGAAGTTTGGCAAGGATGAAAATAATCCACATAGGGATTACTTTTCTTGGATAAAACAGTTTTGGAAAAGTTTCTAGGTCAACTATAACATTAAATTGTGTAGAGCAAATAGATTGACTAGATACCCTGGCAGCGCCCAGTAACTTGCCTTTCCATTTCTCTTCCAAATCCTAGTGCCCTGCTTTACCACATTGTACAGATATCACTTTGACCCTGGGGATTTGTCAAGTAACTAGCTTTCTCAGAAAGCAGACTTGGATGTGATATGGGACCCTGCACTCTCAGTTGTACCAGTACCACCACAGTGGTTTTGACTTCCCCTTCCCCAATGTGATCTGCAGCAGATCCTCTCATGCAGCAGAGTCTGCAGTAATTGTGCTCATTTTTATGGCAATAAAAATGGCACCATTATGGCCAGCCTGTAGCACACTGTTTTTGTTTTTTTTTCAAAAGACTCAAAAGTAGGTGCCCTTGTCATCCTTCTCAAACCCTCTCAACCTTGTTACTACCAGAGGGGTGCCAGATAAGGCTTTTAGCCAGCTCCCAGGACGTCAGCCATAGAGAAAGGATGTGCTCCATGCCCTGAGGGAGGGCCAGCCACAGGCAGCAGGTGGTTCTGCTCCACCTGCCCTGGGGCTTGGGTCCACTCCTTGAGCAGCTGGGAATGGTTGCACACTATCAACAGCTTCCAGAATCAGAAAGTGAAACAAAGGCTTCTGAAATGGAGAAAATGCTTTCAGGCATGTATATAATATGCCATATAACATGGTAGTGGACTGAAATGAACAATGAATAATTAAAGCATTTTATGATGAAAAGAAGCAGAATAACAGTCCATCAGACTACTTATGGTTGGCTCTACTCTGATATATTGGAGAGTAAACACAGGAAAGAAACAGTAAATGGGCTTTCATATGGTGACACAGATTTGCTTTAGTGAAATACTGATCAAAACACCACTAAATTAAAAAGACAAACTGTGATATTTTATTTTACCAAAACATTTCTCCCAAAGAGTGTTTTAACACATTTGTGTCAGCACCTTTAATTTTCACCTTGTGTTTCAAAGATCCTAAGATGTGCTGCTGGTACAATTAATTTTTGCTGGAGGCTAGACCAATACAACGAGATACAAAAAAATTTTAAGATGCAGATTTTTTTAAGTGTGTGATTTTCTGCAGAAGTGGTGCACTAAAAAGAAATTTCAGAACAATTTTGAATCTTCTGAGATTTAGGTCCCCCTCAATGCAATGCAAATTAGGATGGATGATGATGGAGTTTACAGCTATGTTAGAATTTAACTGATTCCTGAGCGCTACTCTAAGTACATTTTAAGATATTCAATGAGCATGCTTAAAATTAATAATGCGTTTAACAGCTTTCTGAAGCAAAGATTAAATGTTCTCAAAATTTTTTTAAGGCCTAAACAAAAAATGGAAGTCCTTTTATTATTTAGTTATCTGTCTTGCACCTAAAAAAGTTGTGTGTCTCACATTTATGCTAAATTCACATAGGTAAGATTAAATGAGATTATTTTCACACAGATCATAAAACTAGAAAAGTTAAAATAAAGGAATGTAGATCCTGAACTGAGATACTAAAGAGGATTATACCATTACAGGAAAAAACGAATCTAATGACTTGGACACACAAGAAAATTATGATGATATAGCACATCATAGACATCAGTTGCTCTGTATTAATGACTTATGCGTATATCTGCCTATAAATGTGATACAAACTTCTTTTCGGAAATACAAAGTTCTTTGAACACTTTTGAAGCCTCAAGTACTTCAAAGTAAATAAAATCCTGCAAGCCTGTGCAGCACTCCTGCTTGCTTATCCTAAAATTGTTCTTTATGTTGTCTCACATATAAAAAATACCATTAAAAAATCATTAACAAAGGAAACTGAAAAGTTAACAGTTAGTATCCTTAATACTGTATTGTACACAGTCACTGTTTTTCCAGTGGCTGTCTACCTTAAGACAGCTTCTTCTAGACAACTTTCCTGAACATGCTTATGAAAACTGAAAAGTAAGTGTGTCAAACTTTGTTTAAACGACTGTCCTAGTTTCATCCAGGGCAGAGTTATTTTTTTACAGTAGCCAGGAGTGATGGTGTGTGTGTCTGTGGTCCCAGCTGCCGGGAGACTGAGCCCAGAGGATCGGACTGCTTGAGCCCAGCAGCTGTGGGCTGCTGTGTGCTCTGCTGAGAGGGCCTGGCCATCACCCAAATATTGTTGAATAACATTTTACACCACTGCCAGGGACAGAGGAAAAGGACTTTTTTTCTGATTTCTGGAAAGAAAGGCATTCCTTTTCCAGCTGGGAGAAAGTGTAGTGTGTTGTGGTATGGTGTGGTGTGGAAAAATTAGTTGGTACTGGCCATGGGCTTTCTGTGTAAATCGTTTCTGTCTAAAACCTTTTGTTATTAATATTTTTGCTGTTACTCTTTCCTTTTTTTTTTAAATCTCATTGCTGTTTCCAGTAAATTGTTCTTAAACTGCAATTTTCACCCCTTTGTGCCTCCAGTTCTCAACTCTATCCCTGGAGCAGGAAGGGGGAAGGAGAGGGGTGTGAGTGAGTAAGTGAAATCTCATTTGCGAGAGTCTCAGAGGGTACTAAATTGGGAGTGTCATTGCTAAACCATGACAATGACTTTATAGCACATCTCTTTCTCCATTAAATTTGTCTTGTCTTGTCAAATAAGGAAATTATATTGCTTCAGCATAATATGCTCCTGATTTTTTAACCAATTTATTAATTTCTTGGTCTTGATAAATTGATTTCTAAGAATGTGTTTTAGTGCATTTCATAGAATCAAAGCTAGTCTCAGCTAATAATTTTCTGGATCTCTTCTTCTTAGAAATAGGTATAATACCTTCCCATACCCACTGTTTCTTTACCTTACAAGACCTCCATAAGTTTTTGGAAAGAATCACTAATAGTCCACACACAGATTCAGCTTGTCCTTTGAACACACTACTGTGAATGTTATCAGATCATTTCCATCAAATTCACTTAGTCAAACATTGATTAGACAATTTTTTTATTGCATACCCTCTGGTAAAAATTGATTTTCTTTAATAGCTGGTCAGCTAACCATTTTGATGAAGTAAAAGAAGTCTTTTCTGTATCATCTGCTCTTTTTTCCTCCTAACCAAAATCAGAGGATGTTACTCTAATGACAATTTTTTGTTACCTTTGTACTTTGTACGATTCTGTACTTTAACCTTTCTGACATCCTGTAGGATGACTCTGCTCTTCTTTTCTACTTCCAGTCATGGCGTTTTGATTCCACATTTTTTACAATTCCTTTTCAATTTTCAGAATGTTTGAGAAAGTTGATGCTGTCATATTATTCCTTTGATTTTTTTCTGCTTTGGGAGAATTTTCTGTTCTACCTTAAGCACACTCAGTGCAAGATTTTCTGCACTTCTTTTGTCCCTCAAATTTCTTTCCAAGAATCTTTCTACTCACCAGATCTCTGAGCTCATTTAATTCTGCCCTTTCTGAAATCCATTATCCTCTTTCTACTTACAGTCCTTCCTTTTAACAGTGACTATTTTGTGACAAATAAATTTTTTAACCAATGACTCTCTTAGAGCAAATCAAATCTACTGTAACCACTTCCCTCTCATCTGTCTCAGTCTTGTGGGTGGATCCTGGCCAGCAGCTAAGCACCCACATAGTCACTGACTCACTCCCCTACCATTGTCCCCTGTCAGGATGAAGGAGAGATCAAAAGTAAAAAAGCCTCATGGACGGAGATATTTGCAGTGTAATAGGGGAAGGGGGAAGGGAAAAAAATCCAAGTGATTGCCTTTGCATTACTTTCCACCTCCCATAAGCTATCCAGGCAATCTCCAACTAACAGCTGCTTTGGAAGAAAAACTTTCCCAATTTTTGTTTCTGACTATATGAGAGAATATCCTTCTGGCCAAGTTGGGTCAGCTGTCTCAGATATATTTCTTCATAACTTCTTGCCCACACCAAGCCTATTAATTACGAAGGCAGAATAGGAAAATGAGAAAATCATGAGGCTGTGCAAACACTGTTTAGCAACAGTCAAAACATTGGTGTGTTTTAGCAACAAATTCAAAACACTTATAGGATTCTATGAAAAAAAGTTAACTCTATCCCAGTCAGACCCAGTTACAGTGTTCTGAAATAAGTAAATGTTCTCGGTGTTGCCAAAACTTTATTAGTCACTGATCTCACATAATAGATTAAGCGACACTGGGATAATAAATGTTTCTTGCTATCATACAATCATAGAATGGTTTGTGTTGGAAGGGACCATACCATAGAATGATAGAGAGGGTTGGGAGGAACCTTAAAGATCTTCTAGTTGCAACCATCACACCATAGGCAGGGATGCCATCCACCAGATAAGATTGCTCAGGACTCCATCCAGCCTGGCCCTGAATATTTACAATGGGACACCCACAACTACCCTGGGCAATCTGTTCTAGTCCCTCACTATCCTCTGAGTGTAGAGTATCTTCCTAAGATCTAATCTAAATCCCTCCTTTTTTAGTTGAAAATTATTCCTCCTTTATCCTATCACTATCTGCCCATCTGAAAAGTTGTTCTATTTTATAAGCCCCCTGTAAGTCCTTTCTTGTGCTCAGTACTCCAGATCAGGACACTGTACTCCGGGTGGGGTTTTACAAGGTCAGAGCAGAGTGAAAATTAAGATGAAGGAAGAAATGGAAGGATTCTCTTAGTTGCTCTTGAAAACCTCATGATTTTCTAGAGAAATAGTTTGCACTACATCCATGAAAGGACACAATCTAAGATATTTTTCCTTTTTAAAATTCCTTTAGAACTTTCCATAGGTCTCTCTTATCCCTATCTTTTCTGTAGAACAAGTATTTATGAGAAAGCCTTCAAAAGCTCAGAGGTAGAAATGAATATAAATGCCAGAAATCACAGAATATCTTTCAAAACCTTTTGAAGTACTGGAACAGGGACAGAGTAGACCAAGGTTACCCGGAACACCTACAGAGTTTAGCAGTTTGCAGCTGAGAGTAATGATGAAACAGGGATTCTCTTCTCCAAAAATAATATTTCTATCACTTCAGCTGAGGACAGGTATATGATAAAACTTCAAATCTCTTCTACATAGCATGGAGGCTCAGACCTAAAATGCTTCTGGTTGTCTTATTCTGAGATGCCACCCTTGAATTTCCATCTGAAGCTTTCAGACCAGACAAGGCATGAAGAAGTACTGCTCAAGTGTGTCTGATTTCACTCCTGAGGTGTTGCTCTCAGAGCCAGTCTACCAACATTTCAGCTACAGTAGAAATCAGTCCCAATTTCTTCCATGGATCTGGAGCATAAATTCTGTACTACTTTTATGAGATGTAAGGTTTATTGAGCAGAAATACCTGTGGGCATGGTAGCCCTAACAATCTGAAATGCTTCACTAAACATAATTGATTTTGAAAAAAAGTGAATGTTTCTTCAAGTTTGTAAATGCTCTATGACAAAAGGCACCTGGGAATATGAGAAAGACACTATCAGTACCCTCCTGAACAGCCAAGGAAGAAATCCAGTTTTTGTCAGAACTTGGTTCTCACCCCTGACAGAAAAATCTGTGAGAAACCAATTTTGTTGCTCTGAAATTGCTAGTTATTTTACTGATCATTGCAAATAAAAAAGTCACAAAAATGAGGCCAGAGCCAAGCAATGAATCATAAGGACTAAAATTTGAAATAACCTCAATTAAGAAAAAATAGAAATTATTGATAACAGTACTAGGACTGGGAGCATTAATAAGTACTTAGATTTCATTATAATTTTGGTAAATACTGCACACTTCAATATTTATTGGTAGATACATTTTAGGTTACCATAATCTTTCTGATAAAAATTGTATTGGAACAAGTTAAAGTGAAATTTCACTTGCCTGTAAAGTGCTGAAAGTGGCCGCTTGTTGCCAGGTTTTGGTCTGTATGGTTTTGGTTCTCCTGCCATGTTGATATCTGAAAACAAACATTTGATATCAGTAAGTCAAACATCTGGAAGTCTGCAAAGGCACCTTCAAGTCATTGAAAATGAGTAATGGGCAGCAAAAATGGACAGCATACCTAAAACACTGGTCTAGTTTTTGCCTCTTCTAAATTGATGCTGTAAAACTTTCAGAAAGATTTTTACTGTAATGCATGATGAATTTAGGCAAAATATCAGTTATGGTTAACAGAGAGAAATGACATTTTTTAAACACACAAACTTCTACTTGGTGAAGCCAATACTGTGTTTCTAATACAGAAAATTTGGATGGTAACTTAGATGGTGAAATAAACAATGATCTCAAATCAAAATCTGTTCAGGAGGACTGCAATTGTTCTGAAGAGCTCCCGTTTAGGATCTAAAGAAATGCACACTGATCTTTAACTGCTACTCTATCATCAACTCAGAAAGTATCTATTTCCCATCCCAAATGCATCACTCCTTGGAGAATGAGAAAATCTGGGTTTGCAAATGTTTTCTCTTAAGCAGGTAGTTATTCTTCTCAACAAGATTAGAAATCTTGTGAATGCTTTGAAAGTTCACTGAAATTCCACCTGTAAATTTATGCCTGAAATATAAAAGAAAGTCAACCTTACAGAGATATAAGCTTGATATAGATATATAGCTTCTATAGGGATATATGGCTTCTACAGACGTTATTTTTGTTCTCAAATTTATCTCTTCATTGGAATCATACTCAAAGACATACCAGGAGATAGATGTCTCATTATGCTAGATAGATTGCTAGAACAGTTATACATGGAGAAAGAAGCAGAGACCCTTCTGAGGAGAATACCTTCTGGAGCTTAGGAAGCTGTCTATATAAAAACAAACCTATATTAAAAAGCTCCTCCATTCTGATTAAATGTTGCAAAATCGACTTTACACTGAATCACATGGATAAAGTGAAACTTTTGTTTAGGAAACAAATTTCATGCAATTTGAGGGATGCTGCAGCTAAATCTCTTCTCAGCTTCAATAATATAAAAAAAGAAGAACAGTGAACAAAATCATCAGAATTATTTCAGTGTAAAATTGCTGTGACAGAATATCATATCCTATTAAATGTGGAATCATGTGGTGGTTTAGACTTGCAAGAAAACACATGTTTTCAGTAAAGTCTGTTTTAACCTGAAAAGTCTATTTTACCCTGAAATTGACTGTAGTGGAGGGAGATGTAGAAAGATAGGGTATAGGAGTGGGGATAAACACAGTCTAGTGTTTTAGCACTGATGCTAAAAGCTCAAACATTTTTATTTATTATTTTTGACCTCAAAAGATGCAGTAAAACCTGAGACTTATTGACTGGATATTTTTATTTTACACAAAATTAATAAAAAACTCCCAATCTGGCCTTTTTTTAGTAATCAGGATTATTGAAAATGAATGTCCCTTAGACTTCTTTTTGACAGAAAATATTTTGCCAATAGAAATTTCAAACTTCAAATATTTAAAAGAATTTAAAAAATTTTACACTTATTTTTGATATTTTGAGCTCAGTCAACATGTATTTAAAATTATACAAGGACCTGATATAAAATGCTTTTATGTAGAACTATAGAAACTATATAATATAAAATACTTAAGTAAAATTTTCCTTATACACAGTATTTTGGTATTAAATCTGACTTCAGTTTCTTCTGTAGGAGCTGTATTACTATTAAATCATAATTTTTCATAAAATGGTAATTTTCTTGTTTCATCTACCCCTCTGAAATTGGAGAAATATTTGTGGACAGTTTTCATGCCTCCTTGAAATGCTTTCCTTCCCTTAATTTTAGCAAGTCCTTTATTAAATATATTTTTGTCTTCCATTTTTTTATAAGTTCAGCTATGATGCCCTTGTTTTAAGATATATAAATTCTAATATGTTGAATCAACAGAGTAAATACCAAGCATTTTGGAAAGCCACTGAGGAATTTTGATAGCTCTGTTGCATTTCCATTGGCTGCTGGAAACAACAAAATTGGAACAAAATTTCTATCCTGTGACTTTTGCAATAATTGGACCTTTTCATACTAATTTTATATGTCATTTTAAGGTCATTGACTGTGTTGGCTTTCACCATCTCCTACTAAAATTTGGACAGATTTTAAGGAAAAAAAAGTAGAATTATAATCTGCTCTTGGGAAATATCTGAGGCTTCCTTATCTTCTTCGCAATAATCTTCACATATTTTTTGTCTGTCTGCTACTCTTTCAGAGTTACATCTTAAATGTTCTTCTCCTTAAACCCTTATTTACAGTTTTTAAAAACTTTTTCATATTCTCCTGGGACAGATCAATACTATCTTGATGACTATTCTTATAGACCTACATTTCCAGCTCTACAAAACCCACTTTTAAAAAAGCTGAGTAGTGTAGAAGGCGAAGGGCTGTTAGTTATGTGGTCTCTTTATTTCCATCAAAAATGTCAGAGAGGTGACACTGTAAGAGGCACAGTGGCAAAGCTGTTCAGAATCAGTTAAGATTCTCTCACATTTAAATAAATCTCCAAACAGTGAACTACTTTATACAGATAGTAATAGCCCAAAATTCTCTTTAGCACAGGAAATAATTCTTAGAAGAGCTGGGCACATGGGGCTTTTCTGTTAATATGAAAGTGATTGAAAAGCTCTGCAACTCCCTAAGCACTTTGTAGCAAGTTAAGAATGGATGTAGGAAATGCTTTGAAAAGTTAGAAAAGATTTTCACCCCATTATTTTTTCAGCACTATCTCTTCCAGCCTCAATTTTCTAACTAAGATTAGAAGTGAACTTGTCAACATTTCACAAGATAGATTATTTCTATCCCAACTGGAAATCTTGTGAGATAGGCTGTTCTCTCCCTTCATCCATCATTGGTTTCACAGTAGACATTTACATCTACTAGATCATAAACTCTGTGTCAAATAAATTTGCTGTCAGCAGCACAGAGATTTACCTGTGCTAATGATTCCACCCCAAGGAATGCAGAAACATATCATTCCTTAAGCTGTCAAATTAGCTACTACACTTGTACATGAATATGTACCAGACAACTTCCTTCACAAGGGACACAGATATTCACATTTCTTCTGGAGAGGCATAGATTTGATTAATTGGCACTTAATGGATATAGAAATGGCTCATGGTCACACTCAAAAATGTATTAAATAGGTAGATTTTCTACTGAAGACCACTGATGATCCCCATTCCTTGGGGATCCATATTGGGACCGGTGCATTTTAACATCTTTCTAGGCAACACAGACAGTGGCATTGAGTGTACCCTCAGCATCTGGGTGCACCCTCAGTTTGCCAATGACACCAAGCTGTGTGGAGACTGGAGGCACTGGATGCTAATGACATCTAGAGGGACCTTAATAGGCATGAGAAGTGGACCCTTTTAAACCCTATGAAGTTCAACAAGGCCAAGTTCAAGGTCCTGAACCTGGCTCTGGGCAATCCCAAGCACTAACACAGGCTGGGTAGAGAATAGATTGAGAACAGGATTAGGGGGTGAAGATGAGAAGCTTGATGTGACCTGGTAATGTGTGCTTGCAGTCCAGAAAGCTAACTGTAACCTGGGCTTCACCAAAAGCAGTGTGGCCAGCAGGGCAAGGGAGGGGATTCTGCCTCTCTGCTCTGCTCTCAAAGCACTGTGTCCAGCTCTGGGGCTCCCAGAGTAAGGATGTGGCCCTTTTTAAGCAAGTCTAGGGAAGGGCCATCAAGATGATCAGAGCGATGGAGAACCACCCCTATGAAGACAGGCTGAGAGAGCTGGGGTTGTTGGGCCTGGAGAAGAGAGGGCACAGGCACCTCTCCTATATGGGAATGGAGCAGCCCAGGAACATTATTTACTCAGCTTTTATACTAGAAATGATCACTTAGATATCAATACCAAGATAAATTCATCACTGAAATTCAAAATACTATGGAAACACTACAAATATAAAAATGAATATGCAGAAAACAACACATTGTAATGCAGCATCCTGGTCTTATGTGCTTTCAGAATCAAATGAAATTATATTCTTTATCAAAAGAAATTAAATTTTAGTTCTATACTTTCCAGTTATCATGGCAGAGCTTAGTCAAAGAATGAGATTTAGATTTCATTCAAGGTTGTGTGTCATCAGCAGAATAGATCTGATTTTGAGCATATTTTTATTTGTAATTGTACTAAAAATGCCTGGTGATTAATGACAAAACATAAAAATAATTGAAAAAAGAGCATGATTACCATTTAGAAGGCCACTCATTGTATTGAGAGGCTACATAAAATTGTCTGAAAAAACAACACAGCATGATCTACATTTCTCCTATTACCATTTCCTACCATTGACAGCCTATCTCCTCCAGACATGAACATCCCACTTTTGGAGAAGCAGTATCTGCTAGTCCTTGTGCTTTTCCCCCAGATTCCCTAGAAAAGTAATCTGAGAATCTGGTCCTGAAGACAACAGCTGACTTGGCTGTAGAAAACAGGCTGTACAAAACAGGCTTTGCAAGTGCAAGCAATGATACCTAAAGAGTATTCATACCCTAGGAGTATTTCAGTATTTCTTGGTATCCTTACCCTTCAGGTTATTTAAGTGTTATTTAAAAGAAAAAACAAAACCAAAACAATTTTGTTTCACAAAAACAAATGCCATAAAGAGGAAGCTTCAACAGGCACTAACTCAATTAATGAAAACAGGGATTTTGAGGCTTTCTGCTGACAATCCAGAGCCCATGTCTCAGGCTATATCTAACCTACAAAATTAAATGGAGCCCTTTCAAGGCACTAGTACTCTTTAATCTGTTGTGTTAAATTGTTTATTTCCATTACTTTTATCCACAGTTTACAAGTACTGTCCTATGCAATTTCCAGATATAGGTAGAGAATGGACATGACCTAGAAATTACTGCAGGAATTTCGCCCCATGAAAGGGAACAGATCCACATATCTATAATTAGTACCTATAATTCAATATTAAGTATGTGACTTCTGAGTGTGGGCTCCATGTCAGAAAGATTGGAAACCAAAACCTGGAGCCAAGAGAACTCCAAGTACCTTTAGAGCTCAAAAGATGATTTTCTAAGACATGTTTCATCAGGTGTTCTTCCACATATTCTTGTGAATGGTTACAGAAATGGAGACATTCCTTGAACAATTCTACACTTATTTTACTTAAATTTTTGATTTAAAAAAATGTATCATTGTGTATTTCCAGATAAGTTGGAAATAGACCAATATTTAATGGAAGAGATGGTAATTTAAATTAGGATATAAGAAGGAATTCACAGAGTGAATGTACAATCTATATACAGAGTTGATAGAAGGAGACCAGGATGCAATTTCCCCTCTTTCAGATGACAAAACGTATTTGGGATAGAAGAGAAAGACCAAGAGGTTGATGCAATTTAGAGAAAGCTTGTAGCCATACAGTTTATAGCATAACTGTACACCAGAAAAGCCAAGGCTAATCTTTCTTTTATACTCCTCCATCTACTAGTCTTATAAATTTCCCTGCTGCCTGCTAAAGAAATTTTAAAGAAGTCATATGACATTTTTATATCATAAACTTACTTTCTTCTTTATATGTTCCATTGATTACATGTAATCTCCTCCCTTTCCCCCATCTCCAACATGTGAAAAAAGCAGAGAGAAAAAGACAGCTCTCTGTTCTCTTTCATTATGTGCTCAAATTGTACAGCTGTAAAGACGAAACTTTCCAGAAAATTGAACACAAACTCAAATTGATTCTCAAGGCTAGTAAAATATTAAAGGGAGCCCAGGGTCACAGCTTTTCCTTTTCCATAATGGTATTAAAAGTTCTTGTGGGACTCTCAGTATTTGGATTTTCTCTTAGCATTGAAATAATTGGAAGCCTTTTTTTGTACACAGATGACAGCTATTGTTAATGCTTCATACAGAAAGAGCTGCTTGTTGAATAGTATATGAAATTGCTTTGTTAAACCATTTCTCCTTTCATTAAATACTGCTAAAATGAAATGAGGCTATAGGATTATATAAGCTATCATTCTTAAAACCATTCAGTAGCAAAAGTGTCAGGAGTTGTCTTGCAGGAAATTTTTTGTGTTCCCCAGGGAATTGGGTTGGTGTGAGGACAGGCGACAGCTAAAAGGGGAAATCCTGTCCTGTTTGTATGCCTATCATGCATCATTCCTTCAGGGCCCTGGAGACAGCAGTCTCAGCTCCAGAATGGATGCCAATGTACTTCACAGCTGAGGGGGAGCATTGGTCTGCCTTGGTTTTTGTCTGTTTGCTGCCATCCCTGCACCTCCCACCCCAAGTAACACCACAACCTGGGCCAAACTTCCTGACCCTGTTGGTTGTGCCATCAGCAGTGATCCATGTCCATACCTAGGGAGAGGCATCACTTCTGCCAGGAGAAGGGGAGAATACTTATTCTTGCTCTCAGACTGACTTTAATCACTCCACTGTGATTAAAGAATCTGTGGCCTAAAAACTGCTTCTCTTCTGGTGCTTGAATCTCTGCAGAGGAATTACTGTGATGTGGCAGGAGTCCCCCTGGGGTACTGGGCTGCAGGGGAGTGAATTCTCACCATTCTCACCACAGAGAATATGGCATGCCTTGTGAAAGGATTCCTATGGGAAGGAGAACAGCCCTGTTCCTGGCAATCCTACTCACTCCTTCTCCTCAGCACAGGGCTTGTGCATTCCTCTGGAGGAAGTTCGACAATTGCAGATGCAAGAGAATCAGATTCAGCTTCAAAGGAACTATGTGGCTGTGGTCATAGCCACTTATCTGCAGCTCTGTAAGAGTTCTGGGAGTTCGGGTGTTTGCTGTAGAAACACAGCCTGGTTTGCGCCATGGCAGCCATGAAGCTGACTGTCACACGTTTCACCCCACCAGAGCTAAATTGTAAATGCAGGCAGGTATAGTCTTTGTGTAAGAAATCCTTTTAATTTAATCAGAATTGCAGCTTCTGTTTCTCACCAAAAGAACAAGATTTCTACTAGGTACTTGCTTAACATGTGGACTAGTAAATTATGCACATGCAGAAAATTAATGTTGCCATGAGGGTAAAAGAAAGCAACAGAAAAGTACACCAGGAACTTTCTGCTATCTTCAGGAAAAAAGAAACAGTTTTTATGTAAGCCTAGCCAGCAAGAAGATGAACCAACAAAAAGAGTTCAAGCAAGGAGTCTCATATGATTGCAAACCTTGTTTGCACTTCTACCTTCTCGCTGTTGTTAATGGGAAACAGAACTGGTCCTTGATTTACAGCTTTTTTTTCTTTTTCAAGACAGTGAGGAGTGCAAGAATTACCTTTGCTTTCTCTTGATCACAGTAAAGATGCTGTTTACAAATAAAATATAGAGCATCTGTCTTTCAGATCAAGTGCAATCATTACAAGGCAGCAGGCAACAAACTCTCTGCTCTTCTCTGATAACAAAAGATAGTTATTACCATGAGACTCAGACAAAGCTTCGTGTTGACTGGATGTCTGAGTTTCTCAGCACTGCAATTAGCCCCAAGCAGAAACATTAAACAGTGTTGTGGGGATAGAGTATGGAAGTCCCTCATCTACTTCTTTCAGATTTCAATATGATTTATTCTAGGGAACATGCCCTGAATCTTGGTAATTTTCAACTTTTCCTCAGACTACATTTTTTCTCTCTCTCTTCTAATACTTGGCTACATTCTCTGCCCCATGGCCATTCATCTGACTCTCTTACTGATGTTAACTTCATGCTCCTAGCAATAGTTTTTCATGACAATTGAAATCTGTAGTGTACAAAAGAGTTCAAAATCCCCATTGCCCCAGTCCTTTGTCTTACTCACTATTTCTCCTGCAGATGGTCAACTTTATTAACTCAAACATGAGGAATTTCTTTTTTTCTAAAATAGCAATCACAATAACAACATTTTGCAAAAAATTACCAACATTATCTGCATTTGTTAATCATATTTCTTATAATCTTCTCGTAATCTTCTCATTTTCTCATAATCTTGCAAAGTGAATGTAGCCAAGGCTCTCTGGGCATCACAGGCAGAGTGGCTTCCAGAGAGATACTTTGCAATGCACATGTCATTCTGCATGCTGCAGCCTGGGACCTTTCCTGGATTGGGCAGGAGGTTTCAGCAACCCCAGGGTCAGGGAGCCGAGGCAGTAGGTGATGGTTTGGGGCAGAAAACATTGATGGACACCTTCAAAGTGCTGTTAGGTATGAGGGCAGTGTGTCTCTCTGAATGCTGGCTGGGATCGGGATTACAGTCATCACTGAGGGGTCGGTATGTTCAGCACCCTGAACTTTGCTGTCAAAACCTTCAAGCTGCAGTATGACCTTGAAGGTATTGCCACAGACTAGAGGCTTTCATCCAGGCTCACAACAGATTAGAGAGGAATCATGCTGTGGATTTCACTGAATCATGAACAATGGTGTTCACTGATCAGGGAAGCTGGTGGGAGTGACAGAAATGGTCCTCTGCAGCCCCAAATGAACTTTCAACACTTTCCAATAATATTTCTCTCCAAAATGTCTAGTTTTACCCTCATTCTCTGACCTGAAATCTTTCTCTAAACTTCACCATTCTTGGCTTCTCAGATGATCTAAGATGCAGACTTTCCTGTTGGTCCCACATCACTTGAAAAAACCCATTGACCCAAAACAATTACTCTCAACTAATTTCAGCTGTTCAATTCTCCTTTCCACATATTCTCTTTCTGCTCATGATTCTCAGGTTTTATGGATTTAGAGATCTATAGATGAGGATCTTTTCAAACTCCAAGTTTACTTTGGAATTGCACAGCATGTCTTCTAGCATTTTCTTTCCAGTGTCAGCTTTATGAAAA
Organism: Molothrus aeneus; assembly: GCF_037042795.1. NCBI lineage: Eukaryota > Metazoa > Chordata > Aves > Passeriformes > Icteridae > Molothrus > Molothrus aeneus. Next base: position 126,006,372 of record NC_089646.1, on the reverse strand, counting down.
CTTGTGGCCCATATTATAGACTCATAGAATTATATGATAATGTATGTTGGAAGGGAGCTTTAAACATCAAGTTGTACAACTCTCCTGCCATGGGAAGGGACATCTTTCACTAGATCAGGTTGCTCAAAATCTTGTCCAAACTAGCCTTGAATACTTCCAGGATTGGGACATCCACAGCCTTGCTGGGCAACCTGTGCAGTGCTTTCCCACTATCATTGAGAAAAATTCCTTATATCCAATATATCACATAGTACAGTCCTGAAAGATTTTGTCTTTGTAACACAAACATTCTAAATCATATGATGGAATTAGCTCATACCTTATAATGGAAAAACTATAAATATTACCTTAATGCTATTATAGTTTTAGTATTATACAATTTTATATATATATAAATATATAAAATAGGTTTTGTATTATAAAATAATATAGCAGTAATATAAAGAAGATAAAGTGGAGATAATTGCATTGGAATTTGGCACATGGAATGAAATTTTATTGTGGAGGTGATATGCAGAATTAACTCTGCCAAATCCAAAATTTCCTTAACAGCAATGCTTAGGTTCTAACCATGTTCTAGCTCTCTTTCATTAGCAGCTTTTGAAGTTCCTTAGTGGACTCCATTCAGTGGCCAGACAGCAAAAACATAGAGGACTATTGCAAAAGCAAAGCATTTAAAAATTGCAAATATCAAAAATCTTCAAAATTAATGATATACACTGTTGTTTTATTTCTATCTCTGTGGCATTCTTTCAAGGAAAATGTAAGAGTTGATAGGAATAGAGGAAATGCTATATCTTGTCAGACTGATAGTTGATATACTGTAATTTTCTGCCTTCAGCAGCCCCAGACACTTTGGAAGACACAAGAATGACGAACTAGGTAGAAATAAGATTATTTTCCCTCCATTCTCTTATCATCTCAGCATGACTCTCCTCCTGAAATGCATAGCAGGTTGGGATTGCTTTAAGTCCTAAAGCATGATGTTTTATCTTTCTTCCCTCACTGATTTTGTCAGTACCTAACTGTTATGAGCTGGAACCAGAAATCATGACAATTTCAAATAGTCTTACTGAGTATGTAAATGTCCTAGCACTCTGTTCTTGCTGGTATATCATATTGGTGCATTTTTTAATGAAAAAATGTTTCTTGACAAAAAGTGAGCTTTGTTTTGGCTTTATAATTCCCCTACTCTTCACTGCCTCAAATCCTTTTTCAAACACTATTTCACTCATCATTAATAACAAAAATCATAAAAGTCATGTCAGAAACCCATTCTTGAAACATACAACATCATGTTTCTCCATGCAATTTATTGGATGTATATCTGATGTTTACTTTTGTATTTCTACATTTGGGTTTGCATGTAAATATACTTTACATGTGGCTTCAGAGGTTCTCTCACAAATGGTTTAATGTACTACGTATTATCAATGACATGAATTTGCATATATAAAGAATCAATAACAGGAAAAAATCTAATAGCTTACTAAAAATGCTATTATGAAATAAAATAATTATTTTGAACCTCATTAAATCAAGTCTCAATATCAAAAGTATTACCAAAAGTACCACATGAAATATTTCAGTTGAATTTCAAAGAAGAAAAAGTATAATTGCCATGCACATTAGTACACAGTGCTAGTGGAGCTCTCACTGAACATTCACTACCTTTTATGTTAATTGGGTTTGTGTTCTTCTATGCTTCCTAGTAACATTTTCTAAGCCAGCTTTGCCATAAAACTGTCTATTTTTATTACCCACAAAGCAAATATGTAATTTGGCTCAGAAATCATAGGAACCAAGAACTCCCTCCCTCTGAGTTAATTCTTCTCCCCAGAAATCTGTGGGACCATAAGACTTCCAATTTCTTTTTCAGAACGTGATTATTTTGAGCAAGCTGCACATAAACACGCATCACAAATGTTTGTAAAAAGGCTTTGGAAACTAATCTTTACTGCCCTTGGGATAAGAAATACATAAAGCTAGACAAGATAGCGAACACCAGTTGGACATTTGCTCCCTCAAAGGCATTTTGGATTTATATCAGCTTCCTGTAAGCAGTTCAGAATCCTTGTATTTGCTTTGGGTCTCATTGGAAGCTATAGCATTTTTTCTGCAACTTAGTCATGAAGTTAACAAGGCACAACCCTCACCCCCAATCAAATTTTCAGCCACTTTGCAAATCCCTACCCAAAGCTCTTGCATTTTCCTTTTCCTTTATATATTTGCATGTGTATACTTGTGTGTGAAAACATTTGCAATAGAAGCATGTATTTTTTCACCTGGAAAATTTTTTGTCAAGTTTTGCATATCACCTTTACTACACAGTTTCTGAAAATCGAACATTACATAGGAACACTAAGGACTATTGAATGCCTGAATCCAGCATTAAATTATTGTATTGAAGTGGATGCTGGAACTAATTGCTTTTAAATAGAAAACAAAACATGCCTTAGTCTCAGAAATACCAAATCTGAAATTCTTATCTAGCATTATTGCTAAAGGAAGGTGCAAGAGTCTGTCTTAAATCTCAACACTCTCAGCTTTTAGATGGTTAGATTATTTGTTTCTTCTTGCTTTTCCCTACTGTGTGCAAGAAGAAATTCTAGTGGCTGTTCAAATGAAACAGCTCTCTAAGATCACCTGGAAACATTAATCTTCTGGACATTGCATAAACCACTAATCTCATGCTTGTCATTAAAATGAGTTAGGGAGTACAAGGAGAGATGAAAGATGCAGGCAGATTTTTAAAGCTTTTTCATTGCTATTTTAATTTATTTTAAGAATAAATAAGATCCCTAAATCTTACATTGCAACAAACAGAATGGCCAGAGGAGAACAATGGGCTGAATGATCCCTCTGAATAAAAATGAATGTGATTCAACACAATGCTTCAGCATACTGTCTACTAAATCTCTTGCTTCCTTGTGTTTAACTCTTTCTAGGACACTCAGGACACTGCTGTTAACAACATGGGTGGGTTTCTTTGTTTTTGTTTTTGTTTTTACTTTCAAGCAAAGCCAAAGATACAACTAAACCTTTAAAAAGATATATGCTGGTCTGATACATATTGACCCAACAGACCCAGCAGCCTGCAACCAGCTGTGCTAACCTATGCTCTGCTGTAATCTCAACCTTACAACTTTTTCTTCATTCTTTGTTTCGTTTTATGCCATACACTAGAGTGCTGAGTCACCATCATAGAAGCTCCAGGTTCAAGGGAAAATTAACCCTTTAATGACAATTAAGCATTTTTTGATTCAAATTATGCTCATTATTTTGGTTTTATTTCTCAAAAGCCTTTGTTCCCTGAGCACTTTAAAGAGTTCAAAAGGCTGAGCTAATTAAAAAAAAAAAAAAAAAAGAATCACAACATGGAAATGCTTCTTAGCTTCAGCTCATAGAAGAGGATTGGGCCAAGATCAGTTACCCATCAGATACCCAAGTATCAGTTACCCACCAGAAACCTAGTGCTCACTTCAAGGTATCCCCAGGTTCTGATGTGTGAGGGAGTCTATTTGGAGTCTATTAATGTTTTCCTACAGTTTCTCATTTAAGTTGGTCTTGAAATAGAGTCTGTTCTAACTCTGTTTGCAGTAAGTAACAGAGAAAGGTCCATATTTGCTTTACATACATTCAAATAATTAGTTCAATATTTGACATCTCTTTTAAATTAAAACAGTACTCAAATTTACTTCATTTAAGAGATGAAGTCCTCAAATCCTGTTCAGATATTGAAAGTAAATCCCTCATTCCAAGATGTGTAAAATAAACATGCCAACAGAATAATTACTATCTAGCTGTACTTTCTAAACTAAAATCTCTGTGTTTTGTTTCTCTGATACATGCACAGTTTGGGGAGGTGAGTGATACTGCTGGGTCATGAAGATCTATCCCCAAAGGAAGACAAAACCCATTTGCAGATAACAGTGGCTCAGTTTTAGGTTCAGCAGGTTTTTCAAGATGTGCTACCCCTGGTGACACATGCTCACAGGGACGGTCATGACGGATGGTGCACAGCATATTTTTGTCTGCTAGGACGCCAAGCAAAAGTGAAATGGTATTGCTGCCATGTCAGAACAACGAGTGAGGGCAGGTGTGGCAGGGATTAGTGCTGTCACTGACACAGGCTTCAGCTGTCACACTGGGGTGCAGCCTGTTGCAGAGTAGGTGGGGAACAGGATGGCAAGTGAAATAAGAGCATCCTATTAAGAATACAAATATTCCACTCGGGTCTGATAATGTTCATAAACTGGGTACATCCTGCTTTACTTCTGCCTTTCTCCATACCTCTGGGTGCTTCTCAGGCAGCTCACATACAAGTCTGTGAAAAAATCTCTGGCATGTGTGACAGAGTATCACAGCAGCGTGGATGCAGAAATTATCTAGCCCGGCACAGGCATCCCTTAGGACTCTGAGGATGAAACTGAGGTCTTGATTTTCACAGAACAGTGTAACAAAGTTTTATGGTGCGTGCATGCAATCTTGCATTTGCAAATACCTGAATGTATTTTTCATGCATTATCAAGAGAGCTAACTACTAGAGCATTTGCATATGGAAAGCCTCCCATTTATGCAGACTACCAGGTTCCAAGTTTCTCTAATCAAAGAAAGGTTCTAGCTATCACAAAGAATTAAATTTTATTTAATTCTTTTTAAAATGAATGAAAAATGAAATCAGTGTAAAAATGAAATCAGTGTACAAAAAGCAGAAGACACTGAGAAAGCTACAATTTTGGAGGCACAAATATGCTTAATATACCAATATAGCTTAAATATTAATATTTTAAATTTTATATCTGCATTTGGGAAAATGTTGCAGTTTTACAGAATGCAGTCTCTACAGAATAGTGTGGCAGATTTTACTAGTGTTTGCTTTTGCTGGTCTACTAAAAGTATGAACCTCTATTCAGATATAGGATGATATTGGGAGAGAGGTGAATCACAAATCTTTTGTTCATGTAGTCACTTCTGCAGTTCAGTCACTGACAACACAGCAATGAAAGGCATCCATTCAAAGGTCAGATACAATTTTCATTTACATATCTTAGAAAATACACCTCAGCAAACAATTTTTAAAGTTTAATATTAGTTAAATATACAGTAATTTTTATAAAATAATAAAATATTTTATTATACTTTTTACTACATATATATATATATGTTTGCTTACTCAATAAATTAATTCACTGTTTCATAAAAAAAAAGACCCCCACACATGATACTTTCAGTGTAAAATCCCTGTACTATCAACAGATGTAGGAAGTAAAAGATCCACCATTCTGTCAAACATAAAATGGAGAAGACATAGCCCTACTAAGTAGTAGGTAGCATAGCCCAAAGACTGAGTTTTGGAAAAAAATTCTTTCAGTCATTAATCTGAGTATCAATTTACATGGTAGTATTAAAAAAAATCCCAACATAATGACAAATAACAAAACAGGACTACAGAACAACTTCTATTAGGCAGAGTGCAGTTTTTATTTACTTTTAAAATTCATCTCTTTCTCCCCTTCTTTCTCCTACAGACATACCTGCAAATGTCAGCACCCTTTATTTCCTTTTTATTCCCAAGAACAGGACTCATTGTATGCAATCACTCCTGAAAAATCGGTCTTTTTTCTTAGTGAGCTACATAAAAGCCAAGCTGTCATGAAGGCAATCCATATTGTGGAGACTGAACCAGTTTGACAGGTTTCCCAGGAAATAGCTGTATCAACGACTGCAAGAAACAAGGTCATATTGGGCCATGAGATTATATATTTATTGTGGCACCTTGAAGCACATGGTGCCTCCTTGTGATGCTTGGGACTCCCCCTTTTGTACCCCACAGCCCCTCTGTCATGCAGACACTGGAACCACATGGATCCCTGGCAGCCCCATCCAGGAGTCACCCATCCCTTGGGCTCACAGATGCTGCCATGGCTGGTGTCTGCTTTACCCAGCAGAAACACGTGTTGGCACAGTGGCAGTGAAGCACCGGGGAAGTGTCCACAAAGCCAGGAACATTTCACACAGGTGTTTCCAATGCTAATTGAAATATTGACTTATTGACACTGTCACTGCATGGCAGGGTTCAGCAGAAAACCCAGCAAATCAACAACAGCAGCAGCTTCCTTTTACTGACATGGCCATACCTGAGTTACAGTCCAAAACCAAGAGATGAAACAATAAGCTGGTTTAAAATATAACACCAGAGCTATCTCTCTACAGCTAGGTTGTAGCTTTGTCAAAACTAAAAATACTTTTAGCAGTGCAATAGTTTCCATTTGTCCCAATGGCTTCACCTGTTGAGCAATGAAAGACAAAGGCGTATTATTTAATTTTTCAGCTATGCATGTTTCTATACTGATTATTCCAAAAGACAAATTGCCAAGATATTAAAAACTAATCAGACCCTCAACAAAGCCCCCCCACCATTCCATCTTTTCCTGTATTCTCTCCTATATGGCACAACATAAAACTGAAAAAAAAAATTGGCAAAAAATTGAATATTACAAATAAAATTGATTCCTGTGCCCATTGCTGTATGATAACACAGATATAATTAACAACAGTTTGTGAAAGACTCAAGGTGCCTTTTGTCTCTGGGGTGTATCTGCAGTGAGCTTGTGCTGAATAATCGAATTCTGGGTAAGGAACACAGATGACTAACCAAAGGTGCTGCATTAGTGCAACTTGCAGTCCACAGCTGGAGTAAAAAGCACATACACAGAGTTGCTCCTGCTGTCCATTTCTGAACCTCATGGCACTACCCTTCAGATTTCTTGGATATGTGAAAGGCATCATATGGCTTTATTCCTACAAAAATGACCAAGCACTTGACTGTATTCACATATTTTGTGCTTTTGGGTTTAGGTTCTCTCACAGAAATTGAGGGAAAGAGACCAGCTTTTCTTTCTTCAACTAACTCCAGTGAGATGAAATGGATTATTGCTGCTATTTGGATGTGATTTTAATTACAATTGAACAAATAATATATTTTGGGAAAAAATTCAAATCTGTAAACACTTTAGAAAGAAAATGGCCATTGGGATAAGGGCTTTAATAATTAACTTTGAAGAGTTTCTCTTTTTACACAGTTTCTTTAAACTTGTCATATAGATAGAATTTCTTGAAACTGCATTTTGCACTTTCTGCCATTTTAACTAGGACATAAAGTAAGGACTTGTTAACTTTTGTAAATGTACTGGAGAAAAAGCTCACTGCAGTTCAGGAATCTCAACCTATGACATACATATAAGTCTTCCTGACATTTTGAAAAAGATTAGAAACAAGATAATAAACTGAAGGCCTTGTGAACAGGTGATTAAAAAGGAAAAGTAGGGAACCACTAGCTTACTCTTTCTAATCATGAGCCTGTTGCTGACAGCAGTTATTTTCCTCATCTTAACACCATTAAATTCCTTCCTGAACATGCTTATACTTCATCTGTAACCTTAGATAATAATTGTAAGCATGGTGACCAAAGAAAAAGACAGAGTCTTCCCAAACGGCACCCTGAAAGCAATAAAAAAAACAAATTATAGGTGTGCATTTGAGAAATTACAGATATTAAAACTGTAAAAGCTGAAGAGAAAATCCATTTGGCATAGGAAATGTGGGCAGTGGAGCATGTCATTTAGTTATACTAGAAACAGAATTAGTTCAAAAGAAGAGAACTGGTACTTCATTTATTCCTAATATCTAAAATGCTTGTACCTGTGAAATTGAAATTTAGCTAAGAGAGTTTTGCTGTTCCTTGCTTTTATCAAGCTTAGGGATTTATTCTTGTGTTAGTACTTCTGCTTAAAGGAACAGTAATCAACTAAAGGATGACTATGTGTAAGGCTGTAAAACTGACATGCTTTAACTACCAAGAAACAGGGAAAACACCCAGAATTCTGACAATGATCTAAAGGGTATGATGGTGGTGGGAAAGGACAGAGACAGTCAAGAGAAAGAGGCATTTCAAATGCAAGCTAATCTACTGTATTGTACACACAAGTTAATAAATATGACAAAAATTGCCTTGTTGTATATGGTCTAAAGTATCATGTTTCATGAACATAAAAATATCCTTTATGTGCTTTTTATATCTTTGGTCCTAGCAAATAAACAAATTTGTGAGTACTGTGCTAAATCAGAAAGAAAGAGTAATTGTACCCATACACTCCAATGATTACCTCTTTCTGCCATCTCAGCAGCAAAGTGGTGTATTAAGAAGAAAGAAAAATAAAACAAGTTATCATTTATGCTCTATAAACCCCATAAAGGTAAACAAGAAGGAGCTGTTAGTGATCACAGATAATGAGAAGTCCAGCAGGAACAAAGACAGGAATAAAATAGAAATATTTTTATTATTGAGCTGTATCCAACTGCTCTAGTAAAGGAGCTATGAATAGCCAACCTAAAGTCATGCTGTGATAAATTGCCTCAGCAACATAAATACACAAAAAAGTTTTAATTTGTCAAGTGTTAAAGCATGGATTTTGCAGCTTAGTGATCAGTAATACACTGCATTTGACTTGTGTCACTTTTTTCTAAACATTGCCTTTTCACACTCTGACTCTGCACCCAGTCCTGTCAGTCCCACTCACATCATGCTTGGGCTGAGCTCTGGGCATGTTCCTCCTGACTGCATGGCTGCCTCTTGTGCTATGACTTAGCATATTTACCACTTGAACTCCTTTTAGTATCCTGCAAGATAAAGCCACTGACACAAAAAAACAAACATGACTTACATTCTCATATGACAAATGTCAGGTATTATGTATTGCCTTATAATTTTCTGACAATAAATGTATAATCACTTATAGCAATCTTGAACTTGTTTCTACTGAAGATACTAAGATTTCAAAATAGTTGCATACATATGTTCAAAAATTGCATGTTTTACTTTGTGCATAACAACAATGAATAGGTTAAATATGGACCTTGTTTATATTTTTTTCCAAATTTGCTCTAAAAATGTTCACGTGTGGATTAATTTTCTCATGCTCAGTGGCTGCTATTGTGCATATTTCACTAGCTATGAGTGCAGCAGTATTATATTCATCTCTGATTCCTATTCAATATAAAGAAAACAAAATTGATGTAGGAAGATAATGTCTCTTGTCTCTCTAAAAGCAGGTTTATCAGGATGAACACTTACCTTCATAGATCCCCAATAAAATCATCAGCAAGGTATGTAAATTTGGATTAGCTAAATGCTCTGATGATTTTTGCAGGAAATTATTATTAGTAATTTTGAGCATATTGCCCAACAAGTAATGTTGCCCAACCAGTTTCTCTTGGGACAGAAGAAGCCAACAGACTCAGACTGCTGTGATTGTCTGTATAAAAGGTTTTGACCAGTGAGTTCTCTTTTGTAATTATTGCTTGCATATTCAAGTGCTCAGCATTAACAATAGCAATTAATAACAGAGTATAAATATCATGTTTGGAGGATCCAATCTGTCATTTGTTGCTCTAACATTAAAAAACATAATGACTAGGTATTCAGGGTAATCCAAAACTAGCTATAGGGATGGTAGAAATTGTAATGTAGCCAGAATTCAGTCTTTTAGCCATTTTATTGAACAAAGCTCTTGCTGCTACTGTAGATCAGTTGCATTAGTTCACAAAAGTTAAAAATGGGAAGAAATTTTTTATTAATATTATAAGCTTGTTATACTTATACATTAGAAATATACTGCAAACCTTTAAGAGTCACTTAGCATATTCCTGACCCAGTACCTTTATTCAGTAATTCCATTTGCAAAGAACATAATAAAAGTAAATTTCAGTGGTTTTTTATTGTTCGAATACGATGTTAAAACAATAAATAAGATGTGCTAAGAATTCATCATAGTTGCAAAATAATGTTCCTGAGAAAAAGCAGAATCAATTTACTGGATGAAATGTTAACTGGGAGTAATTTCTCCCAGGATGTGAAAGCATTCTATTGATGGATTCTGCCCTCAGGAAAACTTGATTTTGTAAAGTTATTGTAACTGAAAAGGATGGCAAAAATTGGCAGTACACCAGCACTCTCTTTTAAAGAAAATAACTTGAAGAAAGCCACATCATGGTAAATTTCTTAGTCAAACCTGTTTCTATCTGATTTCAAATTTCTAGCATGGTGATTAATTAAAACTGTTGCACTTTTATCTCTCAACACAAGTTATTATGATAAATTAGATACGTGCCTTCTGATGACAGAAATAACAATTGTACCACACAGAGAGGAAAAAGCCTTTGCATAGTTTAATTCCCATGCTGGTGTCAAACTGTATGACTAATGTAATTATGGTGCTATTTCTAAGCAGTTTGGATCTGTTGGTAGGATTAAGGAAGCCAGAGGGATCTTCAACACATCATTGACTAAAGGCAGAGTGCACTGGAAAAGGAAAGCCGTGATGTGTAGGATACATGTGAGCCTCTGCCAACTCCCACCTGGGAGCTGGTGGGAAGGGGGAAGCAACACTTCCCTCTCTCCCACCTGAGTCATGGAGTGATGCATAGGCCTTACTTTCTCATCCTTCTCCTTCCTCTTATACATTTCTAATACTTCCTAATAGTGTAGTGAGGTTCTCAAAGGAGGAATGAATTAGTCTTCTGAACCGAAGGACAGATGCATAGAAAATTCCTTGCTTCTGCTGCAACACCATCTCTGATTAAATTCACAGCTGACCCAGATCACCTGTCAATAAACACTGGAGAACTGGTAAACACTTCTCTCCTGACATGAAGGCTCTTTTACCTCAAATGAACTCCCCATAGAAGTTGTCATCTTGCCCCAGGAAAACTTTTGTTCTCAGAGTTATATGGAACTCCAGAGAAGGAGAATGTTTGTTCAGAAGGAGCAATGGAGTGTATCTGCTTGGAGATCTGATAGAGGATTTTTTTCCTTCTGTATGGGGTGTGTTTATCACAGGTGGCTATGGGAAAAATTGCATTAGCCTGGAAGCACATGGCCCACAATAAACACCTTCTGTGGGGATTCTGATGATAAATACTGGCAGCACATATCTCCTACAATGGGACTATCTTCTTAAGCCTCAGCTAGCAATCAGCTTAGTCCTGATATAGAGGGATTAATACATTCACAGGATTTTGTACCATCCAGAGTGACGAGAAATGGCACAAACTGGAAAAGAAATCAGCCACAAAATATGGACATATATAGGTATATGCATCTTCACTCATTTAAAGATGTATAAAACAAAAAGAATATTTCTGATATTATTTTGAATAATAAAACCCAGATATTTTGCTTTTAAAATAATATAAAAATGCATACAATTTTTTGTAATTTTGGAAAAAAAATTTTAGTAACCTACTGTGTTTTTTCTCAAACTTCATTTTTATCTAACCTCTGAGGTGTCAGTTTGTTAAGCAGCCTCGGTGCTGACCAATTTAGCACTGCATGCAGGCTGAGAGAATTGGAATTGTTCAGCCTGAAAAATAGATGGCTTAGGGGTGATCTAATTGTGACCTTCCAGTCTCTGAAGAGAGCCTGCAAGAAAGCTGAAAGGGCTTGTAGTGATGGAAAAAGGTACAATGGCTTCAAAATGAAAGAGAGTAGGTTTAGGTTAGATATTATGAAGAAATTCTTCACTGTAAGGGTGGTGAGACACTGGAACAAGGTGTCCAGAAAAGTTGTGGATGCCTCATCTCTGCAAGTGTTCAAGGCCAGGTAGGATGGAGCTCTGAGCAACCTGGCCTAGTGGAAGGTGTCCCTGCCCATGGCAGGGGTTTGGAACTAGATCATTAACATCCCTTCTGACCCAAAGCATTCCATGATTCTGTGATTTCACGGTACACCCACAATAAGGTGCAGAGATTTCATGATTAATAATTTTAAAAGGAATTTAAATTTTTTGAACAAACATATCTCTTCAGTGCACATGAGCATAAGTGGGATCTGGCTAAGGCCAAATTACATTTAGTTTTGAGTAAAACATGCATCAAGCTAATTATTCTTTCACAGAGTAACATCTAAAGCTTATTAATGTTTTCCACTAGAATGTTGAATTCTTAGTGTTGTCATCTAGACATGACTAGTCTCATCTAGTCTAGTCATCTAGACATGACTAGAATGAATCAATGATCAAACTAACCATCTTTGTGACAAATAAATTTCTACAGCTGTGGGAATGAAACAGGTGTGGCTGGCATGTATTCTTGGTTGGTCTTTTGTCATGGAACTGCAGACTCATTTTTTATTTAAGGACTTTGTCAGTAGTTATACATTACAAGGCTTGAAGTTGTGTGTCAAAGAAAAAGAAAAAAGCTTGCTATGTACCAATCTGGAACAATATTATTGCACTCATAAAAAAAGAGGTGCCAGAAGGAGTAGCCCATGTGTGTTGCTGAAGTCAAGGAGTATTAATTAGACACACATTATTTAAAACTATGTAGCAGCTTAACATGCCATAAAATTAAGGGCATGACAAATGGCAGGTTGATTGCACATCAGGAAAAAAACTGATGAAGTTACGGTCCATAATTAACAAATTCCTTCAGAGTACAACTTTCTTAGGCCTTATAAATATCACAAATATCACCAGAATTACTGACATAGCTTTCAAACTGTTCCACTGGGGAAATTAATTAAATTAATCTCAAATACTCTCAGGGAGGGCATTGATAGAGCTTCAGGCGTGTGATCTTCTTCCAAGGAAAAAACAGGATGCTGTTTTTTCATACAGTCAAGAAGGGAACTGTTACTTCTCCAGAGTGCAAACTTCTGGCCACAATAGCACAACACTCAGTACAGCCTGGAACTGAGCTCCATTTTCTTGTTTTTTCTCCATTTTTTCCTTTTCCTTACACATGCTTGCTTATTGCAAGAAACAGATTATGAAACATAAATTAATGTATAAAAGTTCAAATAGCATTTAATTATGCAGGATAGTTTTGAAGAAGTAAGAAACAAATTGTTGCTTTCAAGTCACAAATGGTTGGTTTCTAGTATAAATAGAAATAGGTTGTTACTAAAAGATGAAAATAAAAGCATATTTGAGATACAGTCCTTAATTCTTACTGAAGGTATAGAAAAGTTGTAAATTATGTAATTGAAAGGGAGGGATCTGAGATTCTGAGTCTTTAATCATCTTGTTCTACCATGAACTTTTATCATTAAGAGTTTATATCCAAACTCAGAGATCACAGTCAGACAATATTTTATTTATATGGGCTACAACCTTGTCTCTATAGACCCTTTCAGTGAGCTTTATCATTATTGTTGGTGTTATTTTTAGCTAGTTAGTAAGGACATTACAAGACATTTCTCTAGTTTCTATAACTTTAGTTAATCATTGATCAAATCCTTCAATCACTGACTCTATCATGACAGCTTTAAATGGAAAGATCACTAGTACCATTCAGCTCTCCATCAATAGGCCACTAAATATTCTTTTTTAAAACCTTCACCTTGATTGGATGGTATTAAATCCTTTGAACTTCAGTGCAGACACAAACTCTATCATAAACCATTGTTTTCTTAACTCATATTTTCTAGAGCCCAGAGCATCATGTTAATGCACTGGCATATGAAGTGTTAAATAACATTAATGTCCTAATATTTCTGAGTCATTTATGTCTAGAATATTTGTAATGTAATAGTGTGAGTGTAAAAATGTGTTGTAGCTTCCCTTAAAAAAACCCGCTTATGCAGGGTTTATTAATTGGCTGCTTAATTTGCATTTGCTTGAAGCACAGCCAAATATGTCATTGTTAAAAAAAGAACCCAACATTTCTTTTTCTTGTACTAAATGAGTTTTAAACTGATTCAGCTGGTGGTTTTTCAGAAAGGAGAGACTGAAGATACATACACAAGTTTTACTGATGTCTGTGTGATACAAGACATACAAAACTATCTTGCAGTTTCTTTTGCCTCTATAGGGAGAAGAGAGACCAAAGATATATCTCTGAAGAGATAGTTAATGCTCAAGAACAACCTATGCCTGTTAAAATGTGTCAATCTCATGCAGAGTCCATTCTTAAGGTCTGACTAAATAATTTTCCAAGGATTGCCTAAAATGTTGTGTCTCACAATATACTAATTCAATAATACTCTTTTGTAATTAAAGTTGACTGCAAACTATATAAATACAATATGTCTTCTGCTGCTGTGAATGACAAGATAGTTACATGGCCTAAATTAAAGGATCCAGGTGTGTTTTTGAGCACAAGATATACTTGCTTTCTTTCCAGCATCCTAAATCCTTGATTGACAGGACTCCAGTGACATCCTCACTTTTATCCATTACTAAACTCTGCTCTCAACAGAGGAGGACTTGAGTATGGAGTTGGGTGAGACAATTATGTGCTTAGCTAACCAAGAGTCTGTGGAGAAATGACTTCAGAAATGAGTTTAAATTCTGGCTCAATGTGTATTTACATGTACATATATGAACAATAATAAGCTGGAAGATTGTTTACACACAAAGCAGACCTGCACTTAAAAAAGTCACAGGTAGGAAAATGAGATTCCTTGCAAGACTAAAGTACATTTTGATGGTGCAACATTTATGTTTCTAATAACTCCAAACTTGAATGACTTTGTGTTTGTATTAATTTTTATCAGCCAAAAACTACAGGAAATTGTGGTAGATTGGACACTTTAATGGCAGTTTCAACAGATGCTCCAACAAAGCAGCTGAAGAAACAGAATAAAAAGACATTCACTTGTAAGACATTTTTTCAAATTGGAGTTAAATCCCAGAAGAAAGGCTCCTAGGGCATGTTATGTAGCTGTTTTCTGTGACTGTAGTATGAAGGACAACATAATTGTCACTCTTTTCTAAGCAACAAAGACTTGATTCAATGCTATGTCAATCAATGTCAAGGTTGCCATTGATTTCAGTATTGCATGACCAAAATTTTCATAATCAATAAAACAAAAAGAATGCTTGGAGGAGATGCTCAGAGGCAAAATATGCTGTTAAACGCCCAATTGCTGAATGGACTTTTAAGAGGGGTTAGTTGGAAATTGTTAATTGAACATTTCTCTCTTCTGGTCTCTGATACATGACAGCCATGGCTTTTAATGCATTTCACTAACATGTAACCTGACTATTCACAGTGTAACCTTTTTTCATAAAATAAGGACAAATTATATGTATGGGTTTTTTTCTCACCCCCCAGGCATAACTCTGCATTTCTGTTTATATACCTACAACTTCTTTAGCAAGGAAAATCTTTTACTAGACACTTTAGCTATTTGAGCTAACAGGATCTCTGGAGAGTAACTGACCAGTTAGCAAAATATAGATAATTCTTTTGTTTGAATACATACAGTACATTCTGTGGAAGCAGGTTTTAAGTGTCAATGTAAACATGTTCTCTAGCATAACTAGTAGCACGTTTTATATAGGGCTTTCAAATATTTTGAAACTGAATTATAATAAGCAGGCTTGGTTAATGTAAAAATGTGTATATATATTCAGGAGAAAGTGAAAAAAAAGATGCAAATGTACATGCACATGAATTTTTAGGAAGAATGAAATCAGATTTCACAGTGACTGCACAAACTTTGCAGTAAGGAAATTCAAGCAGTATTTATAGGCAGGTCCATCCAAATGACCCTGCATTTCATGAGATATTGTCCTTCTAATATTTCTTAATATATCCTGGGTAAAACACAACTAATAAAAAGGAAATATAAAAGGCTTTGTGTTTACTTTTAAAAATGTTCCTAGCATTGCTACAGCAATATCAATCTGGACAAAAAGAGTTTTCAATTAATCACAGAAAGGATTATTCTCACATATAGGACATACATCATAAAACCACATATATTAATACTTTTTAAACTAGAAATATTTAATTTTCCATTTTTGGGGGGGTTCTTTCATAAGTATAAGCAAAATATGTGTGAATAGCAGCAAAATATTTTCTTTTTGACAGACATTAAAAAGAACCCTAAGAGGCTAATTTTGAACATGAGCGTTAATAACAGTTTTTGTGTGATAGTCAAGATTTGCTAAAAAATCACTCAAAATATTTCTGTCATATACAATAATTTCTGCAAAGATGCTCAGAATTTTTTTATCTGAGCTTATATAAAAAAATTCAAATCATTGCATGATTGCTCTCAAACTGTTAGAGAGGGCACTGGTAGCTATATGTAATCTACTCATTGCCTGCCTCTGGCTACTCACTAATGAACCTAGTTCAGAAAAATCCTTCATTTCCTATTTGTGGAAAACCTATTGGCTGATCACTGCCAAGTGCAATGCAGCATGTCTGGCACATCCCAGACTACTTACACACACACACACATATATATATATATTTACACAAAATATTTTTATATTTTTATATTTTTATATATTTTGGATGATTTTCTACTCTCGCAAAAGTGGTTTGTAGACAAACATATTGAAACATGACTGAAAAAAAAATAATTTAAAGAAGCATTGGAGTTAGGAAAAGTGTGTTAAAACTAGATCCATACCAGCATGAGTCCATCTTTAAAAGGCTTAATGCTTAACAAATATATTAAATTGAAAATATGAAATTATACCCAATGGAAAGGTTCATCAAATCAAGTATCTGAAGTGAAATCATAACATATATTTCTATTTCTCAGGTCAGGCATCCTATTTTACAAGTGACCAGTAGCAAGCCACTGAGTTTTTCTTTGGTTTTCAGTTCAGCCACTGAGGGAAAGCAGGACAGTACCTCCCTTACCCTACCACTCCCTATCTAAATTTTTTTTTTGTTGTTAATTATAGACTGCATGTTCAACAAGAGCATTTTCCCTTGAAGCAAGATTGTTGAAGGCCAGGTTGGATGGGTCTCTGGGCAACCTGATCTAGTGGAGAGTGTCCCTGCCTGTGGGAGGGACGGGTTGGAATCAGATGATCTTAAAGGTTCTGTTCAGCCCAAACCATTCTATGATTCCATGAAAACTTGAAGATCATTTTTAAAATAATAAACATGATTTCTGAATTTTGAGACTTTCTGGGATTTGTTTTCAGCTCTCTGCTGATAGCACATGTTGCCCTGCGGATACACAATAAAAATATGGCAAAATCAAAGTGTTGTAAATAGCTGTGCTAAACCTTCAGTGAGCCCTAAGTAAATAATATCTGAATGCAAGCAGTAAAACAAGGCTAGAATGCCATTCTTAGCTCAAGCTTTATGACAGACCTGGAGGTAAACCATAATCAGCAATAGAATTGTTTTCAGACACTATTAATGAGACAGATACCAGGAATTTGGAGGTCAATGGGTGTTGTATTTGAAGAATTACACTGGGATGATTTTCAAAGGCAGTTTCTAACTCAGCAGGGTCAAAAGAAGGCTTAAAATACAATACGTATTCCTTATTTCTCTATTTATTTATTGTGAAAAGTAGCCCTTGGCAAACTTTATTTTGTGGGAAATTTAAGTAGATTCTAGAGATAGCTGCTGTCTTCTGGAAAGGACAATGTGGAAGAGATGCTATCTTATTTACAGGGACAAGGACAGAGACAGAAAAATCTATAACCATAATCTGTTGTTATAATTATGGTTATTACTGACAATGTAGCCTATTTTTCAGAATGTTTAACGAACTAAAAATTGAAAAAAAATAAAAATAAGAAATTAGCTGGAGAAAAATAGAAATTTATGACCAAACCTATAAACTTTTCAAAAGTAAAAATGAGACATGGAATGCTTTCATAGGAGCTAGAGGCAAAATATTGGTCTTTTGTGCTCACATTGTAATGTCAGTTTAACGTATCTGAGATCTCTGTCCCTTTGGGGAAGTGCAAAGAGGAAGGAGGGAGAATGTTTCAAAAGTAACCTCCAGAAATGTATCTGGGTTTTACTCTTGAAGAATCTCGAAGATATAACTGCTGAAAAAATGATGGACTTTATGCATCATTTAGGTCTTGATTGATACCTTACAACCAGTAAATATACCTTTAATGATTCATCAGATTTTGGTTAATATTTTGAGGTTCTTGAAAGATGCTTATTAAAACTATGTTTTTTTTCCTTCTGCAGGTGTCACCAGACATGTACTATGCTTGGTCTTTTGACTGGTCAAAGCTGGAGATAAGTCACTGAAATACAACGCTCTTTGTTTTTTTCATTTTTCAGATTTAATGTGTGCTAAAACTTTCATTCATTTATTGAAAAAAATGTTGAATCTCTCAGAAAGATTGGGATTTTCATCCTGTCAATAGTTTTGATTATGAAAAGAGGCAGAGAAACAGGTTTTGTCTGATGCTAAGACCTGTACTGGAGGTCAGATGGAGGTATTCTTTCCTGTGCTGTTCCTACAGAGAAAGTAAATTTAATGCAATATGAAAAAATTTGATCAGTTATGAAAACAAAGCAAAAATAAGATTTGTTCTTAAAATCAGGACTTCTAGTGCACAAATATACAGTCATGAAATTCTTTTTTTTTTTTTTTAAATTTAGAACTTTATACAAAAATAAGCAACAGCAGATTTTCCCTTAGGAGAATAGATTCTCTGTGTTCTGAACCTCTCAAGGATTCTTCCCCTTTTCTGAGTAGGCATGTAGGTGGCAATGCTACAGCAGTGTATAGAGTTCTTAATAGAGGAAGGCTGTAGTTCTTTTGAGATTTCCAGAGTTTTGTAGGTTTTAGACATTTTATGACAATAATGCTCTTTTCAACTTGCATACAAACTCTAGGATTTGGGTAAGAACTTTGCAATCAGGTTGATAGTAATTCTTTAAGAGACTTTTGAATATAGATGAGCAATCTGTATTCAAAATCTAAATGATGGAGAGGACAAATTGAAAATTCCTGTAGTATTTTATGACTGATTACACTCAAAAATTTATATCTTAAATCAGCCTGCAGTATTATAAATTTAGGTTCTAACAACCAGACTTCTGTTTGCTCAAGTTAACAACTAGAATTGTCTTTCAATATAGATCACTTCAGACTATGCTTATCTGCAGTTCAAGTTTTAAAAAAACTTTTTATTGGTTTTCCCAGATGTCTGGTCTTTATTGGAGTGCAGTCCTAAAAATTTTAAAATTTGACTCCTTATAAAAGACCAACCAATACACAGTAAGTGCTGTTTTACTAATGAGAAATTGTGTTGTTGATGAACATAGCAGCAGTTGGTTCCAGCCTGTGCAGGCTGGAGTTTTATTTGTGCATGAAAACCAGTAGTACACTTATATTTCTGATATCTTCTTAGTTTTAAATGACCTTTCAAACATAACCATTCAGTGGTGTGGCACATGCATTGCTAATTCCCCTAATGCACTTCAAATCACATAATCCAAATTACATTATTTGCATATGCTTGTACTTTTTAATAATCATCTTTTTATGATCCTTAATAATAGCAGATGCATTTCTATGAGATGTCCCTAGCTTTCTGATTTTTCCTTTTTGTTGAATTGTTGTACATTGTCCACTATTCTACTAAATTATGCAAAAGAAAGAACCCCCCCCCCAAGCATTTAAACCATAATCTCTTAATGAAGTCAAAGCTATTATTAAGCTTTTTTACTGCCCCAGATTCCTCCTCCATAAAACTGAAGTGGCTGGCTGAATTTCTTTGTTATGTTCTCCACTTGCATTTCTGCTGTTCTGCCTTCTGCTCTCAGACAATTCTTTTAAAGTCAGTTCTGAATCTGTACCTACACTGTTTATTCCTTTCTCTCCCCTTTTCAAGGCAGACTGTTAGCTTTTGATTTGTAAAGGTTTTCTCCACACTTTCAGCATTTCCTCTACAGGGACAAAAATTCTACTCTTCTTCCCGAGGCAGACTCCTGCCAAGCAGTTGGAAGCATCATGTAAGTTGTGCGTGTTGAGTTTGGTCAGACTACTAACCTTTCAAAAGATGCATTATGAAACAGTTCTCTTTCAATATTTTTGATTTATTTGTACTGTCTAGAAGCAGAAAAAGAAAAAACTATGTCTGCTTTAGAAGTCTACACAGATACTTGAAAAAGTGTCAAAGAAAAAATCGTAGCTCCTTTACACAACATGCTTCAGTCAGGGACATGTACCTTCAGTTTTACTGCTTAGTAACATGGGTATAATGAGCATGAATAATTTCAAATAAGCCAACCCTCTCAGCTCACCATGAGCTCCCTTCAAAGCTACAAGAAGAAATTTTCTAACCCTGAAGCCCCTGACTTATTGAGTCACAGTTGTATTTTTTATTTGTATAAAGGTTTTATCCATGCGATGTGAATATTCAAAGATATTTGTATTCCTGCAGATCATGTGTTTCTTCTTGTTCAGCCTTATTGCTGATACACTTAATTGTGTTGAACTCTTCTTCCCCAAAAGGTATGGAGCAGCAGGAATATCCTGGGGCTATTCCAGGATAGCTTTACATGAAGAAAGCTGTCTCAATACCATGCTGAAGAGATATTCCCTTGTTGTCTAGGTCTCTGATGTTTTAAGGAAAGAGGCAGAGTTTTCTTATATGTATCTGGGTCAGTAGCTACACTTCTTTTCCCCAATGAGATTTGGTTTTCCAGTCACTTTACCTCCTAGCACACACTATATTGAAGGCTGCTGTTTTCTTTGAGCAGCAACAGCCTCAGTGACGAGGTCTCTTTACTGCCCTAAGAGGCAAAAAAAAAAGATGGAAGTAATGATGGGCTGATCAGACTGTAAGATAACATGACTCAACAGATGCCAACTCAGTTCTTTAAGCCTGAAAGTGGTTATTCCATCTGTAAGGGGCAACAAAGAAGATAAGAACAGTAAATCCATGATAAAAAGGTTTGCAAGTGGGACCTTCTCAATGAAAGAAAATATATTGGACAACGCAATAGACCAAAGAATTCAGATAGGACAAAACATTCCTACAAACTGGAATTTCACAGAATTTCTCTTCTTTATCAGTATACACAAAACTCTTTCTTCAGCAAGACAAGGATTCTTCACAAACATACATCAGGTAGCACCTGTGGACATTACATGGTCATCAAGCCATGGCAGAAGTCATTAATGCATTTGGAGCACAATTTGATGTTGACAGGTTACTTCATATGGAATGGACAAGTTTGGGAATTCAATTTCCAGCACCCTGGAAAAGGACAGTAACTGTGTCTATATTTATGGTAGCTGTTGACTTTATCAAGGGTTTCCAATATTCAAAAGTAACTGATCTTCGCCTCAGCTGCCATTGTGCTCTGACTGTTATTGCTGACGTGTGTGAGAGGTCCCATGATACACTGAAAACAAGAAGCTGAAGAAAGCAAGAGATAAGTTCTATTTTTTCCCCTTAATTTCTCCATCCTTCCTTTACCTTTCCAAGTCCCAGTTCAGCACTCAGGCAGCACCGGCATCTCTCTGGCAGCACTCTGCCATTTCCTCCTAGGTGCTGCTCCTGTGCTGCACACCTTCCCCAAAACACATCTGCCTGCCACACTAGCCACTACTCTCTTTTTCTCCACTTACATTTCTTCTGAGTCAAATTTATGGTGTTAGACCAAAGAAATATTAAGAATCATCTTTTCATGCAGAACCCTTCACAAGGTTGTGGTGATTTATCTTGTCAAGCTACACAAACCACCAATAAATAAGAATAATGAGAGTTTCTTAAAGTTGCTTTATAGGTAAGTAAGTTTTTTCCAATATTATTTTTTTCAGGGATAGTAGCCTTCCTTGATTCCTGTAATAGCCTTCCTGTGAAGGCACAAGAAAGATTGTAATGAGAAATTGAATGTCTGCTGCTCATTTTGGGGGAGGAAGCCTGGAGGCATGGCATCTCCAGAAGGTGGGACTGTGGATGGCTGCCTCTCCATGCAGAAAACCCACACGTGCACTGCAGCCTACTGCAATACTTTTCCTGACCATCCTCCCCAGCAGCCCCAAAGTAGGACAGTCTAAGATTCCAAGATTTTATTTCAGAAAACTCTACCACCACACGTTTACCAGTGCCCAGTAACAAGGCTGTGTTGGCTATGATGGTTTCCCCTCACTCAGCCATTACGCCCATGCAATGAAATGAGAAACCAGCCTATCACCTAGATAACATCCTGAATCAAGCATCCTGAAGGATCAAGCATCCTATCATCTGCTTGTGCAGAGAAATGTATGCATGGAGGCTGTGTATTTGTCTGTAGGTAGGTACACACAATCATACAGAAATAGCCTTAATCTGAATTTTGTTTATTCAGTGAGATAAGTTTTACAATTACTTGTGATAGTTATTTTAATCATCATGAGTTACAATGTTTATGGAATAAATAAAATACTCTAAGTATTTAATATAAGGGCCATTTTCCTACAATTGAACATAAAGTTACAAGGAAAGAAAAACATTAAGATTAGCTTAGAATTTAGAAGATTTATGTATTACATTGTAGCTGAAAGTATGCATAGGAAACCTTCATCCCATTCTTACAGACAGGTAGGTGAACACATTTTTTGCATGTATTCTTCTAGCAACAGTTTTGTACCTGAGACAGAAATTGGATATGGAGATTACTTCTATTTTGCATTAGAAAACGCCATCATGTCTCTATGTTTTCTATTCTCCTCTCTTATCAGATGTGCTTTTGAATTAAGTACAGAATGCATTTATAACTTTTTTAAAGCATTAAAAAAGGGTGTTGAAAAGCAATGGTTATAGTACTCTAAGGAGTGTATGAAATCCAGAAGTATAATTTCAGTGGATAGGAAAAAGCCACAAAGTTCACTTTCATTTTATGCCACAAGTTCAGGTGTGGTAGTGAGATGTAGTGAGAGGTAGTGAGGAGGTATGGATCCCAAGGTTTACTCCACATATATTGGAACTTATATACTCAACATCTTTTATTATGTTTTATTAAGGAGCACCAGAAATGCACAGAAAATGTGGTACCTACCTACTGTTTAATGCAGCTGCTACCATAATTCCTTATATTTCAGAATAAAAATTGCTTAGATTAAATCTATCCTTCAAAAAGCCTTTGAATGATATATAAACAGGAGCATTATCATTTTTTTGTTTGTTTGTTAGGGTTATTTCAGTTACTAATTAGCTAATGTATTAATGAAGCATCCATGTATAGAGTACTATATATATGTACATACATATGTATAATATATATGCCTATATATGTAATTTATATAATATGTATGTAATATTGAGATATTTTCTAGATTTGGATCTTAAAATTGAAGACAGTTTTAAAACAGAAAACATTGCAACATCCACCCTCATAATTACAGTATGAATTCTGATCATGTTTCATTGGGTTTTTTTGCCTCTGGACAAATCACAAATTTTCCTTGGGGTTAGCAGGGGTGAAAGCAAGGTTCTCTTCAAAAAAAGCATTTTTAGAAGCATCCTGTGCCATTTTAGTGAATTACTGTATCTTTGCAACAAAACCCCCTTAAAACTCATCTACCCTAGCACAATTTTTTTTATTGTGCACTATAACCAGGCTTGGACAGGAGACATTGCAAGAATGCAGCTGGGTATAGAAAGAGCTCCTGGTTTACATAATAATGGTGACAGTAATTAATACATTAAAAAGAGCTAGATTAATCATAATTTGCCTGTATATAAATAATTTTCTTCTATTGCTGCTATGAAAATTTATGATAATTTATTTTGTTGAATGTGATGCAGATGATTGATTTCTATTGCAGAGATTTTAGCAGAGATCTGTCCTGCTAAACTTTCTACATTCAGCACATCCATTTCTTTTGAGCAAGACAAACTGAAGGACAACTACACTGATTAATCTACAAGGACCAGAAACTGAGGTCAGTGATATAGCTGTATATATCCCTCTGAACCCTAGCAATGCTCCTGTCCAAATGAAGTCCAAACTTATCTGGTTTTGAATTCGATATTCTGCTCCTCCTGCCCTCTCCCCAAAACCACAGTGTGTATATGGCATTTTTCTTAGAGGAATGTCTTTTTTTCACAGCTTCTGACATGCTCTCTATTCATAACTCAGCCTTTTACTAGATTTTCTTGGAGCAGCAGATACTTCATGACCTGACCCACAGCACATTTTCACTTGCCTCAGTCACCTGTTCCATAAGCTTCCAGAGGAGGCAATATTGATACTGAAATTCCCCCATCTGATGCAGTAGCAATTTAAAAAGTCAAAGAGGTGCTTGACTGGAAAGTCATGCCTTAAGAAGCCATGGAATTTTCAGGGCTGGAGTGTTGTAAAGGCACAGCAGACACACATGCAAGCTTCTCTTTTCCTCTGCTAGCAAACTAGTTAATTCTGAAAGTTGTGATATAGGAAAATAAATTAACTGCCCTTAAAGTTCTGCTGTCACTGGCTTCTTAATGCAAACCACACAAAAAGTCCACCAGGGGAAAGCATGTCAGCCTCGTCAAATCAAAGGTCACAGCTAGCCACTAATTAAGCCCTGAATAAAGGTTGCTCTTCTGAACTAAACTTATATTTAATCTTTGTTTCTTTGTTGATGCCATCAAGCAATCACTTTCTGAGGGTTTCCATGGTAACAAGTGAGCTTTTTTTTTTTCCCTTTCATTTTAAAGCTCTTTCATGCACCTAATATGAGGAAACAGTGGGATAATTGGCATGGAATACTGATCCTGTTTTCCTGGTATAATTCAAGCAAAACAGGGTAAAGTAAACATGGTTTTCTATGAAACTGGAGATTTATTTTCCCTCCTCTCTAAGAATATTAAAAAAAACTATAATTTACTTACATCTTTGGTTTCTGCGTTTGCTCTTGTACATAGTCATTGTGAAGAAATTCCACTTTCTAAGAAATAATTGCCTTGACCACAGACAAAAGAGATCGTGCTCCTGCTTTGCAGTGAGACAGTTGCTCACTGACAGAAGGTAACCAGCAATCTCTCGGAGAAAGGCAGGGTAATACCATTCTTCTAAAATCCAGGGGAGCTGCTACTGGCTCTAGCTATTTTTTCTATTACAAGGCTCAGAGACAAAACATATTTATTTTCATACTTTTTTTCAAATGTGTTTGATACCAGCTAATAAAAATCCAGAACAGAGATAGAATCATGTAATCAGACAAAGTGGGTTAATATGCTATGCAATGGTCTGAAATCAAGATTCCTTGAAAAAGCCCTGACATAACTAAAATTGTATAAATGACCTCATAAACTAACAAAAACTAACTTTCCATTGAGAGGGCTTAGAATTATGCATATGGGTATGTTAAAATATTTTTTGGTTACATTTTCATTTCTATTACATTTCACATTTACTATTAAAACAAAATCAACACATGTTGATCAATTAAATCCTGACTGCATGTTGGAGATCATGAATAGATTATTCTATAAATGAATAATTTATATAATACTCATTTATAAAATGAAATTATTTTTTTCATGCCTATATTTACTTCTGCATCACCTTTCAATTATTTAATTTGGAGAAAGTTATTTGAATAACATTTTGCTGATGGCTCATTTTTGTAGCTACTTCACTGCTCTCAGTCTTTTGAATCACAAGGTCATGGGGATAAAGTGACAGCATTTTATGATCATCCACATACATGTATATCACCATTTCAAAGAATCCAGATATCTTTCTAAATGGAACAGGTGAATGGTGAAGAAATTTTTGCCATGTTGAGGAGATGGGAGTTGGTATTTTGCCATGCTGGTTAGATTACAGTCAAGAAGATCCTAGTGGCAATAATGGACTTGAAAAGAAGTAGAAAATCCAGATCATTCAGCAATAAGTCTATGTTTAATAAAATTGAGTGAATATATTTTTCAATGTTTTAGGAAATTTGTATTTTGAGCTGCTTGCCATCTTAAACCCAGAGAGCACAAACACAGAAGTATCTAAGGAAAAAAAGTAGAATGACTGAAATGTCTTGAAAACTGGTAATAGTACTCTTTATCCTCCTTAAAATGCATATTTAGACAACAGCTCCCTAACTACACAAAGAAATAAAGAAAATAATATTTTCGGCTTACATAAAAAACAATAACATTTGATGTTCATGGATCATTCATGTTTCAGTCAAAGAAGAACAATTTGGTAGCATTTATCTAAAACATTGACCTATAGTTACTTTTCTAATGAAAAACAATTAAAAGAAATGAAAAGAAATATCTCTTTCAATCTGCCTGCCCTGAATTTAAATTTTTCACAATTTTTTCACCTCTCAGATATATCAGATATATTTTTATATCTCCATATAACCATTAAATGGTGCACACGGTGCACCATGTGCACCATTTAATTCTCCTTTCAGTTGTTCAGTAGTCACAAATCCTCATATTGACACGTCTCTAGTTACTGAAGCAAAATCTTTACTTTATATTGCTCTATTAATCTAATTTCCTCCTTCTATCAAAATCTGACCACATACCTTTTCATTTGCTTTGGATTTGTATCAGGAAAGCTGAGGATAAAGTGTAGCCTGAAGAAAGTAAAAGAAATGGATAGTTTTTTTAGATTTCTTTAGTATTTCACCTACAATTGTCTCAAAATACCACACTTGAGATTACACCATATCAATTGTTGAGGTCAGTAGAAAGGTGGGAGATTGCAAAACAAATCAAAAGTGACAGGAAGGAAAAAAATTAGTATAATTGTTAAGCATGGCAGCAGACAAAATATCTGCACCATATAGAAAGACCCTGGAGGCCTTATAGTCAAATAGCATTGTGTAGTTAATATCCATTGGAGTCAATATTTTTGCACCAATTTATATGAACCGAGGATAATTCCACAGTTGCCCTGCTCAATTTTCCCTCTGAGTAAATTTGCAGCCGAATCAGATCTGTGATCTGACTTTAACCACAGAGATCTGTGGTCTCCCTTTAAATTTACTGGTTCATCTAGCAATCTTTTCTTTTCATGTTCTCTTCCTTCTTCTACCTGAAGGCTCCCAAACATATTATTCAGTTCAAATTTTCCTTGTTTCATTGACTTCACAACATGTCTCCAATTTTTTTCCGCAGCTCACATTAGATTGTAATTAAAAAGCCCAGATCATTTCCTTGTCATTAATGTCTACTTTTCCCCCTGATTTTTATTCTGTGTTTAACCTAGCCATATATTACTAACTCTCAATGTTGTCTAATGTACACACCTACAACAACTTGCATATTTTTTCCACTGGTCTTTCATGCATTATTCTATTACAACATGTATTTATATGGAAATATTTTGGCAATGGTACAATATAAAAAATTAAACTAAATGGTAATTTCATGGGATAGGGATTAATTTATTTTAAATCAATGATCCTTGAGAGCACAGCCTTTATTGCTTTTTTTCTTTGTGTTAATTGGAACTCTGATTCTTCAGTGCAGTGAAAGACATTTGCTAAAAATAAACATAATCTGTCTGGCAATTCACTGTAGGTCTCTTCATGAGAAAATATTGCAAAAAACCCCACACCTTGAATGTGCTGGCTAGCTTTGAGTGGGCACAGCATCTTCCTGTTTTTCTGTACTACTGCTTTCTGCTAGGAGAGTTTAAAATTCACTTTCACAGTGTTACACCTTGAAAAAAGTCAGAATCTGGCATATGGCTGGTTAAATGTAACCAGCTTAGTGAGGTGGGAAGAAATGAATGGAACATATGAGCAATAAAAAAATCACCTGGTCACATTAAACTTATTGCTTTTCTACAAGGATGCATCTTACATGATTGAAACAGTTTAAAATGTTATTTCAACAGTCTGTTGGAATGAATTTTGTCAGTCATTGTTGCTGGTGGTAAAAGAATTGATAATGTCTACATCTGCACATCTCATAACACCTCTTGCCTTTCTCTCCTCCCCACCTTATAGGTCCCAATAATAAGGTCCCAATATTTTCTTTGATACTGTAATAAATTTATCAAACTCTCATTTTTTAAGAAGAAGAAGAAAAGAAACAAAATGCAGATATTTTAAAAATATAACTGCTAACATGAATTTCACATATTACTCATCAATAAACACTTTGCCTGAGTGGTATGCTCAATTTTATTTTTATTGAAGAGATCTTAGGCAGAAAAGGAAGGTGGAGGAAGCTTAAAGTCTGTTCTCTCTTTCATTGTCTAATTTAGCACACCCAAAGAGTCTTCTCAGATAATAACCTTTTATAGCTTCCACTAGTTCTTTTTATGATATCATCTAAGAAAATATTACATCTATGAATATGAGTTAGTTTTTTCTTTGAATAAAGGATAAATGTAAGCATCAATGTTTAACCTCCTCCAAGTAATAACCCCTCCTTGATAAAATTATTGATGTATTAAAATCATGTATGTGCACCTTTTACTGATAAATACTTACACAGATATCTGACAATGTTGCTTCATACATAATATATTGTAATATTAGATAAATAAAATTCACTTTAACAAGAAATGTCACTTAGCTAATAAGGCAGATTTATAAGATATTCTTTTTATGATGTAATGAGGACAGAGCTTAAAATATTGGCCAAACTAGCCCTGCCTAACACTGGTAAAATACTGCAGAAACAGTGGCATGTTGGATGAGAAGGAGTAAAATTTGTACATGTCATGACTACAACTGTAAGTTAAAATCAAGGAGTTACAAAAATGTTTTTCAGGACACAACAAAGCTGTCTAGCATTCCTGAAACATATCAGAAATAAAAACCACTGACAGTGCTAAAGAAGGAAAAGTTTTATTAATAGGTTAGCTGTAGATTTAAGGACTCAATTCCACTGCCTAAACATTCATGTCTCGCACTAGTTCAATGATTTATGGTATCTGAGACATTCACACAGTGCCAGAAAATATGGCACAGCACCTGGGGAAAACCTACAACCTTCTGGAGCACCCTGCTGAAGCCAAGACTGTCTTATGTGGCTCTAGGCAAATATCTAGGCAAGTAAACCCTGCCCAAGATTTTATATTCAAACCTCTTTCTGATGATTGCCATTATTCTCTAGCATTTTTATATTTAGGGTCATTGTTTCTAAGTGTTCCCAAACTTTTACTCTCAGGTCTTCACCTGCAAGACTGTGATTGACTGTAGGAGGAATTATGTGGAGAGAGAAAATGGTGTGTGACTGAATTTGTGAATTTGCTCAAAGAGGCCACTATTTGTTAGTACATAATCACAGCTGTGTGTATTAAGAAATTGTCTGGATAAAAGAGAAACAACTTATCATAACACTTTCAAATCAGCAATCCTCCTCTTTACTAAAGACAAAATGCAGTTAAAGTGTTTCAGAAGTCTTCCATTTTTTCTGTTGCTTTATGCTCTGCTCCAGTGTTTCTATTCCAAAGAATATACAGTTTGCAAGATATCACAAAGACCTCATGTATTTATCAAATGCTGCATTAGAATAAAATTTTCTACATTCACAGCCTTTACATCATCCAGTAATTTAGGAAAAAAAAATCAGAAGATTTTTTTTTTTTCTGGAGCTGTTTGATTTTAAGAAAACTTTGGCTGTTTCTTTTCTCTATTATCTTCTACATGTTTGCTGACCCCTTTTACTTTTCCTCAGTGCTATCAGACAGTAATGACACTTCACCACAAAAGATTCCTTTTTAGATAGCAGGAGAAAGCCCCTATGGTACTGGTCCTACTTTCACCATGGGTAATTTTTTCTTATTCAATGAAGCTTTTTCACTAGAATTTCATTTGTCTCATTGTTACAGTAGCATTTATCTTTAGTCTTTAAGGAATTCACTGTCAAGCTTCCCTCATTAGATTGTGCTCTTTTTATCAGATGTCACTATAAGAATTTAACAATATGATCATGGAGGTATTAAACAAAGCCTGATACCTTCTTTGTCAGGTAGGAGCTCAAACTGGCTGTTCCTCATGGCCCTTGCCCAGTTCCCAGCATGTTCTCATTCCTCCAACAAGAAGACTAGAAATACATCTGGATATTTTTCTGTGAGTCATAATTTCCCAAGGTTTAATGTGTCACTTCCTACAAATATAACATTGGAATCAACATGTGTTTGTCTAAAAATAAAATTGTTATCTATTATTAAAGAGAGGCGTTTCAAAACATGAAGAAGGTTTAGAGGAGAAAACCCTAAATCAACCAAGTAGAGTTACTTTTTAACTGTCCTTGAACAAAAATTTGATGGAAAAAGCCATGAGTAAGCCATTTTCTCTGTCTAGATGTTAATAGAGTCTGTAAAACAAAGATTTAAATCATTTTTTGGAAACCAAGTTTGTTAAAGGTAATCATAATAACGCTTGCTAAAGGATTTATAACAGATTAGGTATCTCAGAGGAACCTTCATAGGAGATGGATAAGATGACAACTTGTAGTTTTTTCCAAGCCTTATTTGTGATCACACATGCCCAGATTCAATATCATGTGTCATAAGTTTCAGCACTGGCCAAGATCTGGTCCATCTTAGTCCTTCAGCCTCCCTAATTTTAACAGAATATTTCAGGCAGGGGGAGACTAGTATGTCATGGGCTACTTAACACCAGAAAGTGTGAAGCATGTAATGTCCTGTATCTACTTTTAAGGAATACTGAAAAATGAACCTCTGCTCTTAATGCTGGAGCAGCTTTTTCAGCTGGGAATGAATGAGATCACCAGTGGTTGAACCCTGATATGTGTAGGAAACTAAAAGATAGAAACTTCCACAGAGAGTGAAGGGTTTGATTTGCAGCCTTGGAAGAAGCTTGGATTGATGTAAAAATAAAAGTACGTAGACATTAAGCAGAAAAATTATAAAGTTTCTATAGTTGCAAGTAAGGATATGCCTTAAGTAAGTAAGAAACTGTATTGAGTAAGAGAGTGAAGAGTTTTATAGTGTAGTAATATAACTCTATAGAGTAAGTTAAGAGTTTACATGTTATAATAGAAGTATAGATATGTACGTGTAATAGTAGCCCATTGCATAAAAGTACATGCAGTGCAGCAGAATGAAGATTATAAAAACAAAATAAACTTTGTGGCAATTTTCCATTGGATTAGAATGTTATATATTGCCTTGTAACTACCTTGTGGCTACCTCGAGCTATGGCTGACTTCTAGCTCCTCTAAAATCCCACATCCTTTGAAGCTGGTGTTTATCTGAGTAATAAATAGTTTTTAGCCCAGCAGTAGTCCCATCCCTTCTTTAAGGTGTCAATACTCTGTACCTTTGGAGCTACAGACTCTGGTCTGATAACTCAGGCACCTACAGATACACATTATGAACATCTTTCAGAATTACAATGTGTCCTCAATTACATTTGAGTAACTTCCACAAATTCAGAGCAGCCACAATGAATCCATAGGTTGTAAGCTTGAACCTTCACTTTACAATTCAGAATAATGGTTTTTTCACCAAGAGTTGCCCCACAGCATTCTCACCAGTTCCAAAGATTGACAGGGGCTCTAGAGCTTGATACTTTCACAGCTTTAACCCACTCCTTATTGTCCACATTGTCCTTATATAACCCTTAAGTGAAACTTGGCCAATTCTACTATTTCCTCTATTCCAAAAACAAGTAATACAGTTATGAACGCCTGATAGTTCTTCCTTTTCTCAAAAAAGTACTGTACACAAAAAAGTAAAGGTCCCTTTAGACTGGTAATGATAGCATTAAGTTTTCTTAATATGAGGAATATTTAGCTGTTATTTTGAACCAGGTACAATAAGATATTCCTCCCTGAAATGTCTGAAAAAATCAAACTTCGGGCTCAGAGTTAGATATTCTATATGGTAGTTTCTATAGTGGAAAAACATCTTTCCTTCTGCTTTGGCAAGTGGAAAAAATGGAAAATCAATCTCAGATGAATGGTGTTCTAACTCGTTTCACTTACTTTACACATTCCATAGATATAAGTGTATTTGCCCCATTTTAGAGTAGTTTCTTTCCTAATCCATCTCAGTTCTTGACAGGTTTGTTCTTGGTCAGTTTCCTTTTGGGTTTGAGTGATTTTAATATTTTTGGGGTTTTTTTTATAAGTCCAAGCTTCTCTTCATCTTAGCTTTAATTTTATTTTATCCACATTATTTTTATTTTATCTGTTTTAACTAGCCTTGATAAGTTTGAATTTGTTCTTTAAAATGCTTTACTTGCTAGTTTGGCTGGGACTTTAATGATCTTGTATTTGATCTTGATGAGATTTTCACCATCCAGCAACAATACTTAGTTACTTTTACATTATTTCTAAACCTCTGTTTAGCAATTGAGACAGTCCTAAGTGGTGGTCTGGTTCAAATTTCAGATTATGGACTAAGCACATCTCCTTTCCATTAAAAAGAGTTAGGTTTTTATTCCAAATTATTGTCCAAATATAACTGATTCCACACAAAACCATATTGTCTTTAGAATTTACATTATCATGGTAAAGAATGCAGATGATGTATAAAGAAGTGATGTCAACTTTTCTGATCATTAAACTATGTCTTAGCAATTTAATTTATGAGCATAATACTATTAAACATTCCTTATATTTTACCTCACAGTAATCCTTTAAATGATCATAGTCTTTAATATATTACAACATCATGCCAAAGTTAGAGTTCACTGAATTTCCTAAGTAGAGGACAAAGATAGACCTGTAGTTGGGATCATATTAATTAAATACCAAATTTTCGAAAAATGTCTATTAATAGAACAATTTTTATCAATTATCAATTGACAATTAACAATGTTATCAATTTAATTATGAGCACACTAAAAATTTAAGTGGGTCTTTGAAACAATCCTAATGTGTCTAGAATTAATATTTCAAAATGTAATACTTTTTGTTCACTTGATAATTTTTTTATTCAGTGGAAAACTGTCAGAAAGATACCAAGTGTTAGAATTTTTTCTTCCTTGTTAAATCTGAAATAAGTCATGGTGCCTCTGACAGGGACCAGTTTCTATCATCTCAGAATACTGCAAATATAGAACAGTAGACAAACACCAGATGTGGAGCCAAAGCAGCTGTACTCCATTTAAAAAAAAATTAGGCTTTTAACAGACTACCAAGTGCTTAATTATGTATCAAGCACTTAATTGTGGATTTAATACAAAATGTTCATACATATAATTTCTAGAGAAATAAAGTGCTGAATATGGGTTAGTTTTCATGAGAAATTTAAGAAAGTTCTGTCAATCTGTCTTGATTCTGCTTAAGTTACAAAATCATTCCACCTCCAAATAAAAAGTTGTTTTTAATGGGAATTACACCCACAGTGTTATATTCTCTAAACAGATGATATCTGTTTAAATTTGATTGGAGTGCCATGCAATGAAATGCTGCCCTGTTTTCCTTTTCACACTGGTTTTAGTTATCATGCTGATGAAACACTTCACCATGCTAAATTCAATGGGACAAACTTAGAGAACAGAATCCACTCTTGAATAATCCAAGAATATTTCAAAAATACACCTCGAATTCAGATCCCTTGATTCTGTAAAAGCACTAAGTACTCAAATGTTTCAAACAGGTTTTTCAGGAATAATCATTTGAAGAAACCATTTGCTGTCATCACCATTGCACTATGACATCCTATTTTAAAGTTTTTATATGTTCATTGAAACAGATTGGACTCAGATTCAGAATGCATTTTCAGTTCTTCAGTGAAGTGAAGAAAAACACTGTGTCCAAAACAGAACAGGGAGAGCTTGAGAAAGAGCCTCTTGTGAATAAATGAGGTGCTTAAAATGTCAGTTTAGGGCTCACAGCAATGCAAACTGATGATGCTTTATGGCATGGCCAATAAACAGTTGCTGCTTCAACCTTTAATTTCAGACTAATGCTTTTTTTACAGCAATCAAGAGAAAGATGAAAATGTTCTGCTTTCTTTTCTCTTTGTATGGCATCTTTCTCAGTGTGGGGGACTCAGGACAATTTTAGTCATAATCAATCAGTACAATTGCTGGCTTGAGAGGGCAAATAAGGCCTTTAAAAGAGATGAGAAGAAGATTGATTTTTGGAGTGATGGAAAAAGCTGTATTGTAGCAATTCACCACCAGACCATGCTAAAGCACACACTTTTGGCACACATAAGAAAACATCCTTTGAATTACAGGGAATTGTGAAATACCAGAATGACTCCAACTCCACAACTACTCAAACATTTTGTTGTTGTTTTTTTAAGGCTTCATGTTCTTGTGTTTGTGTGGGGTGGCAGTGTGGGGAAAGGACTAAGAAGGAGTTGTTAAATTAAATTAAAATTATTAATTCAACTTGTTTAATGTCTTCATGAGATTGGTGGATGGCAATTGGTGGATGACTTTTTTCATAGTCTAAATGACTGCATGTCTCTTCTGGGGTTATGTACATTTTGAGTGTGCTGAATTAATGAATTCAGATTTAGAATATGCCAGCTATATGTCAACTTCTCTAAAAATTACAACTGGTTCAAAGACAATTTCTGAGACAATTGAATCCTATATGGAAACACAATTTTTTCCACTATGCTTATAGCAAGCCAAATTATTGATTTTTGTTTTAAGCT